>NC_041827.1:1911000-2229500 GCF_900964775.1 Scleropages formosus
AAGTGCTATAATTTAATCCCCCTTCCTGGATCGGGGCCTTGGCATGGCAGAAGGGCTTGCGTGATCTAGGGATCTCCAGAGCTATGTCGTCACGAGCAGTATGCTCCTGGTAGGGTCTCCCAAGGCGAACAGGTCTGGAGTGAATATCCAGACTAACATGATCTGAAAACCCCTATGGAAAATGGGAACAAAAGAATGTTTACCCTGCCTGAAATAGGGTCACCAGGACCTACTCCTGGAGCCAGGCTTGGGGGTAATGTTCCTAGGTGAGTGCCTGGTGGCCGGGCAGCCCACGTAACCCGGCCAGGCTCAGCCCGAAAAGGCATCGTGGGGGAGCCATGTGGGCCCACCACCTGCAAGGTCCGACATGGGGGTTGGGTGCGATGTGTACCAGGCAGTGGGAGGGGACAGGGTGGTGCATGGCGTCACGGCCCCTTGTGACAGAAATTGACTCTTGGTACGTGGAACGTTACCTCACTGCGGGGGGAAGGAGCTGGAACTGGTGCAGAAGGCTGAGAAATATCAACTATAGTTGGGCTCACCTCCACTCACAGTGTTGGCTCTGGAACCAAACTCCTCAATAGGGGGTGGTCCCTCTCCTACTCAGGAGTTGCATGGGGTGAGAGGTGCGGTGTGGGGATACTCACAAGCCCCTGGGTGGATGAGAGGGTCGCCTCAATGCAACTTAGGGTCGCAGAGAGGAAGACTTTGATTGTTGTGTGTGTGCGGTGGTGCAGTGGGTTGGGCCACAGTCTTGCTCTCTGGTGTGTCTTGGGTTCGAGTCCTGCTTGGGGTACCTTGTGACGAACTGGCGTCCCATCCTGGGTGTGTCCCCTCCCCTCTGTCCCTACGCCCTGTGTTGCCGGGTAGGCTCCGGTTCCCTGTGACCCTGTATGCGACAAGCGGTTCTGAAAGTGTGTGTGTGTGTGTGTGTGTGTGTGTGTGTGTGTGTGTGTGTGTGTGTGCGTGTGTTGTGTGTGCTTACGCACCAAACCGCAGTTCAGAGTATTCCCTCTTCTTGGAGAGGGTGGGTGGGGGTCTAGACAGGGCCCCAACTACAGACTCCATACTGCTGCTGGGGGACTTCAACACTGATGTTGGCAATGACTGGGAAATCTGGCGGGGGGTAACTGGGAAGAACAGCTTGCCCGATCTGAACCCGAATGGTGAAATGTTATTGGACTTCTGTGCTAGTCATGGTTTGTCCATAACAAACACCATGTTCGAACACAAGGATGCTCATAAGTGTACTTGATACCAGAGCTCCTTGGGCCAAAGGTTAATGATCAACTTTGTAGTCATTTCTTCTGACTTGAGGCCACATGTTTTGGACACTCGGGTGAAGAGAGGTGCTGTGGTGTCTACTGATCACCATCTGGTGGTGAGTTGGGTCAGATGGCGGGGAAAACCGACGGACAGACCCGGTAGGCCCAGAGGATTCATGAGGATGTGCTGGGAATGACTGTCAGAGGACCTTGTCCGGAATGATTTTAACTCACACCTCCGGGAGAGCTTCTCCCATGTCCCGGAGGAGGTAGGGGACATGGAGTCTTCATGGACCCTGTTCAAAACCTTCATTGTGGAAGCAGCCAGGCACAGCTGTGGCTAAAAGCTTGTTGGTGCCAGCCAGGGTGACAACCCGAGAACCCGTTGGTGGACACCGGTGGTGAGGGAAGCCGTCAAGCTGAAGAAGGAGGCCTTTAGGGCTTGGTTGGCTCAGGGGACTCCTGACTCAGCAAACAGGTACTGGCAGATGAAAAAGGCAGCAGCGGCTGCAATTGCAGAAGCAAAATCCATGGCATGGGAGGAGTTTGGAGAGGCCGTGGAAAATGACTATCGGTTGGATTGAAAGAGGTTCTGGAGAACCATCCGGCAACTCAGAAGGGGTCGTAGAAGTTTCGCTCAAGCTGTGTTCAGCAGGAGTGGAGAAGCTCTGACCGCTGATGAGGACATTGTCGGGAGGTGGAAGGAGCACTTTGAAGAAATCTTAAACCCAAGTGATATGCCTCCCTTACAGGAGTCAGGGCCTGAGGCTCTCAGGCTGTCAGAGTCCATTTCCCCGGTGGAAGTCACTGATGTAGTTGGTAAGCTCCACAGTGGCAAAGCACTGGGGGTGGATGAGATCTTCCCGGAACTGCTTAAGGCCCTGGATGTTGCAGGGCTGTCATGGTTGACACGCCTCTGCAATGTTGCATGAACCTTGGGGACAGTGCCTTTGGATTGGCAAACTAGGGTGGTGGTCCCTATTTTAATAAAGGGGACTGGAGAGTGTGTGCCAACTATCGGGGTATCACACTTCTCAGTCTCCCTGGGAAAGTTTATGCCAGGGTGCTGGAGAGGAGGCTCTGGCCGATAGCTGAACCTCAGATTGAAGAGGAACAATGCGGATTTCGCCCTGGCCATGGAGCAGTGGACCAGCTTTTTACCCTCTCACAGATCATTGAAGGGGTATGGGAGTTTGCTAATCCAGTCTACATGTGTTTTGTGGACTTCGAGAAGACCTATGACCGTGTTCCCCGGGAAATTCTGTGAGAGGTGCTTAGGGAGTATGAGGTACCGGGACCACTACTGTGGGCCATTCGGTGTCTGTCGATATGAAGTGAAAGCTGTGTCCGCATACTCGGTATTAAGTCAAGCCTGTTTAATGTGGGTGTTAGACTCCGCCAAGGTTGTGCCTTGTCTCCACTCCTGTTTGTGGTTTTCATGAACAGGATATCAAGGCGCAGTCGAGGCCAGGAGGGCATTCTGTGTGAGAGTCGGAAGGTGACGTCTCTGCTTTTTGCAGATTATGTTGTCCTTTTGGCACCGTCACATGGCTGCCTCCAACACGCACTGGAACGGTTTGCAGCCGAGCGTGAAGCGGCTGGGATGAGGATCAGCACCTCAAAGTCTGAGTCCATGGTTCTCTCATAGAAAAGGATGGCATGCCCCCTCTAGGTAAGGGGAGAGAATTTGCCCCAGGTGGAGGAGTTCGAGTATCTTGAGGTCTTGTTCACAAGTGAGGGAAGAAGGGAGCGAGATCAGCCGCAGACTGGGAGCAGTGACAGCAGTAATGCAGTCACTGTACCGGACTGTAGTGGTGAAGGGGGAGCTGAGCCATAAGGCGAAGCTCTCCATTTACCAGTCGATCTATGTCCCTACCCTCACCTATGCTCATGAACTTTGGGTAATGACCGAAAGAATAAGATCACGGATACAAGCGGTTGAAGTGAGTTTTCCCCACAGGGTGTTGGGACTCAGTCTGTGTGACAGGACGAGGAGTTCGGACACCCCAGCCCCTCCCAACGTTGATACAACAGCCCCCCTCTTAAGGTGAGGCTGTCCCACTGCAAGCAGTACGCCTTGACGGTGGATCCGTGTGGGGTCATGGAAGTCCAAGGCGGGCGTTGCCCCAACTTTAAGAAGCCCCGCACTACCGCCAGCTCTGGATCGGCTTCCTGGGCCTAGCGAAACAACTCCGTGTCATCAGCGGACCCCCTCCCATCTACACCCCACGGTTAAGGGGCTACCCCCAGGACTCCCCAGAATTCCCCTCTTCAATACTGAGCATAAATAGAACAACAACCAATCAGCACATAACACACAACTATGTACACACATGAACACTAGCATCAACTATTTACAGGGTGCCAGTATATCCCCCTCAGCACTGTTACAGTATATTTACTCTGGAATTACCTACATGGAGTTGAGTGAACCTGTGCTGTCTGGTCCATTCTGCTGAGTCCTTGTCAGGATGACATGAAGCACACACACACACACACCATCTGAAACAGCTTGTCCCATGCATGGTCACAGAGAGCCAGAGCCTAACCCAGCAGCACAGGGCATAAGGCTAGAGAGGGAGGGGACACACCCAGGATGGGACACCAGTCTGTCACAAGGCATCCCAAAGCAAGACTTGAACCCCAGACCCACTGGAGAGCAGGACCGTGTCAAACCCACTGCACCTCCTTGTGACATGAAGCACATCTATGGAATTAAAATGATCACGTGTTCATGAGGGGAGCTTACAGACCTATTGCATGGAAAAAGTGGATATGTTTTCACAAGCCAGTGTATGGAATTCTCATTGTACAGGAAAACAGGAGTTTCCTTGTACGGGACTCTATTATGTGAGAGATGACTGCATATTATTTATCCCCGTATTTGAGAAGTTCTTGTTAGATGGACCAGGCAGTGGTCTGTCTTTAGGCCTGCAGACAAATATTGAAGGCACTGGGTGCCATAAAGTGTACCTGGGTGTCCTCTACCACATAATAGGCCTGTGTCTTTCATTGCTGTGGACTGGGCTTGGTCCTCACTCTGTTTACCGCAGTGTGCTCATTAATTGTGGGAAATCCACACGGAGTCATTATGTTCTCTCAAGTATTAATTAGAGTGTAAGAAGGAGCAGAAGTGCACATGGTCTCCAGAGCTTGGCCCTCTTCTTTTCAACATAATGTCTATTCATATCTGTCATGAACAGTGTTGTGGTGATGATGTTGCCATGGTCTTGAAGGTAGGTTCCTAAATGTTAGCCAGGTTTTGAACAAGAAAAACAGTTGCAATAAAAACAGCAGCATCCCACTTTAACATCTGGCAGAATTAATGGCCCTAGATTTTTTTACCTCGTCTGCTGCACTTATTCCAAAATGAACCCTGCTAACTGTCAGAATTTTATTTATTTTTTTTTTTAATTAGACAGCTTGGTTTCCTACATTTATCTGGAACAACAAAGGGCCCAGAATTAAACTCTCCAACTTTTGTGAACAAAAAAACAAAGGGTGACCTTTCTTTATCAAGTGAGATTTTACCACTGGAGGCACAAACTTAACAAATGACTTATTGGTTCCAGTCTAGAACAGATTTTCCATAGACTGGTATGGATTCTGCTTTCTGCTACCCAACACTGTAAAGATCTTTTCAGGAATTTCACAAGATCCCATCTATACCCAAAAATGTTGCATTCAGCGCTCATGTAGTTTGGTAAGATATTAAGAGATCCTGGGGATCCTGACTGATCCATCATTATGGTCCCATTATGGTATGCTTCCAGCCCAGATCTACCCTCACTATTTGTCAAATCTGGCTTGAGAAATGGCTGTCTGAGAGGTGCTGGATATTGTGATTTCCAGCCACCCAAGAAATGACTTTGACCTCCTCAGTATGGACTTCTGTAAATACTTGCACCTATGACACTTCATTGAAACCTGAGAAAAGGAGAAGAGACTATGAACAGAATTAGCCGAGAAGTCGAGAACCAGCTCATTGCTTTCATCAGTTTTCTCGTTAGACCTCAACCAAATCCTATTTACTGATGATTTTATGGTACGTAGCCTGGATAAACCCTGTGGTATTCATAAATTTAAAGGAAAAAAAACAACACTCAACAATGATAATTACAATAATAAGAACATCAATTGTTGGAGATATTGAAATGTTTCAAATTTCTTTGTCTTATAGAATTTTGTAATACTATAGAATTTATTTATCTGTTTATACAATTTTTTAACATGAAATATTAAGATTACGAACAGTAAATTTTTAGTTCTCCAGTTTTTTCTTTCTTTTTTCTGAAATTAATACTTGCAGTTTATAGTAGTTTCTCGGTACTCACTGTCTAAAATTTACACCATAGCAGCTTACCATCTCTGTGCTTACATTCACATTTATTTATTTAGCAGACGCTTTTCTTCAAAGCAACTTCCAGTGAACTGTATGTAGTGTTATCAACCCACACACCTTATTCACCAAGGTGACTTACACTGCTAGATACACTACTTACAATGGGTCACTCATCCATACATCAGTGGAACACACTCTCTCTGTCACTCGCACACTATGGGGGAACCTGAGCAGCATGTCTTTGGAGTGTGGGAGGAAGCTGGAGCACCTGGAGGAAACCCAAGCAGACACAGGGAGAACATGCAAACTCCACACAGACTGAGTGGGGATCAAACCTATGTCCTCTTGCACTACCCAGGCGCTGTGAGATAGCAGCTGTGAGACAATCTTTAGACAGTTGAACTTCTGTTCAACAAACATATGTGGCCCATTGAAATGACAGAAGTGCTTGGTGATGTAATAACTCAGGATCCCCACAAGGGGACAGTGTGGATTTAATTGTCACCCAACTCTTTTCTCATTTTTCCCCAAAGAGACCCATCAGAGAGCAGTTTAGCCTAACTTGTAGTGTGATAAATCCATTCATCTTCATCAAGCGAGACAAGTGATCTTTATCTTGATATCCATGTGTATCGACAGAGATGAGTGCCGACAAAGACCAGATGGCGGTGAAGGCGGCGCAGCTCAGATGCTCAATGAGTGCTGATGCAAACAGATTGCAGAAGAGCGAGAGCTTTTAATGACCATCAGCATCTCCGTGTGACTGGAAGCATTACATATGCTGGCTGCTGGAAGTGTGCACTTTTGGGGGTGTTTGCATGCATCATACACTACTCATTGAGCTCTTATCAAGCCACACTTTATAAGTCCTGATGGTGCTCAGATTCCATTAGAGGAGACTGCACATCTGATAATGTATCAATATAAATGTGTTGCTTAAGGCATGCTTTAATTCTCATGGAATTATATTCTCCTGGAATTTATACCCCTTCCTCATGCCACTGCAGAAAACTGGGGTTATGATGCCTCTGAGTATCTCAAAGGAAATGACATTGTTTCTTCATAAGAGTCACCCTTTTCTTACCTTCTGCTCATTGTAATGGGTGGCAGCTGGCAAAACTTTGGTTAGAGCTGCTGCCTTTGATTCCAAAGGTTCTAGGTTTAAATCCTAGCTACAGCACCCTTGATTGAGGTACTTACCCTAAATTACTCCAGTGCAATTCCTCAGCTGTGTTAATAACTAAGTAGCTCAACATTATAAGCTGCTTTTGAGAAAAGTGTCAGCTAAATGTAAAACGAGAGAGCAAGCAAAATCCTGAATGGCAGCAGATGTACTTTTGGTTCAGTGCACAAACACAAGGCCGTCACAAAGTGGTGGTGGGGACCTGCTCCATATACTTTCCATTTCTTCCCTGTGTTTGGTTGCCTCAGTTAAGTTTGGGTTCAGTGCTGATCCACACCCTCAACCTGTGTCTGATGCCTCTGCTGTGAAACCATGCTGGTCTTCCTGCCTCGCTCTGTTGAACTACACCACATGTGCTCCTTTTAGATGTGCATTGTTCACACAGAATGCCAAATTTTCCACTCAACAGCCCATTCAACAAAAAATATTTCCTTTTAATCATTATTATTGTTCACACTGATGTAATGAAAAGCAAGAGAGAAGTAGATTTTTTTCACAAACTACTGGATGTCATGCCAAACTTCAATGTTGTCTCCTGCTCTCGGAACGTGGATGAAGACCTTCTTGCTATTACTCCTGCATCACTGGACCGTAGTGTTCCCATCCCTCACCTATTACTGTAAACACTGTAACTGCACCAGCTGCGCGTGTCTGCTCAATCACTCTCAATTATTGCAGTAGAGGTAAAAAAAGGACCTAAATTCAGTGGACCATGCTGTACCTCTCTGCTCTCTATGGTTACTACTCCAAGGATATAAGCACAGCTTGCAAGACACTCTTCTGACTCTCCAGCTGAATTTAGGGCTGAATAAACTGAGAACTTCCAGAAGTCACATCATACCGCTCAGAAATACTAATAGGTGAGGAATAAAAACTTCTTTACATTTACATGTACGTGTATTCATTTAGCAGATGCTTTTCTCCAAAGTGACACACGTCTCATAGAAAATACAATTTGTGCATTACCGATTATCTTTCGAAGTCAAATAATACCTTGCTGAAAATTTGAATGATTTAGAATTTATTTTACTTTTCATATCAGAAAGTAGATGGAATATTTATATGTCTTTTTTTGGGGCCAAGAGTACTGGGCTATGAATGTCATTATTCTGACAGTAAAATAAGATAAAATGCAAAGTGCCTGATTCATTCAGGAAAGGAATGTATCAGTTAAATATCAGACACCTGCAAGAGCTTCTGTGTTTTAACTCTAATTTGTAAACTTGTTTTACCTGTGTTACATACCCAGCGTAGAGACAGTGGCAATGCAGTCGGATGAACTTGTCCGAGGTTTGCTCTACCTCTTCCTTGCCGTGGTGGGAATCCCAGGAAATTGCTTGGTGATCTGGGCCTTCTTGCAGGCAATGCACACTGAACACCAAGTTCTTCCAGCTGATGCTATTGTCCTACACCTCGTCTCTGTCAATCTCCTGGTTGTGGGGGTCCGCTGCCTCCTGGAGGCCCTGGCCACATTCCGCCTGGCCAACATCTTCAGTGATGCTGGTTGCAAGGGCATCATCATGGTGTACCGCATGGCTCGTTCGCTCTCCATCTGGCTCACCTTTGTGCTGAGTACCTATCAGTGTCTAAGCATTGCACCACCAGGCTCGCGTTGGGCTGAAGCCCGCGTTGCTGCCGCACGACACTTGGGAGCCATCTTTCTTGTTCTTTGGCTAGTAAATGCTGTCATCAGTACACCATCGGCCCTCTTCTCCCTGGGCTGGCACAACGGCTCCAGCCTCATGGAGCACAGTATCAATGTGCAGTTCTGTTTTGTGCGCTTCCCTGACAGTCTCTCCAAGGATGCCAATGGTGCCATGCAGGTGGTTCGTGATGTGATACCCATGGCACTGATGGCAACGGCCAGCTTGATCGTACTCATCTTCCTGTACCGCCACAGCCAGCATGTGAAGAACTTTCGCAGCAGCAATAGCAACAGCAAACAAGGTTCCTTGGCCGAGAGGCGGGCAGCCAAAACTGTAGTCACCCTGGTCACCATGTATGTGCTTTTCTACGGGGTGGACAATGGACTCTGGGTATACACCCTCACTGTGGAACACACTATGAGCTCCTCTCTGGTGTCTGATCTCCGAATTTTTTTCTCTTCACTTTATGCTGCTGTGAGTCCAGTAGTTATAATTGCCTCAAATAAGAAAGTGAGCAGGAATCTTATATGCAAGGTACAAGAAAAGGGCTCCCAAATGGTAGAAACTACACTTTCTGCAGCATGAATCGTCCTCGTCTCTCAGGAGACCAGCCGTAGGAACTGAATGAGTTTAGAGAAGGGATTCATTTTGTGACGTAAGTAAAGAACAAAGTAATAATAATTATTACTCATTATTATTATTATTTTAATACAAATAACAATTCTTATTTTTAAGAGATGAGTATATGAATATAATATTAATGAATATAATGTATTTGAATATTTTTGCTGTCTGCTGGGGAATTTGAGGCTTTCATCTGTTCTTTTCTTAATCAAACACAAGGTTTCTGTGCGCCTCATGTTATTATACTGTTCTACAGTGTCATTAAAATCAATTAAAATGTTTTTTGTACACTCAGTAGTGACCTCAGAAGACGATATGAAACATCCACAATATTAAACTGCTGTCTGATCTTCTGATGGATTGTGGTTCAGTGTCGGTGGTCTTTTTTGCCATTTAGGATTCTGCATTTGTTTAGATGTTAATTTATGAAATAATTACCCCCAAGTGCAGCTCAGTGCACCATTAATCCAAGCTGTTTGGTTCCTGGAACACATTAAGTGAGATTTGTATAATGAAGCAATTAGTGCAATTATAGAACGAATTGAAAACAAGGGTAAGAATGGTGGGAGGGTGAGTCACAGATGTTGAGGGAGGGCATGGAAGCGGGTGTATCCTGGCAAGCAACACCGCTGTGGTTGTGCCATTAACACTGCCAGAACTTGACAAGCAATGCTTAGTTTCCACTCTTATTAGGAGAAGAAAGATTGTTTTTATTGCTATACATTGGAAACCCTCAAATTGCCTTATATTTTTTGGCCACCTCATTTACTATTATTGACCTTCACAATGTTGGTGCAGATATCACCATGGCCTCAAGCATCACCAAACAAGGGGTCACGAAAGACTCATTGCAGGAGTTTACATGCTTCTGGTTTGCATGCCCTTGCTGTTATATCAAATAACACTAAATATAATTTCAAAAAACTGGTTATAACCCTTGCCTATAATCCTAGTAAATGCTGGCTATTTGAATTTATCATATCTTGTTGCCTTTTTTTCTGAGCAAAAATAAAGTCCTATATGTATATGGAAAATGTATTTTAATTTTAAAAGTAATTATCTGGGAGGGGTGTGGTGGCACAGCGGGTCACACTGGGTCTTGCTCTCTGGTGGGTCTGGGGTTTGAGTCCTGCTTGGGGTGCCTTGCGATGGACTGGTGTCCTGTCCTGGGTGTGTCCCCTCCCCCTCTGCCCTAATTATGTTTATTGTCCATGATATTCCTTAATGTTGCTGTTTGTGTTATTTTCACAGCACAGAACTGCCGATCAAGCAAGTACCTGCAATGTTACAGCCTGGGGCTGATGGGAAATTCATGAACAAGGGTGTGGATGTGGCTGACATGTAAGGATGACATGCAGTTTTATAGGTCAAAGGGGCGAAAGGCACTTTGTATTGCAGGGAAGGTGTGACATGCTGTGTTCTCTGCATTGAAGTTGTGCAAATATAACTCCCTTCCCTTTGTGGCCAGCAGGGTTCATGATACAGGATGTCAATGCTGTGAAAAAAGTTACAAGAAAACATGCAAGACATGGGATAAAACCAGCAAACATCTGTGGCAGCAAGTGAAATATGGGTACAGAAACAATAACCAAAATGGTGAGGTGGCACAGCAGGGTTGGCTGGGCCCTGCTCTGTGGTGGGGCTGGGGTTTGAGTCCTGCTTGGGGTGCCTTATGGCAGACTGGCATCTCATCTGGGGTGTGACCCCCTGTGCACTGTGTTGCAGGGCCAGGCTCTGGCTTGTCATGATGTCAAGCTGTTGTATGTATGTGAAACAATAACCACCACACAATGAAAAATGTGGAGAAAAGGGGTGATGGTGTAGGAGAAAACAATAAATATATGAGAAAAAAAAAAACTGCCGTCTAAAGCCCATTGGCTGCTTGGCCATCCTAACTTTACTGAGCTTTAATCAAGCAATGTGTGAACACGTATTATTTGCTGATCCTCTGGACACCACTTAAAGAAAGTTTTATATGGATTTAAGCTAATGTGATGGACAAGTAAACACATTTCAAGAAATTGAATCCTCACCCATAAACCATCCTGAAACCCGAAAAACTGGTGAAATGAGATGTGTTACATTGAAATTGCTCATTAAGGTTAACATTCCAACAACACAGCAGATAAAGAATTAAAGCACATTGAATATAGTGAGAGGGTGTGGTGGTGCAGCGGGTTTGGCCAGGGCCTGCTCTGTGGTGGGTCTGGCGTTTGAGGCCTGCTTGGGGTGCCTCGCCATGGATGGGCATCCCGTCTAGGATGTGTCCCCTCCCCCTTCGGCTCTGCACCCTGTATTGCTGGGTTAGGCTCTGGTTTGCCGTGACCCTGTGGTGTGTGTGTGTGTGTGTGTGTATGTGTGTGTGTGTGTGTGTGTGTGTGTGAATACAGTGACCTTCTGGTCCTCGCACAATCACACTATTCCATTGCAGCTTCTGTGGCTTCACTCATTCACACTTATACCAGTGTGGCTCTATACCTATACATGTCCCTACTGAGTACAAAAAAATGCTACACCTATACCATTACTTCTCTGTTTCTGCGGAAAATAACAGAGGAGAGGCCTAGACCAAAACCTATACAGCAGATGTAGCACTTATTTGTACTCTGTAGGGACTTTAGGACAGACAAATCACTATAGTTAAAAAGCAAAAAAACAGTGTTTCATTAAAAAACATTATTCCTTTAAAGGGAAAATGCACACATTTAGGGACATTGGTACTTTTTTTAGCACTTGATATTTATTTATTTTTTATTGTGAGGCTTTTACCGCTAATTCAGGCTAAACTGATGGAGGAATGCTGTGAGTTCTCATTCAATTAAATCTGATTTTAAATATTCAGTGCATTCTGCTGACCTAAGAAATTGCCAGTTACACTTTTCCAGAACAGCTATTTTTCTTATCAATCGCGCATGATCCAAGTCTAAGAATTTTCCACAACAATCTAGGGCCAGGAAATGGTGAGATGAGGGCTTTGTGTAGAGCTGCCGGGAGGGGGCCAGTAGATATTCATTTTGGGAGGTGCTAAACCTGAATTTTTTCTGGTTTCAAGTATCAAGTGTTAAAATGTTAATTATTCAGATATGTGGTGTTGTGCTTAGATCACGGGTAAAAAGCTTTTAAGGGACACAAAATGGGTTCTGATATCCTTATTACTCTGCAGCACAGGCATTCCACGCTTCAGCTTTGCTTGCCAAATCGTGCTTTCTTGAGGAGTAGAAGTTGTAACTCTACACCCAAAAAGGAGGAGCAGCAAAATATACATGTATTATATGAGTGTACATAGCATATAAGTACAGAGATTGTTTGGTGGAGAAGCACTGCAAG
Organism: Scleropages formosus; assembly: GCF_900964775.1. Lineage (NCBI taxonomy): Eukaryota > Metazoa > Chordata > Actinopteri > Osteoglossiformes > Osteoglossidae > Scleropages > Scleropages formosus. The sequence continues at coordinate 1,923,388 of NC_041827.1, forward strand.
AAAAATGTCTGCATTGGCAGTTACTGAGTGTGCTGTTGTGATAAATAATCTGAATTGAGTAAACTTAGCCACATATGTGTAATAGCAGCATTCACTTAATGGACTTTATGTACTGCTGCAAAAGTTGGACGTGAATATTGGTCCTTAAAGACATACAGGGTTTGTGAGGCGGCTGTTGAAGCTTACCACAAGGGAAAAGTTTACTAAAAGAGTTCAGAGCACAGTAGAAGGGGGTTGATCTAAAATGGACAATAGGGTAATGTGCTCCTCATTTAATCTGTAGGCTGATAAAAAATAGAAAATAAAAATATGCTGACAGGGAAAAAAAAAAACTATTAGACAGTTAAGTGCTGCCTTAATAGTAATTATGACTAATAACAACAAATATTTGCTAACGCTGTCTTTAGAACATGAATTGGTATAATGTGTTTGTATATGTATGGCCAGTTTCACAAAGGTACCAATGTCTTTATGAATATTTTCTTTATAAATACTATAAAAATAAAATTACAGTCTTTAAACTAAGCATCCAATTTTAACTGGACAGTCTTGGATATCTTCATTTTATGGACTCTTTTTTCATGACGAATGGTCTTCTTTGCCGCACACAGTGTATTTCTGCATGTCGAGCTGTAAGCTCCATGCTTCTTACTCTTCACACCACTGAAATCTGATTGATTAGAAGAAACAGACTCCGGTGGAATGAAGGATAGAAGACATGGATGTATTTTGTAGGCCATGTCACTCAAAAAGAGCAGGGATCCTTAAAAAAAAAAGTTACATTACAGGTGTATAATCATCACATTACTGCATTACACAACCAGCCACAGAGGGATCAGTTATGTTCTTATTTGAAATGAGGAACAGAAGTCAGATCGAGACACTGTACAGACGCTGTTCTGGCCTGCCCGCGCATGTCTTCATACGCATGCCATGTGTGTGTACCTGTCTTTGATATGCGTGCTGTTGGGCTCTGAGGTTTCCAGTGCAGCAGAGGGAGTGGCAGCCAGTCCACCTCTCCCTGGGCGAGACCAGACCTGCTGACGTTCCTATCAGCAGCAGCCCTGCTGCTCAACCCCCGCCCTGCCAGACAAGTGGAGACAGGAATGATGGGGGCCTTTACTACCCCCAGCCTCCCCTCTGAACCCTGTGTCACTCCACTCCAACTTTCCTCCGTCCTCAACATTTCCCGCATTCTTATTGATTTTCCCCTAAAAGTTTGTGAAAGCGTGTCAGTGTTTTATATGTGAATGCGTTATGTGGGGATACATCTAAAAATGTAAGTATGAATTGATGTTAACAGCGGCGATCTTTATGCAGCTCTTGAATGGAAGAAAATTATGTCTTTGAAGACTTTCAAAAGTTTTGTTGCACCTGCAAACAATGATCATTTAGCAGCTCACTCACCTTGTAGAATCTCTTCATCTGTCACCTTGTAGAATCTCTTCATCTGTAGTGTCTCAGATTCAGTTACAGAAAGAAAGAAAGAAAGAAAGAAAGAAAAAGAAAAATGCAATACACATAAAATTTTAAGAAAATGATCCTTACCACTTCTCAAACTCATTATAGGTGTAGTCTGGATGAGACAAAAATAAAAAGCAAAAAAAAAGAAAAAATCCAGAAAGTAACATTAAAAAAAAAAACAAAAAAAAAAAATAGCCTGATGGCAAGTAAACAAAAGAATACTGCTAAAAGTGTACCATGGTAAAAGCAACAAAGATCAGTCCTTCTGTTTTCTATCCCGGCTGTGTGCTACCTCACTCAGGTAATGGCATTTTAGCTGACAGAATGGACCAATAGCATCACAGTCCCTGGTCCAAACCTCGCCCATCACAATTATAAAGTGAGCAGACACCCTTTTTAGGTGTCTTGTTGGGCAGTCTTAACTCAAAGATAACATGTACTCACAAGACACCTGATTTCATCAATGTTGTGTCATTGCTGCAAAAACCACTGGAAAAATTGTTGTGTACCACCCCCACAGAGGGACTGTCTGCAGCGCCATTTCCATGTACGAATTATTTTATCCCCTCAAGCTTTCAGTCCTTCTTACATTTGTTTGTATGCTGCTACTTTGAGCAGACTTTGTGTCTGGCTAGTATTACTGTGATTCCTTCTATAATTCTCTTTATAATAATTCTGTTTTATAGTTATATAACTCTTCAGTGTAAAACCTCAAGTGAATCCAAAACAGACAAAACATACATAAACTAAATTTCTACACCAAAAGCAACTTTCCACTGTGTCACCATTTCATTTCAGCTCATGTCAGATATGATTGTTACTACTGATCATTTTAAACCTCTCAATCACTTCTTCCTAAGATGGAGTGCCTGAATCAGAGATACATTCAAAAATGATTGAAGAGATTTTAGGAATCAAACAACATATCTGAGCTGTAATACTGGAGTAATATTTGCATGCATTTGGGAGTGCTTTCTTCTTCTTCCCTAAAGCATAAGTATGCAAATGTCACATGCTGCACATCATTATTAGTTAATACAGGCTGAGGAAGCCCAATCTGCAGTATTCCTGGAAAACTGAAATCTTAAATGTATCTCTTAAGCTCCTACTCAGTCAGCATGTGAGGTAACTTCTGTTGAAGCCCTTTGTCACATTTTTGTAAATCCTTGTGCTAAGGGTTTGACTGGTGTTAACAAGCATATTGTGTGTCAGCTTTATAAGCCATTGTGTTGATTAAGTCACCAGCACTGAGTATCATGTCCATCTGAATGAAAATAGGCTGCAGAACGACTACCATGCCAACCACGCTAATTACCTCTTTTCCACAGACTGCCGAGCGCTCAGTCTTTTTTCCATCCTTTACTTTCTTTGCCTCCTTCTTAGTGCAAATAGCAAACCTATGACCTTTCCAATCCTGTCAAAGCTGCTCTTTGAATTTTTGATCAGAATACTATGATGGATGTTTCGGTGAGTGGATGTAATGTAACTGTCACCTGTAATGCTGCTGGTTCATGGCCTGATGTGCTGATTGCTCTCTAAAAAGGCATCAGGGCAAATGCGGCATCTGAAGCTCTGCTTAAAAACCTTCTACAATATGCAAAATTGCAGCCTCTCTTGACCTGCTTTCGAACCTGTTGTAAGTGATGTCCTCCTATTCAGATCATTTGATCAGGGGGCTTAGAGTCTGATAAAAAGACAGCTGAGGCAGTTGGGAGACAATCTACATTTACATTTATTCATTTATCTGACACTTTTCCACAAGGCAACTTATAACCAGAATCAGAATCAGAACGAGCTTTATTGCCAAGTATGATCACACATACATGGAATTTGTCTTGGTGACAGAAACTTCCACAGCACAGACAGAATGACAGTGGCAAGATAGATGAGAAGATAGAATATGTGAAAAAAGAATAAAAAAATATATTAAAAAAAATATAAAGTACACAATATAGTGGGGGGGCGCGGTGGCGCAGTGGGTTGGATCAGGTCCTGCTCTCTGGTGGGTCTGGGGTTCGAGTCCCACTTGGGGTGCCTTGCGACGGACTGGCGTCCTGTCCTGGGTGTGTTCCCTCCCCCTCCGGCCTTACGCCCAGTGTTACCGGGTTAGGCTCCGGCTCCCTGCAACCCTATATGGAACAAGTGGTTCAGATGGTGTGTGTGTGACAATGTGTGAGTACACAATATACAAAAATAGTCACTAGACATCAAATGTATGTACAGGTATGTTCTATACAAATGCAAGGGAATGTGAGTAAGAAATATATACACACACTGGCTGAACCGCTTGTCCCATAGGGGGTTGCGGGGAGCTGGAGCTGAACCTGGCAACACAGGGTGTAAGGCTGGAGGGGGAGGGGACACACCCAGGATGGGATGCCAGCCTGTCACAAGGCACCCCAAGTGGGACTCGAACCCCAGACCCACCAGAGAGCAGGACCTGGTCCAACCCACTGTGCCCCCTGAGTAAGAGATATGATGTGATATATAGATATAAATATAAATTGTGTTGTGTATTGCACTGGTTTATGCTCTAGGGGGGATTTAGCTGTTCATGAGGTAGATGGCCTGAGGAAATAATAATGGTAAGTTACCTACCACTATTTACCCATTTATACAGCTGGGTAATTTTACTGTACCAATTTAGGGTAAGCATCTTGCTCAAGGGTATAGCTCAAGGTGAGATTCAAACCTGTAACCTTGGGGTCCAAAAGCAGCACCTCTAACTATTGTTCTCCCAGGTGTCTGAAAGTGAGTCTAATGTGAACCAGGAATTCCTTACTTTCTAGTATTTTATTCTGTGATCTTTTGTCACAATGGCACGTCCAGTTTCAGGTGCTATGTGTGGATCCAAAACAAATGGATGACCATGAAAGACTCCCCACCAGGCCCTACCTCCTCCACCAGTAAATACTGCGTAGGAACCCTGGGAGGCAGGTTTGAGTCAGGAAGGAATTTGCTAAAGGTGAGTAATTCAGTGGACACACGCACAGCTAAACCAAAGAGCAGTACCAGTTAAGCTTTTATTTAGTCCTTTCAAAGAATTTCTACTTAATTGGATTTCTTCTAAATATTTTTTTAGTGGGACTGGGACTTTGAGCTGACAAAGGTTCCAGCGTTCCAAGACATTTGCATGATCACATGAGGGAATCCTCTCATTTTATTACCCACTTTTGATGTGGAAATTTTCAGTCTTTTCTTACCTGTGTAACACAACAAATTGTAAAAAAAAAAAAAAAAGAGCAAATGTGTTGGTCTCTTAGTTATACAAAAATGCATGTAGGTCCTCTGCGATCACATTACCATGACTGAGAGAGGTGGGCAGCCACTGGAATGTAGACTCACAGAGGATTACACACACACAACATCTGAAACTGCTCGTCTGAAATGGGGTCGCGGGGAACCGGAGCCTACCCGGCAACACAGGGCGTAAGGCTGGAAAGGGGTGGGGGACACACCCAGGACAGGACGCCAGTCCGTCGCAAGGCACCCCAAGCGGGACTTGAATCTCATACCCACCGGAGAGCAGGACCCGGTCCAACCCACTGCGCCACCACACCCCCCACAGAGAATTATTTTTCTATTATTTTTGTCTTGTTCATTAGCTGGGAGACTTTTTTTTCTCTCCTCAGCTGCCAGCTGCCTTACTTATCCAACTTTGCAGTACAGAATCACTGTTTCTGTAGCTGTCCTGCTTGTATGTGTTGCTCAGCACTTTGTGTCACTCTTCTAAGACTCAATTTTTTAAGAAAAAAATCCACCTTTACCTGATGCTTTTCTCCGTAGTGACTTACAATGTTAAGCTACATACAATTATTTATTCATTTACACAGTTTGGGAATTTTGCTGGATCAGTTCAGGATAAGTACCTTGCTCAAGGGTACTACAGCTAAATGAGAGACTCAAACCTGCAATCTTTGGGCCCAGAAGCAACAGCTCCACCCACTACCCTACCAGCCGCCTACCTGTAACTGTTCTGTAAAATGTTATTTCCCCACAAAACTGCATGGAATTTCCTTTTTCCTTATAGTGGGAGCTATAGCCACCAGAAGCAGGGAGTGGCATCAAGGTCCATATTGTTTTGAGAACTAAGTAATGAGGACTTGGGGGCTCATACTTGCCCTGCTCCTCTTCCCACATATTGCAATAAAAGTGTGACACATATTTCCCTGATTCTGTTCCAGCAGGTTCGGAATGTAGGGCTTCGCTGCAACATGTTAACGTTTGTATAATTAAACAAAACGAAGTACAAAAAGAAGTGCCTTCATTGCTACTGCAACACTTTTTCGCGAAGCAGCATCAGACAGGTTCTCACCATTGCCTTACTCTATAGCGTACTGATAGATTTATTTAATAATAAAAACAAAAAACCTCATATTTAAAGGAAACTCCTTGAGGCTGCAGAAACATATGCACAGAAAGTAGTGACAGAGACTGACAGAGGACAAGGCAGGGACACTACATTAAATAAATCACATTTAGTCAAATATAATCAACACAAGAAGAAGAGTGCAATAGAAAGCCAAAAGTAGTACTGAAAACTTGTGGCCAAGGTTGTGGCAAAGAGTGATGGTGTGGGGATAGCACACAGTAGGACCTGCTGGCCAATAATACAAGCTTCAGTGATGTCAGGGAAGGTGAAAGAAAATTCAGTTTAAGGATTTTGAATTATAACAAAAAGTGGCAGTTGATGGTTGGCCTAGAGTTTGGATGTTAGAAGGCAGAGATTGGGGAAAAAAGTGGGCAGCTCTACCCACTTCTTGAATCTTAAGAATAAGCAGAAATGAAGTTGATGCAGAATCATACTTGGATAGCTGCCAACAGTGCAAACGCATCCAGACTTGTTGGTCTGTACAAACAACACGTTTTTTTGGCAGAATCCCTTCCTGATTGCCATTTTTGAATCAGAACGTGAAGTGTTATGTATGTTTCAAGTACTGCTTGCAGTATTACCCTAAACACCTTAATAAGCAAGATGAACTACAATGTACATTTACTGTTTTCACAAGCAAATGGTTGCATTTAGAAGCCCTTTCTTCTCTAGAATCATGTGATTGGTCTGTTGGATATGGTGTGGAAGTGAGGTAATGTTATGAGCAAAATGTAACCCAGTATGATGCACCTATTCTTCTGTTAACAGAATTCTTGTAAGTAAATGTGTCACAATATGATATAGTAGAGATCCTGTTTTGGAGTCCATGAAATCAAATGCTGTATGTCACACACACCTGAGATATTTTTAACACTGTTTCACTGTTTGGGGCCATTTTCTAATTCAGAATGTATGCCTGTTTTCAGCTACCCATTTTTCTATACATATTTTCATATGTGAATGGGTCAAGGTAGCATTCAGCTACAATCAGTGTCAACTAATCTGACGGAAACGGAACTATTAGTCTATCAGTTTCAAAACTGACTGTTAAAAGCATGCAAGGCTCGCTGGTTTGGTCATGAATGTTTCAACACCACAAGGAGTGTCACCTTTGGTTTTTTTCACTCTTGCTGTTAGAAGATGGCAACCTGTACAGTTAGAGGCTCAGTCAATCAGTCAGTCAGTGTAACCCTCTGGGGCTACTAATCTTTTAGAAAAATTTAGAGTCACTCTGTGAGTCTAAATTGTCAGTTGAGTCTCCTGAAACACATACCTGTGGACTGTGGGAGGAAACCATAGCACCAAAAGGAAACCCAGTACACAAACTCCACACAGACTGATTTGAATTTAAACCCACATCCAAGTCCACAGCCAATGGTAAACCACATCTTGGCTCTCTTCAAGAGTTCTAATGGGGAACTGTACCACAAAAAATCAGTTTATTGTGACAAAACCCATAAATTAAAGTCGTGTAGTAGGACATTGTTTCTGTAGCATTGAGACTACAGTATCTCTACATGTGATCCTAATATTAAGAAAATGTTTTTGACATTGATGCACATTATGCAGCGTCATGGCTGCCATTATGGTAAAGATATTAACAGTGACAAATGCTGACTCATTTCCTTTCGCCATTCCTTTTCAGTGAAAAGAGCGACACATCCAGCCGTTCTGCAGAGATTCTCTGAGAACATGATCAAGATCAAGCTAAGTGAGTTCAACAAGGGATCTGTTCTCACAAACGCCTTGTCATACCACCGGAGACGTGGAAAGATAGCCCCATTTTTCTCTTTTTTCTCTCTTTGTTTCTGTCAGTGGAATTTTCCGAAAGACAGAGCTGCATAAAGTAGAGGAATGCAGGCAGGATGAAACATGCTTTGGCAGCTTGTTTTGAACCTTGTGAAGTCTTTCGCTGTGTATCACCTGTATGCCTTCTGGCCATGTCTACATACTTCAGAGTTAAAGGAAAAACTTGCTTCCTAAAACAATGTCCGTATTTTTAAAGGATACATTTAGTTCTCAAAAGTCAGATGTTAATAGTTTGTTGAACTGAAGGAAGAAGCCGATATTGTATTCATATACAAGTACAAATGTCCTTTCCATATACACCTTCATGCTGCAAATGTCTATTTGGTTTTATTAACTGCTCACAATGAAACTAATCTCTTCCAGCTCTATACTTTGGCAATGTGGTTCAGACTTCGGCAACTGCTGAGTCATTATATATATATATATATTTTCAACATGTAAATGCTAAATAGAGCTGTATCAATTAAGTTGTTACCACTACTTTTGTTAAAGATATGTCAGCAGGTACAAGCTCAACAGTGAAACCTGCTGATTGTAAATGTATGGTCTTTATATGGCCTTGACCACCAAACCACCAGCCACCAGCTAATCCAACTTCTTTTCTCCACAAAAAAGTGAAATTTAAAAAAAAAAAAAAAAAAAAACAGAAAAAGAACTAAGAAACAGAATTTAATCAACCTTGATTTTTCAGTTTTCTTCTCACCATGATATTTATGTTTTTTACATAATTCATGCAGATGACACCGGGGAACAAAACATATTTGGCAGGTACAGCTGCAAGTTGCACAAAAACATATGCAAAGTAATATGACTCATCAATCTATTGCCAAAACTCTCAATTACAATACTTCAGAATCTCACTAGAGGTCCCTGTCTCTAAAATTCAAACAGGCTTCCCACACACTTGGTCCCCTGGGCACAGTCTTGTTCATGTATCCAAGGTCTTGAACAGAGGACCCCACGTTCTCTTGCATCTCCACTTTATGTGTAGTTCTGGACTGGGATTCACATGTCTATATGAAGACATGTCCATTTTTATTTTTCTGCGATTAAAAAAACAACATTTCTGAAAAGAAATTCAATTAATTCAAGTACCGTATGGAGCAATAACACAGCTGCAGCACTTATAAATCTGTCAGAATTATATAAAGCAGTTCTAAAAGTTTTCTTTTCTGCAAGTTTGCATTCAAGCTCATTAGGATGAAACAGTCCTAATGTTCTGAACTTCTAATTTATGGCAAAATGAATCTTTGATGTAAGTGTTAGATGTAAGTGTTGAAGTCATCAAGTCAGCAGGAGGGAGGTGTACCATTAAAAGCAAAGTAAAGAGTAGCCAGAAGACAGAGCTCTTCGGATGGCACTGTGACATGGGGTCATGGATGGCAAAACGAACTGCCCTTTGAACCAGCTGTATGGACCAAAGCTCATTAATTTGCCCGTCAACCACATATCACAAAGACTTTGGAAGAGTCAGAGGCCTCAACCTGGAGGCTTAACAGCATATATGTCTGTTATTAGTGAGATGCTGCAAAGATGCATGAGAGATATGAAAGGGCCAGACCTCTCTAATCTTCGCTTTTAAAGACCTCGCTCAAACAAAGACAGCACACTTTATGTCCCTGTGTTTTCATGAGCGGCTTTAGATTGTTCTTTGAACGCTAATAGCTGGAAGTGCCTTAGATGCTGGTCTTCACTTGACATAATGTTGGGAGAAAAACCAATTAAACCATATATATATATTTGCTACAATAAAAGCCACAGAGAAGTTTATTTTATTTCCAACAAGGCCTCACAATACACATACACATTTTCAAAACCGCTTATTCCGTACGGAGTCGCAGGGAACCGGAGCCTAACCCGGCAACTCAGGGCATAAGGCTGGAGGGGGAGCGGACACACCCAGGACGGGAAGCCAGTCCGTCGCAAGGCACCCCAAGTGGGACTTGAACCCCAGACCTACCGGAGAGCAGGACCCGATCCAACCCACTGCACCACCGCGTCCCCCATGGCCTCACAATAAATTAATATAATTTTTTAAAAAAGTACACAAGCATTACATCAGCAGCCCTTATACAGATCGTATCTACGTTACAGATACAGACTATACTGATTAAATCATTAGGAGGAAGCTCTACATACTGCAACCCGAAAGGAAGTGGCCTAGTGAACCACAAAATGAACATAGACGTTTTCTGGCTGAGTTGAGGCAGTCATTCCAGTGCCATCTGCTGGCTCTGCTATAGAGACACACATGCAGGGTGTGAGGGAAACACACGAGGACGCTAGAGATCTGGAAGCCACCTGTCACTAGCCCTTGCTCTTTCAACTTGTACGGAAGTAGACTCTGAATATGTCCTGTGCTGTAGACAAGATCTCCAACACAAACCAGACTGACTCCAGATGGTCATCTCTAACATTTATTTATCATTCAGGCCTGTTCAACACAAGCCAGTCAATTTTGACTGGATTCTACAAAACATTTGAATGCTTTACTTGCTCCGTAGCAGACAGCACGGAAAGTTGTTCATTTATAAAGCACTTTGAAAAATGTGCAACCTACACAAACACAAGAGGCTACTATGTTTATAGTCTTACATTTAAAATTACTCAGATTTTAACAGATGCTTTCCTCCACCTTCATCCAAGGTGATTTGCACCCTTTGACACAAGGAGAGCTGGTAGTAGAGTGGTTATAGTATCCTTTGGATCCCAAGGTTGCAAGTTTAAGCCTTACCTTTAGTTGCAATACCCTTGAGCAAGGTACTTACCCTAAATTACTCCAGTAAAATTACCCAGCCGTATAAATGGGTGAATATTTTACAGTAACTTAAGTCGGAGAAAAGCATAAGCTCAAATCTGTAATATCGACACAGTACACTAAACTCCCTACAATCATTAATTTATTCATATAGCAGAACTATGCATCCCTCACACGCACAGTCTGGGCAATCTAAGGTCACCAATTCTCCTGAAACATGTCTTCAGTTTCTCATAACTCAGCCCAAGAGCAACCTGCTGTGCCACTGTGCTGTGCAGACTTGCCCAGATTGTTTGTCATACAATGGAATGGAGGTGTACAAATGACTTGATGAAGACTGTTATTCATTCCCATGAATACCAGTGTTAGTAATTGCACAGCGGTGTGATTTTGTTGAATACGATACGGTCCAGGGGTCAACAGTTCATACTTTTGTATTACTCCTGCTGATTTGCCTGGGCTCTCCTAGCCATCCATATGTTCTCTTTGCGCAAATGTGATTTCAAGTAGCAGAAGCTCTAAAACTGTCAGTAGAAAGCACAGTTGATAAATGGCACTCTAATGTCGCCTGACAAGGCCACCATTCAAACAAGGAAGCTGGGATACCATGGCACACAATGCATGTGAAATATATATGGCTGTCAATCATATTGACAGCTGAGGTCATCGTTTTCATCTGCTTCCTTTCTCCTCAACTCTTCCACTATGACAACTCCTCCAAAGCACATTTTCTCCAAACTGACTTAAAAGTACAACAACATGGTCAATGTAAGACAATAGTGCCCACCGCCATTTATGTTGTAATGACCTGCATTACTGGTGTTTGAGCAGGGAATGCACTTATTGTAAACTGTTGCATTATGGGAAAAATGTGAAATGCATGCGTAAAACCACTGGGGGCACTTCTGGGGGAAATGATGGGGTGACCGTGTTTGCGGGTGGAAGGAAGAGAGAGAGCTGGGGGGGGGGGGTGCTAAGCAGAGTGGGAAGGCTGGCTTGAAGTGCAGGTCCTGAAGAAAAGGGGATCCTTGGACCGAGAGCATTATTTCCGTGTGCTGATGTTCAAATAAATGTTGGAGATGATTGCTGCCTCTGTGTCCTTCTTTACCCCATCTAGACCCACGGTGCTGTACGCCACAATATGTATCAACTATTCAGACAGTTCAGAGTGACCTATCATGGTCCTTCCACAGTAATCTCAACATAAATACCTTGATGTCAGATCAGTGTTCCACCTCACCTAATGTTCAAATTTCATCTGGTGGCATGATGTGATCTTGTAGAAGAAACAGTGAAAATGACACATAGACCTCATTTGTACATGTGGGTGAGGTGGCACAGAGCCTTTCATTTACATTTATTTGTTTAAGTTCAAGTTTCAAGTTTATTGTCATAGGTACAAGTATCGTGTACAAGCATCATGAAATTCTCCTTGAATGCTTCTCCACAGACTATGGACAGGACAGAAACAATACAAATATTGCACAAAACAAAACAATGACAATGAGTAATGTAATAGCAATAACAATAACGATAAATAACGGTAACAGTAATAACAATAAATACCAGTAGACAGCCAGGGAACTCGAGAATGAGAATGTGAATGCTTCAAGTGACAAGTGTAATTTACCGATGTGCTTGGAAGGAACAGTCCAACTCTATTTACTAAAGGTGGCACACTGGTGAGTGTTGTATACTCTTACAGCACTGGGGCAAAAGCTGTTCCTGTACCTAGCAGTGCGGATTTGAATAGACCTGAGCCGCTTTGCAGATGGCAGAGAAGAGAAAGGTGCCTGTGCAGGGTAACTGTGATCTTTCATGATGCGCATCATCTTTCTGAGGCAGCATGTGGTGTAGGTGTCTTGAACTGCTGGTAGCTGTGTGCCAATGATTTCCTGAACTGTTTTGACTACTCTCTGTAGGGCTTTCTTGTCCTGTACGGAGCAGCTGCCACACCAGGATGTAATACACCCTGTGAGGAAGGACTCCTGTAGAAAGTGGTGAGGACTGTAGTGGACATCCTGGCTTTCTTCAGACACCTGAGGAAGCGGAGGCGTTGATGGGCCTTTTTGATGGTCGATGCTGTGTGCTCAGTCCATGTGAGTTTGGCAGTGAGGGTGACTCCTAGGAACCTGAAGCTGTTGATCCTCTCTACAATGTCCCCTCCTATGTATATGGGTGCATGAGCCGTATCTTGTTTCCTGAAGTCAATCACCAACTCCTTAGTTTTACTGACATTCAGAGACAGGTTGTGGTCCTGGCACCACTCTGCCAGGAGCCTCATCTTATCTCTGTAGGCCATCTCATCGTTGTCGGTGAAACTTTATGATGGTGTTGGAGCTGTGCCTGGCCACACAGTCATGTGTGAACAAGGAATACAGCACTGGGCTCAGGACACTTCCCTGTGGAGTGCCAGTGTTGAGGATCAGTGGGGAGGAGGTATTACTGACAATCCGCACACATTGGGGTCGGTTAGTGAGGAAATCCAGGATCCAACTGCACAATGTGGCAGTCAGTCTAAGTCCTAGTACTGTAGTTTGTGGATCAGCTTGGTTGGGATGACGGTGTTGAATGCTGAGCTATAGCCCACAAATAATAGCCTTGCATAGCAGTTTTTATTGTCCAGGTGAGCCAGAGTGGTGTGAAGTGTGTGTGATATGGCGTCTTCAGTGGATCTGTTGTGGCAGTAGGCAAACTGCAGTGGGTCTAAGTGTCTGGGATGGTGTCCTTAATGTGTCCCAGCACCAGCCTCTCAAAGCAATTCATTGCAATGAGGGTCATTGCCAGTGGGCGATAGTCATTAAGGCAGCTCACTTTGTTTTTCTTAGGAAGGGGGATAATGGTGGTGTTTTTGAAACAGGTGGGTACAGCTGAGCTTTTTAAGGAGCTGTTAAATATGTCCGTGAAAACAGCAGCTGGTTGCTCACTGCATGTTTTTAAAACTTGCCCTGAAATTCCGTCCAGACCAGCAGCTTTGCGGATGTTGACCCGGCTAAAGGTTTTTCTCACTTGTGCTACAGAGACGGTGAGACTGGCGTTATCATGTAGCACCATGGGAATTCGCACCGGGAGGTCTTTGTTCGCGATCTCGAAGTGGCCATAAAATGCATTCAGTTCGTCAGGGAGAGACGAAGCAACACCTTTCAATGTCCGGGTCTGTGGTTTGTAGTTTGGATTCCCTGCCACAACCTACGTGCGTCTTGAGTGTAGTTAAACTGTGATTCTACCTTCCTGCTGTATTCCCGTTTTGCGCTGGCGACGGCTTTGCGGAGCTTGTACTTACTGTGGCGCGCAACGCCGTGGGTTTGGATGGGGCGAAGAAGGATGCGGAGGCAGCGTTCATAACGAACGATTTATTCGAACATCAGCACAGGAGAAACGATGCTCTCAGTCCGAAAACCCCTTTTCCTCCAGGACCTGCACTTACAGCCCTGCCTTAGCACCCCTAAGCTCTCCCCAACACAGTGGCAGACACAGTCAACCCACCATTTTCCCCCGAAGTGGCCCCAGCGGTTCCAGACATTATTTACAGATTTCCCACAATGCAACTATTTACATTAAATCAGTAACGCGGGTCATTACATAGCCCCCCCTCAAAAAGAATAGCAGTGTCCCCGCTGCTGCCTGCCCCACAAGCGTCCCAACGTCCAGCGTTGTTCTTATGCGCATCCAGTCGGGAGTGCAGGTCCCAGACGCTCACCGGTGGTGCTTGGGGCGGGGAAACTTGCAAGAGACCCCCATGGCGGCGCGCTCGGGGTGGCCATCCTCGTCCCCTGTCCTCCCGGCCTCGGTCCCTGCAGGACTCCCTCACTTGCACGTGGCGTGTTCCAAACATGGTGGCGCCCACGTGGCTTTCGCTGACCGGCTCCCCGCAGCCGCTCCGCGTTGTCCCCGCTCCGTTGTCAGGGGCGAACATCTTTCTCGCGCCTCCCGTCATCTCGCCTCTCCACTCGGCTGTCTTTCGGCGAAGGACCCGGCGAAGCCCCCCCTTGCCGCTCTCGCCCCCGCCGATTCGCTGCACGCTGAGCCCGCCGCGACGCTTGTAAAACTGGCCTCTTCTTGCTGCGCAGCCCTACTCTTTTTGCGGCGTTTGTTCCGCCGCGCTGCTCTTTAACTACGCTTGCCTGGGCTTCAGGCAGGCTGGGTGCTTTCTCCCTGTAAGTGACGAACTCCCGTTCCGCGGGAAAATTAGCGTCGGCGGTTTCGCTCATCTCCGACACGGAGCCCTGCCTGTCCCCAGATGAGGCACACTGCTCCGCGTCGTCCAGCACAGCGTCCGTCCGGCTCGGGAAGGCGGCGCTCTCCACCGGGCGACTTTCCTCCGCCTCTGCGGTCGAGGGCGGTTTGCTGCCTCTTCTTGCCGCTCCTTCTCCGGGCGCAGGGAGACCCCACTCGACCTGCTCACCCGTTTCCAGCGGCACCTCGCAGCTCTTCTTCGCCGTTCTCGCCCTTGCGCACGCTTCCCCGGCATCCCCCTGGACATCAGTGCTCTGCCACGGCTCGTCCACCTCGACCTCCACCGTCGTAGGCACTTCTTCCACCAGACAGTGTTCTATCTCGCTCTTCTCCCCTTCCTGATGCTCGGTGTTCAGCTGCTCTCTGATCCAGCCTCTCATCGTCCTGCCCCATCCCACTTCTGATACCAATGAAACTTCTGACTGAAACGCGCAGGTTCGCGCGTGGATCATATTTTGGATTTCGGCACTAGTCAACGGTTTTTTGGTTGGGGAATGAGCGGACTGTTTTATGTGGTATGCAGACACAGTACCGGATGAAGTCCATGACCACTGTGGCATACTCATCCAGAGTTGAGGATGAGTTTCTGAACACGTCCGAATCCACCGAGTCGAAGCAGTCCTGGAGCCTTTCCTACGCTTCTGGTGGCCAGCGTTGCACAGTATGCATCACAGGCTCCTCTCACTTCAGTTTCTGCTTGTAGACCGGGAGCAGTAGGATCGAGGAGTGATCTCACTGCCTGAGGTGTGGACGCAGTAGGGAGCGGTAGGCACCTTTGTGTGAAGTGTAGCAGTGGTCGAAGTTGTTTGAGCCTCTGGTAGGGCAGGAGATGTGCTGATGGTACTTTGGGTACACATTCCTGAAATCGGTTTGGTTGAAGTCCCCAGAAATAATGAACAGGCCATGTGGGTGCTTGTTCTCGTACTTGGTGACGACGTGGTACAGTTCGTTCAGTCCGTTGTGTGTGTTCCCTTGGGGTGGGATGTAAACTGCGGCCATGAGCACAGCCGAGAACTCCCTGGGTAGGTAGAACGGTTGAAATTTGATCAGAAGGTATTTAAGGTCAGGAGTGCAGTTCTGTGCAATCACTTCCACATTCGTACACCCTGCATCGTTAATAAGAAAGCATATGCCCCCTCCTCTCTTTTTCCCCGATGAACCAGTCCGATCTGCACGATAGATTGAGAAGCCCTCGGGCTGGACTGCGTGGTCTGGCATGCTGGGGGTGAACCCCGTCTCCATAAAGCAGAAAACACAGTAGTTCCATATTTCTCTTTGGAATTTAAGTCAGCCTCTGAGATCATCCAGTTTGTTGTCCAGAGACTGAATGTTGGACAGGAAAATGCTGGGCACCAGAGGTCGTAGCCCACGCCGTTTTGCTCTCACCTGTATGCTGGCCCTGCGGCCCCGTTTCCGAGCTCATGTCTTCTGAGTGGTCCCAGGTGGATTGCTGTCATGATGTTGTTCGCAGCAGAGCGAAAGTAACGAATTCAGCTCTCTAACGCTAAGATTGCGTCTGATCGCATTGTTTCACGTATTTGCAGAAGTGTTTGGCGGTCATAAGTAATAAGAGAATAAACTGGCTGGAAGGACAGTGACACAAACAAAATGATATACACTAAATTAACAAGTCTGTGAGGAGAAGCAATCAACACGTCACCTCATGCTGGCACCCTGTTAGTACAGTGCAGTGAAAAAGTATTTGCCCCTTTCTGGATTTTTTTTGCCACAGTTAAATGATTGAGATCATCAAACAAATTTTAATATTACACAAAGATAGCCCGAGTAAATAGAAAATGCAGTTTTTAAATGATGATTTCATGTATTAAGGGAAAAAAAGCTGTCCAAACCTACCTGGCCCTATGTGGAAAAAGTAATTGCCCCCCTAAACCTAATAACTGGTTGTGCCACCCTTGGCGGCAACAACTGCAATCAAGCGTTTGCGATAACTGGCAATGAGTCTTTCACATTGCTGGGGAGGAATTTTGGCCCACTCGTCTTTGCAGAATTGTTTTAATTCAGCCACATTGGAGGGTTTTCGAACATGAACGGCCCGTTTAAGGTCATGCCACAGCATCTCCATCGGATTTAAGTCCGGACTTTGACTAGGCCACTCCAAAACCTTAATTTTGTTTTTTTTTTTTTTTGAGCCATTCAGAGGTGAACTTGCTGGTGTGTTTTGGATCATTGTCCTGCTGCATAACCCAAGTGCGCTTGAGGTCAAGAACTGATGGCCGGACATTCTCCTTCAGGATTTTCTGGTAGAGCGCAGAATTCATGGTTCCATCAATTATGGCAAGTCATCCAGGTCCTGAAGCTGCAAAGCAGCCCCAGACCATCATACTACCACCACCATGTTTGACTATTGGTATAATGTTCTCTTTATGAAATGCCTGCGCTCCATTCAGAATAAAATGGAAGAGATAAGGACATATGCAAGGTATGCTTTTGAATTGAGAGGCTGCCCTCCTCTGTTTTACTGAAACTTGGCTGCAAGTGACTGCCCCGGACTCTCTTTTGATATAAACGGCTTTTCACTTATAGGAGCAGACAGGAATGAAAATTCTGGAAAAAGCTGAGGAGGGGGCCTATGTGTTTACATAAATGAGGGGTGGTGTCGTCAATATTCTGTTAAAGTGGTATTATGTAATAATGATTTTGAACTGCTGGGTATTGGGTTGAGACCATTTTACCTCCCTCAGGAATTTGGCTGCATCCGGTTGTTTGTTGTTTATGTTCCACCAAGTACCGTAGTGCATTGGGCTGCTGCTTCAATAGCGGATAGTGTGTGCAGTTTACAACTACAGTTTCCTGATGCTCCCACCATTGTCCTTGGTGATTTTAACACCTGCAACCTGGAGAAAACTTTTCCAGCATTTCAACAGGTTGTAGCATGCGGAACGAGGAAGGATAACAGTGGACAAATGTTACATAAGCATTAGTAATACCTACCAATCTAGAAGCAAACCCCCAACAGCCAATTCTGATCATAATGTGGTGCAGCTTATTCCAACTTATCGGACCAAACTAAAAAGCAATAAACCTTTGAAAAGGGTGGTACGGCACTGGACACAGGACAGCAAAGAGGCTTTGGGAGCCTGTTTTGACTGTGCTTGACTGGGAGGTCCTGAGAGAGGGCACTTTGGACTCAGCATGCTCAGTTACAACTGATTACATTAATTTTTGTGTTGAGTTTATTCATATAAAAACAATTAAGGTGTACCCTAAGAAAATCCTACATAAACTAAAGATATTAAATGTATCAGAGGAAAATAGCCTTTAAAAATAAGGACAAAGTGGAGCTGACAAAGAGGGACAAGGAGGTGAGAGATAAAATTAAGGAGGCAAAGGGTATTCATAAGAGATATCTACAAGAGTCTTTTAAGGCTAATAACCTCAGAAGAATGTGGGAGACCATGAAAAGCATGACAGGTATGCCCAGCAAACAACAGAAGTCGTTGGTAACAAACAACGAGGTGGCCTCTGCTGTAGAGCTGAATACTTTTTTCCACCAGGTTTGAGATTGTAGAGAGTTGCAGTGATGTGCTGAGATCAGTACTTATAAGGCCTGATGATAGAGTGAAAATCTCAATAGGACAGGTGGCCAATGCATTTAGAAATCTTAATGAACATAAGTCCACCAGCCCCGACAACATCAGTGCCTCTGTTTTGAAGAGCTATAGGGAGGAGCTCGCCCCTGTGTGGCAGCCCATTTTCCAGCAATCGCTGGATACACACACGGTCCCCACAGCCTGAAAAACTTCCAATGTAATACCACTTCCTAAGAAAAAATGTCCTAAAGAGTGTAATGATTATCGATCTGTAGCTCTTACTTCTGTACTGATGAATCTCTGGGGGGGGGGGAGGAAAAAAAAAAAAAAAAAAAAAAATCTCCTATTTGCTCTCTCAGTCTATTCAGGGAAAATTAGACCCTTACCAGTTTGCTTACAAGCACAGCACTGAAGATGCAGTAGCCACCCTCATGCATCTTGTTTTAAAGCATTTGGATATACCAAAAAGCAAACCCTATGCTAGAGTATTGTTTATCGATTTTTATTCGGCATTTAATACAATCAAACCAGACTTGCTGCTCTCCAAAATGCACCAGTTGGGAATAAATTCATGTCTCATTCATTGGTACAGTTCTTTTCTCACTAACACATCAGCTGGTTAAAATTAATAACACATACTCCCCCGCGCATATAACAAGCACTGGCGCTCCTCAAGGTTGTGTCAGTTCACCACTGTTATTTACACCAATGATTGTGTCATCAGTACGCCTAATCATTATCTCATCAAATTTTCTGATGACACAGCATTGGTAGCACTGATGACCGAGGGGTGGAAGCCAGACTCCCATTTTGACAGTGTGAACACAGTGGTCCAATGGTGTACCCAGAATGCCCTTATTTTAAATCCCATCAAAACAGAGGAAATCCTTTTTGGATCCACACAGTTCACACCAGTCCCAGTCACCATTCACAACAAACCTATAAAGCAGTCCTCAACTTTCAAATATCTGGGAGTGTATGTGAATAATTCCCCATCTTGGTCATATCATGTGGATTACATATGTAATAAGGTCCAACAGAGAATCTGCTTTCTGAGGAGACTCAGATGTTTTGGTGTCAGCAAGGAGATTCTTTATTCTTTTGTTCCACAATTCGCACTATTCTGCTATACGGAAGCCCGGTTTGGCTCTGTGGCCTCTCAGTTCAGCTGAAAAACAGAATTTTAAGACTGCTGACTATTTGCTCAAAGATGGTGGGTCATTTTTTGGTAAATTCTTTCCTCGACAGCTGCACCAAGCATACCCTCAAATTGGCAGAGAAGATCAGTTCAGACCATTCTCATATTCTACATGAGGAGTTTCAGCTTCTGCCCTCTAGGAGGCATTTTAGGGTGCCAGACTGTAAGAGGAATAAGTACAAACATTCTTTTTATTCCTCATTCCATCACATTACTGAATCAACAGAGCAGGTCAAGGAGGTAACCCCCTCCTATCTCACACACACACACACACACACACACACACACACACACACATCAATCAATGGGGTGTGTGTATCTGCAATAAATGCAAATTTATTCATGCTGTTTCTGTGGATTTGTATTTATGTAATGGCTTATTGTTTTGTGTGATGTCTGAGGTAAATTGGATTGCTGAGCTGGTAAAGCAAGACAAATTTCTGTGCAAACAGACAATAAAGTGTTATATTATCTTAAATGCTGTGTTAGTATTACGCCAGATGTAACAGGACGCATACACCTTCCAAAAAGTTCAACTTTTGCCTCATCAGTCCACAGAATATTTGCCCAAAAGTCTTGGAGATAATCAAGATGTTTTTTTGGAAAATGTGAGACAAGCCTTTGTGTTCTTTTTGGTCAGCAGTGGCTTTTGCCTTGCAACTCTCCCATGGATGCCATTTTTGCCCAGTCTCTTTCTTATTGTTGAATCATGAACACTGACCTCAACTGAGGCAAGTGAGGCCTGCAGTTCTTTAGATGTTGTACTGGGTTCTTTTATGAGCTCCTGGATGAGTCGTCATTGCGCTCTTGGAGTAATTTTGGTAGGCTGGCCACTCCTGGGAAGGTTCACCACTGTTCCAAGTTTTCTCCATTTGTGGATAATGGCTCTCACTGTGGTTTGCAAAAGTCCCAAAGCCTTAGAAATGGCTTTGTAAACCTTTCCAGACTGATACATCTCAATTACTTTGTTTCTCATCTGTTCTTGAATTTCTTTAGATTGCAGCATGATGTGTTGCTTTTTGAGATCTTTTAGCATGCTTTGCTTTGTCAGGCAGGTTCTGTTTAAGTGATTTCTTGATTCAACAGGTCTGGCAGTAATCAGGCCTGGGTGTGGAAAGTGAAATTTAACTCAGCTTTACAAAAAATGCGCTTAATCACAGTTCATTCATGATTTAACGGGGGGCAATTACTTTTTCACATAGGGCCGGGTAGGTTTGGACAGCTTTTTTGCCTTAATAAATGAAATCATCATTTAAAAACTGCATTTTCTATTTACTCGGGTTATCTTTGTGTAATTTTAAAATTTGTTTGATGATCTCAATCATTTAACTGTGACAAATATGCAAAAAAAAAAAAAAAAAAGAAAGCGGTGGGGCGGGCAAATACTTTTTCACAGCACTCTACATTTAGTAGACATTTTTCTCCAAAGCGACTTCTAATGAATTCACCAAGGTGACTCACACTACTAGATACGTTACTTACAATGGGTCACTCATCCATACATCAGTAGAACACACTTTCTCCGTCACTCACACACTATGGGTGAACCTGACCAGCATTTCTTTGGAGTGTGGGAGGAAACCAGAGCAGCTGGAGGAAACCCACACAGACATAGGGAGAATATGCAAACTCCACACAAACTTAGTGGGGGTCAAACCCACGTTCTCTCGCACCACCCAGGCGCTGTGATACAGCAGCACTACTCACTGTGCCATCCCTTTCAAATGTACATTTACACTGTAGCTCTAGTGACGGAGCATGTGCATTATTCCAAAGGACACTTGCAATGCAACTGACACTGTGAGCCTCTGAAAGCATTGGGGGCTCAGAGCTGAACTGTTCCTGACAAACTATGGAACGATAGAGTTTTTACCCACTTTTTACCTGAGAATACAAGAAAGCAGTCAGCCTTTCAGCACTCAAAATGACTAATAGAATTATAAGGGCTAGTCAGCAGAAAATGAGATTTCCTGTGGAAATGGGATTTCCTGGACATTGTGAATGGTGAAAGAGATATCAAAGTGTGTTTCTAGTGCCCAGGCACTCTTAGTTTGGTCTGTGACGAAAGGCTTTCAACTGTGTTGTCTCAGTTTTGGACACAGCTGGTCTGATCTCGATCCCTGGCAAATCCAGCATCGCTGATGCCTAAGAGCTCTTGTATATGAAGAAAAGTCATAATTTCCTGCCAGCAGGGAGATTATATACAATTGGGATAATGAAGATGTGTGTTTCCTTTAAAAAGTAGAAGATTAACAAAAACAAGGACAAGTGGACATCCCACAATTCGGGACATTTTAAGGAGGGAATCTGGGGAAGGAGGCCGATAAGTTTTTGTGAACATTTGTGCTTTTTGGCTTTCAAAGGATCCTTTAAATGATGCTGCGTCGCATTGCACATGGTGAGTGGTTATACCACGGGGGTGGAAGCCTTTGTTTTCCTGCCTTGATTTTCAAGGCATCTGCAATGGAGCTGATTGGTTGGTGTTTGGTTTTTGGAGCGACTTTGTTGCAACTCAGCACAGGAGCATAATTCATCTTTAAGCTGAGTCAGAGATCAGGCTACTAAGACCTTTGCCAGGCTCACACTGAGGAAAGAGGTTTGAACTCAATTTGAAGCATATGGGGTGGCTTATGGCCAGGGGAACGGAGATTAAGGTTGCTTGTTCAAGTCCCATGAGAGTTTGCAGTTGTATCCTTCAGCAAAGTGTTTAACTGGAACTGTCAATGTAGAAACTTTTTGTCGAAAGTGGAAAGTGTAGGTATGCTACATAGATGATTATGCAAAGGAAGTTAATTTCAGTTATGAATCATCTCAGCAAATCCTTGATGACAGTTATGCTGAATATGTTTCTTTTTCAGAATTTGGTTCTTTCTCTTTGGTTATTTATTTCAGCATATCTCAGAAAAATGTGTGGCTTGTGCACGTGTGCCATATTTCTATTTTCCAGTGCTCCCCACCTCACCATGAAGGCCTGTGTGAAGACATTCATAAATCTGTAATGATGGTTCATTTTTCTCCACCTTTCCACCTGCTTGATGGTAAGATCGACATCCCTTTCTAATTATCCCATTGCCCTCAATTTCATCAATTCAATTAGTTTAGCTGCTGTTTGGAACTGTTGGCAACCCGGTGTGGCGAACTGCTGTCAATCAACCTCGAGGCAGCAGTAATTTCACATTGCATTTGAGCTGAGCGAAATGAAGGGCAATAGGATAATCGAAAACTTGAGTAAATGGGGAATTGGAAAATCAATTTGATTGCCATATGTATGGAATATCTAAATGAGGGCAAGCTTGCTGGAGGTTCAGTGAGGGGGAAAAAAATAAAAAATAAAACATAATATCAGCGGTGATTAAATTCTGTCAGGTTTCATTTTCGCGCACAACACCTACAAAAGCCTCCAAGGGCCATAAGCATCATACACTTTTCAAACATCAAGCAGTGCTGAAACTTTTGAAATGTAGTAGATGCATTCCATATGATTTTGTAAGGATATTGTTGTTACCTTTACAAAGAACCTAACAGGACCTACCAAACAGCTGTGGTGACAAAGGTATGGTTGCAATCCTAGCAGGTTATTCCTACAAAACATGCAGAAATACTATTTATGAGATTTGTCATTTTCTTATCAGAGCATGACATTAATCTAAGAACAATGGTGAAATATACCTGAAATATTACATTTATTCATTTAGCTGGTGTTTTTCTCCAAAGTGCCTTACAATGTTGAGGTTACAATTATTATATGCTTACAATCATTTACCCATTTATAGAGCTGGGTAACTTACTGGAGCAATTTTAGGGTAAGTACCTTGCTAAAGGGTACTACAACCAGAGGTGGGAATCAAATCTGCAACCTTTGATCCAAAGGCAGTAGCTCTAACCACTACAGTACCAGCTGTCCCTATTATACATTACTTGCATTCATTCACTTAGTAGAAGTGAGATATGGCTGAAAATATTCAAAAGTACATTTCCCAGCAGATAAAGAGCTGTAAGATACTGACAGAGAATTTTCATAGCAGTTATGTTGCCAAATACCCTGTTCTTTGCCGAGAGACATTACTTGAGTAGTTTCCTATAGCATTGAATGTCAGATGTTCTGCCTATAGCTCTGAATGTCTGAGGTTCAGATCTTCACTCAAGGAAAATTATGGCCAGCGGTGTAGTGGATGTTTGAATTCATATTATGAGATTAGGGGAAAAGTTAATTTTTAAGAGATTTGGGACCTTGCTTAGATGCTGCAAGGGATTCAGCAGTCTTGAGGGGGCCGCATTCCATGATACTGGAGGCAGAACTGAGAAAATAAAAAATTTAAATCAAGGAACCATTATGAGAGGGACGACCAAGTGACCACCAAGCACAGCACTCCTGCTGGGGTTCAGAGAATGATCAGGGATAAAAAAGGAAAAGCACAAAGTTGGTCATCAAATAACTAACTGCTGATAAAATGATACAGAACAGAAACTATGCTACAGTGTCAAGGGGACATCATTTCACTTAGGTATCTTTTACGAACAGCAGCATGTCGCTTTGAGATTTATTCCTCCCAGATCTAGTGAGATTATGATATGATTGTCCATACTCCTTGACAGTTCATGACATTTTCCATGAAATAGTGAACATCTTACAATTTGTTTCTCTGAACCTGTTAGAGTGTTGAGATCTCAGGCAACCCTATATACCATCAAATTGTTTCGTCCTTCACACAAGCCATTTGAGTTCAGCACCTCACGTGGCAGAGAATGCCATTATCCTTTGCTTATTGCTCTGATTTATGTGTGAAGTCCTGGAGTTACAGGAGAGGTTGCAGTAGAGAGAAACACCAAAACCCACCTGTGTCTCCATGCCCTGCTTGCTGTTCTCACAAATCAAACAGAAGTGAGACTTAGAAATGTAGTAAAAATCTCAGCGAGAATAGCTATGTATCATTCCATGAATGCTCTTGTGTTGTAGCCACATGTACGGGTGCAACTAACAAATATTAGACTTATCATTTCATACAAACTTTTTCCATAAACATTATGTAATTTCACTCATACAGCTAGGTATTTTACTGCAGCACTTTGGGTGACATGCCTTTTGCACTGGAGCTATATCCCAGCCCTTGTAGATATTTAGGTTGTAGGCCTCTGAATATTGCATTTTATTATGCAAACACTGGATACAGTTGAGTAAGTTACTTACTATAAATTGCTCCAGTAACATCACCCAGCCATATAAGGTTGCTTTGGGAAAAAACTGCAAGATAATAAATAACTATCCTTTACTCTTTCACCTCTAGTGATGTCCTCTTTAGGACAGTTCATGGGCAAATAAAAAGATGGCCAAATTTGTCAGTGAATTTGCGGTGGTGCAGTTGTTCACCGTTGTTCAAGGAAATACTGGCTGTGACTCAGTGAATGCAAGTGAGATGCCGACTGCCAGCTGGCATCTTAGACAGAGAAGTAACTTTGTGACGTTTGAGTTTCCAAGGCTCTCTTCTCAGCTCCCAACTTCTCAGATGTTCCACAGTGTGTGATGCTGAGAAGGCATCATTGTGATGTGTTGTTTTTCATGTAGTTTGAAGAAATGCTGTGTAAAAGGAATGAATAAGAAAACAAAATAAAGCAAAAATACTAAAGTGATTGATTGACAAGTCCTTTTTTTTGCTGCATTTGGCAACAGCTGCTCACCATGGATACCTGTGCAAGCAAGAACTTTGATACAGATTTTTTTTTTTTTTATTTTGCATTTTGTGAGGTTATGTTGTATTTGTTTTTACATTCACCACATTGCATGTCAGGTTGCTCTTGAAAGAAGAATGGACTTGTTGAGCTCCATAAAATGAGGTTCACAATTAATGAAATAGTGGATGGTTAATGCAAGTAAGCCTGAAGTTGACTTCCTTAAACAAACATGTAGAGTAGGAGGTTTATGGCCAATAGGTTAATAGTGGAGGCTAGATGTAATGAGCATTAAAGACAAGGCTTTGTCACCCACTTAGGCAATTATGAGCAAAATTTCTTTTGATTTGTGCTAATGGCTGTTTTATCACCAGATCATTTGTTTACCAGAGTATATAACATATGGTAGCGCTAATGGAACCTTTTCAGTATTTTTTTAATGAATTCATTAAACTTCCTAGATTAGTCAGTGAAGTTAAAACTATGAATATTTTACAGCATGTGCAAATGGTACTGTTTTTGCTAGAAAAAAGTAACTTACATACTCTGTAGGGGACAATATAATTAAAGAAGTACTCACAGTTGCATGGCAATGAAATAGGTAGTGAAATGCTTAAAATTAAGAGGTTTATGAAAAATCATAAAAGAAATTAGTTCTGCATACACTTTATGGCAGGTATTTTGTTGCATTATTACTGGGAAGAAAAAAATTAATCATTTAATTTGTTTTATTATGATATTGCCCTAAATATTTTATTATTCTTATTAATTATGAGGAATTCAACTACAACAGAAACATCATTTAATAATGTACTGCTTCTTGCAATGCATAATGACATTGCCTTAGTGTGATGATTGGGATTCTGAAATCACAATGGAAAGGACAGCTCCACCGTAAATGTCTAGTGCAGCATACAATGGCAAATATGTAATTTTTGTGGCGGAATTTCAGGATTTTCTTCTTACATCTCAGGTTTCTCTGCATAGCTACACATCTCTGCTTTTCAGTTTTTTCATGTGTACGCTTATCACATATCACACACGGCACACTCACACATCTGAAGCCAGCTGAAAAAACAAAATATTTATATGCAGTACAAAAAGATATGGAATATTTACATGCAGTGAATAAATGCGTGCACCGTTATGCAAGTGTGAGCTTGTTCTGAAGAATATCAAAGAGTGAATGGGGAAGGACACACAAGAATATGCAGAATGTAGAAGGAAATTCTTCTGAAGAGCCCAGGGAAACTATTTTCAGTGTAAGGATCTCATAATATCCAGGATGCCACTCGGAGGAGTGGGACCACTATTAGAATGTACTGCTCATATTGACCTCAGTGTCAGATGTTGAACTAAGAAGTGCACAGTCAACAGAATGCATGCCTTTGTTATACCCTCATCATAACACACAAGGCATAGAATAACATTTATCTATGTGGTGTTCAGACACATTATTATTTTTCTTTACTTTAATAATCCTGCTTTCTGCCCCAGGACTGCCATAATGTGCTCTGGTATTGACATGGAAACGGAACAACAATGATGGCAGAATTGACTCTAGCTCAGACCATGCAAACATATATTTCATATCATGATCATAAGAAAGAACCAAAAGTGCTGAAGCTCATATATTTTGCTTCATTGCTTGCCTCCCACAAAAAGTCTTCTAGAGAGGCAGTGTTTACTCTATGTTTGGGTTTAATCAGTGTCTTTCTCATTAAGATGTCAAGAGGGAGCTGTTATGTGCGACTGGCAGAAGGCCGATTTGCTCCCGGCACTGTACTACAGCAGAATGAGTCTAAACCCAGAGAATTCTCCCGCCTCTTCTGAGGCTCATCGCTATAATTAGTTCATTTAGAAATTTCTATGAGAGGCACCAGAATGCAAAACTGTTTCAGACAAGGAGGCCAATGGAAAGGTCAATGAAAAGGTTCGACATTAACAGTCTAAGTGCTACAATGGAGTGTGACTGGTAACTCTTGCATCTCTTTCTCTTTGGCTTCACACGGCACAGGAACAAAGAAATGCCAGCAATGGACCCTGAAATTGCTCTTCTCGATAAAGTGCCGATTGGAATTTCATGGCAGTCATACTTTTAGGGTACTGCTTGCCCTGCAAAACGTCATGCAGTAGCAGAATGAGCTTGGGGAATGGGTGCGTTTTCCAGTTCTTTTTCCCCACAGTCTGTGTGCAAAAAAGGAACGTGCAGCTTCTCTGAAATGAGCCTCAGTATAAACTTTGTTTCGGTGTGATGGAAACACCTGCTATAAATGAAACCCAAAGTGAAACTTTCATGTTTGTCTTGTTTTACGTAACAAACAATCAAAAGACATTTCAGTTCTTTAAACATGCTTTTCTGTCTTTAATCAGTACAAATCTGGAATATATCTAATTTATAAAAATTTTCTTAGTCTCTATTACAGTATATGCTAAGTTACTGTTTTTCACTAGTTAAATATGTGCTCAAACCTGTCATATTTAAATGCAGTTGCATTAATGCAACACATGCAGTTAAACCTAGACTGCATTTCACCATCAGCCTATCAGTGATATGCAATCATTTTTTTCACAATTTGTTTGAAGTTTTTTTAAATGGTTTATGCTTTGTTGTGTGTGATGATTGCCATGACCAAAAGAGGGCTTCATATTCAAAACATGCAGATCCACACTAGGTCTAGAAACTCTGTAAAGGCTTTATTAACAAATGAGATCACTAAATGTTGTGAATTTGGATCAGTAAATTATTATTATTATTTTGATTAATGTAACTTTGAAAAATATGTTGATCAAAATGCTGAAATGTAACAAATGTTTGCAAATGAATATATATTCAAAAATTTGAGTGACGACTTTTCAAAGGCATAAAAGCTATGTTTATAACAGCATTTTCTTCACCTTTCTGTTTCTAAAATTTAGTTTCTGTAGATGTCTTGCATTTCCACAAGCCATCATTGTCTTCTATGCATGTCCGCAGGGTGCAAATTCAGGAAGAACATGGAAAGACCACACACACTAATGCTACATTCAAACCCCATGCCCAAGAAACCCAGGAGTTGTGAGGCATTACTTGCTTCACCTCTGTGTCCCACCACCAATGAACAAGTTAAGGGAATAAACTTCATTATTAAGCTTTCACACACACACACTGCCCAAAACTGTTTATCCCAAGCGGGGTTGTAGCAAGCTGGAACCTAACCCGGCAACACAGGGCATAAGGCTGGAGGGGGAGGGGACACAGCCAGAACAGAATACCAGCCCATCACAAGGCACCCCAAGCAGGACTCGGACCCCAGACCCAACAGAGAGTAGGACCCAGCTGAGCCACCGCACCTCTCTGAACTTTTATAGATAGAATTATTTTATTGCTAATTCTACAGAGCTTTCATAGAATTGTTTTGTCTTACAAACAATTTGAGTTACAAACAGACTGATTCCAGTTGTGTTTGTAAGTTGAGGTACAAGTCTATAGGCTACAGCGTAAATACATGTAGTAAACACTGAGCAGCTAATTGTTATTAACAACAGCTTCCATTGATTTTCAGCTTTTTCTGAGTGCCCAGACTCTACATTGTTCTCTTTTTATGATTACATTCATTTAACTCAAGTAAACCATTGGATTTTTTTTTTTTTTTTTTTTTTTTTTTTAATTTTAAATAATAATACAAGGGCAAGAGTTCTTATTTAAGAAAAGATTGATATATTCTTGTGGGAGTGTTTTGTCAGTGTAGCAAGGAAAATGACACGATGAAATATTTATCCTTTTATGTAATACAGTTTTTATTATCATCAATACTAATTACTACAAGGAAACCCACTGCAAATCTTGGTAATGCATGGGAAAAAACATGGGGTATAACATAAGCGCTCATGAAAGCCTGGCCAGAAGTGGTAATGTAATTTTTTTTTCCATGTATTGCTTATTACCTGCAATATAATGACTAGTAACTTGAACGTATTTAATCTTGCTTTAGTATCAGAAATCTAAACTAAAATAATAAAATTTTCATGAGACATGAGAGGAATCCCAGATCTATTGTTTTGGCCAACATGCCAGTCTTTGTGACATTGCTAAAACACTTAACTACAAAGAAAATCTTGCCTGAGAAAACCATTGTAGTTCTCCAGAGAGCATTGGCATGGTGTTCAGAGATAAGAACATTTCCAGTTAATCCCAGAGTTCCAGTTTTAAAATGATAATACTTTCTCTAATAGCAGGAGATAAGTGGCTTCATATACCATTTGACATCGTTCTTTTTTTAAAAAAAAAAAAAAAAAAAAAAAAAAACACAAAACCAAAAACATTCATTTCTGAAATTACAATTATTCTAACGCAGTGATCAATGAAACGACTTGCCATACATCAGGACATGCCCTGTTGAAGAACAAACAAGGTGTGAGGAAGCATCTGGTGGACTTAGACTTTTTAAGATCTGTAACCCACAATAACAAAATTAGAAGAGTACAAATTAACACTATTACTACACACATCTTGTGATGCACCTGGACAAGTTAGCGGTGATGTAGAACAGGGGTCACTGGGTCTTCCTGCATCAGACACTGTTACCCATGTGACCCAGCAAGGGTTGATCAAAAACTAAAGAAAAAATTTCCAATCTGCTCCGAAACACAAAGAAAGAAAAACTGTTGGCAAACATAACTGAACATAACCTCATACCTGAAAGGCTGTTGCCTTTAAATTCCAAATGTCAAGTATCTCTACTTTTCCCAGGTATACACAGTAATTCACTTTGAATACTTTTCCATACCCGCCGCATTACCAAATGCTTAGATCTAATATTTATTGCAATATTTAGATGTAATTTTTCAAGCAAATGAAAATAGCAAGAAGCCACAGAAGTATAAAGAACACTTCATCTATTACTTTAAATGATAGCAGAGAAACCGGTGAACGTAATCCTCTGAGAAGCCTCTGAACAATCCGTAGAAAATGTATGCAACCTAGAATTACGTTTATGTTTGTTTGAGCAAAAAGCATAATCAATAAGTCCAATCACATAATACTATAACTTCCCAGAGATTTCAGTGGTGAAATTTTGTTCATTTTGATTTAATATCCTCACCATTCTCTGCTGTGTTTAAAACCAAGGGCCACTCAGTCACTACAAATGCTCATTCCCTGCTTCTTATTACAGTTGCTCACCACGTTATAATAACTGCAGTGCAATTCCAGGGACTAAATGCGTCTGCAGGGAGTTCGGCTGTCAAAATGACGTGAGTGGGAAACATCGCCATCACTCCTTCCCCCTAGCACTGTCAAATAATGGGCCTACAATGTAATTACTCCATGTGAATAATGACACTGCTGTTTGCTGTTCCGTGAGGCAAAATAGGTCCCCCAAGGCAGTCACAGCCCTGTGAAACAAAGCAGTCGATAAATAGCTGGAGGAGTTTCTTTGTTCCATGATGAAGTCCTCCAGTGTGTGGTATACACTGGTCACAAACTAATGGGTCCACAACCACAGCATAAAAGTTCATTTAGTGTTTCTAGCGAGTCAAGAAATGAATCTGGTATGTTCTGGGATTTTTGGTTTAATCATAGTATAATACACAGTCTCAGAAAAATTCACTAAAACTGCCACACCTACATTTTCAAAAATTACACAATATATAACACCATATTTTGTCATAAATATACCGTAGCATGAAGCAGGAAAAGGGACTGTCAGCACCTCGGACAGTTGCCCAGGGAGCCATCGGGGCGGGAATAAAGGAGCACGAGGGAGGCAACTGGGCATGGACACAAGAGACGGGTTGCAAAATGGGCTTGGTTTTGATTGCCCCCCAGTGATGGCAAGTAGCATGAAAATGGTTACCACAGGACTCTGGGAATACCTCTCCCTAAAACTGAAAGTGGAGACACCAACAGCAAGGGAGGTGACAGCATGTTGTCAAACTGTTTTGACTGTTGAGGGACCTTTTCTTTCCCCATATCTGTTTGTGTTGTTCAGCCTCTCACTCTTTCAGCTGCCTTTTTCATTGGGCTTTTTGCGAGGTGGAATCCTTAGACTGAGCTTCATTTTTTATTTGGTGGAAGACAAAGGTGGAAAACATAAAAGGCTGGCAAAGCATGCATCAACCTCCCACAGTTCATTTTGTCCTCCATCGCACCCCTTCAGCTTACACTACATACATAGCCAAAGGTGTATTTCACACAGATATGGGACAGCTGGTAACTGCTGATTACAGCTGCTGACTTTACACCCAAAGGTCACAGGTTTGATGAAACATTGAATAAGGTACTAACCCTAAATTGCTACAGTAAAATTACCCAATTACATCACTGAGGGTACCTTAACATTGTTAAGTTGCTTTGGAGAAAAGCATTATATAAATTAAATGTAAATAAGCTTTGATTTTTAGAGTTGCTGATGCTCTGTATGAAGAGGAGCCAACTGAGGTGGTTCAGTCATGTCATAAGAATACCCCTTCAACTCTCACTGGAGTTAAACCGGACACATCGGAGCAGATCCAGGACTGTTGCTGGGGACAAGAAGATCTGGACCTGCATCTTCAACCTGTGACCACTGTGATCCTGTCCAGGAACAATGGCCCAATAAAATTTTTATATCTATACCTGAACTTAACTGGATTTCAGTATTAAGTGTTAGCTTGCAAAAAGCTAAGTGAAAGTGATGGACGCATGACAACATTTTTTTGTCTTCATTGAAGAAATCAGTGGAGAAACAATAGAATTTCAGAGAAACAGCAAAGATGTGATTTTAAAAGGTGTGTAAATCTCTCCCTTTGAAATGACAGTATATGTTATTATTAGGTTAAATTATATATAATGCAATTTAAGGAAGGATTGTGCTAAAACTAGCTGAACTAGATATATACTTACACTCATTCCTCATATAATGGGGTCCTATACAGTGAAAAACTGCAACACCTTATATCATATACAGCATTTTTCGCACAATGTCCTTAATGTTCAGTACAATGGCATTTCACTTTCACAAAGGAAATTTTATTCTGTATGAGACATAAGTTGTGGACAATATAACAGAAAGTTTAACTGAAGAAACTAAATCAGAAACATAGCTGCAAAGGTGTGTTGTATTAGGTTGACTGTCAGTGTGCGTGTCTGTGTCAGTCATAACAGAGTTCTAACAATACTTTTAATATGTTGATTTAGAAAAGCAACATGAGGCAACTAACAGTTCCAAAGAGGCCAAATAACTAGCGCCCGAATTTCAGGTGCAATAGTGACAAAAGCTGCATAACTATAAAATGTGTCAAGGGGAACAGCCTCTGTAATGATAACAATCTAAACATGGACCAAGAGGAGCAGTGGACAAAGTCAAGGCTCACTGATAGGGACAGGTGGACACTTCACGGGAAAGTTGATACATTCCAAAAAATTACCAGAGCTGAATCAGGACCTCTATTTTGTTTCCGACAGGACTGCCATTCGGAAACCACAGATGCACAAAGATACATAATATAGTGTAAGGTGTAAAACAACTGGATCCTGGAGTGATAAAAATACTGTATATTGGGTGAAAGACGACCCATCAGACTATTTTCTATATCCACACGTGTTTACTTTTGGAGAACAGCAAAACATGCCCCAAAGCTCAATGTCTGCTGGCAACTTCTGTTCCTCGTTTGCTTCAGAAACTGAACAAATGGTTGCTACGAGTCGGACTTGACTTGATGGCACTTCCATCCATACAAAACATGCGGAGCAGTAAATCAAATACTGAGCTGTCTTGAAGGAACAAGTATAGCTGAGAAGGAAAGACAACTGACAAACTGCTGCAAATGAACCGCCCTGCAAAAAGAATTTATTTAACATGGTTTTAGGTGGCAATTAAGATAAAAATCAACAATGCATGTCTAGATGGGAATTTTTAGTATGACAAATTGTGATGGCAGGACCATTTATTCATATCTTGCTCAGCATGATTGTACTTCTCAAGTTCTGTGTCCAATCTATAAAGCACCATATTAAATACTGACCCCATAATCTACTGCATTTGGCTGCAGTCCTTTGGCAATGGCTAAAAATTAACTTCCTTTTCTGAAGCGAGCTTTTCAGTAATGTACAGTTGACCCTTGGGTTTGAACTGCGCGGGTCCACTTTTATGTGGATTTTTTTCAATAAACATTGGAAAATTTTTGCGAGATTTGCGACAATATGAAAAGTCACAGACGAACCACGTAGCGTAGAAATATCGAAAAAAAATTTTAAAAAGTTAGGTACGTCACGAATGCATAAAATATATGTAAATACTAGTCAATTTTATCATTTACTACCATAAAATATAGGCGTAATACGTATAACATGTAGTGTTTTGTATCATATAAGACAATACTGATGAAGGTACTGACAGAGAGACAGACAGACTGACAGACAGATGATTATCTTGTAAACAGACAACGCAAACTTACGGTATTGATACAGTACAGTACTGTAAATGTTTTTCTCTTCCTTATGATTTTCTTAACACTTCCTTTTCTCTAGTTCACTTTATTGTAAGAATAGAGTATATGAAACATACACAAAATATGTGTAGCATGCCAAGGCTGCCTGGGGAGGGGGCAGAGACAGGGGCAAAGCAGCCACAGCTGGGGCCAGTTGCACTCCTTATTTCTTCCCCGGTGCCCAGCAGTAGAGAGAAGGACCGAGGTGGAGAATGAGACAGAGACGAACCGGAGCTTGAACCCGATCCCAGAGACGACGCCCACATCCCAACCGACCCAACTCTCCCAGCCCCCCTGACCTGCATGAAACCTCATCCTACCTGTTCTCTGGTCCCTCTTTTCCATCCCCTTCCTTCTTCCCGCTCTAAAGGCAAATAAAAGCCTTCATCAATGGACAACTGCACCTCTTGTCTCCTGCCTCGTCTCTTACAATGTGTTAATCGACTGTTTATGCTATCGATAAAGCTTCAGGTCAACAGTAGGCTATTAGTAGTTGAGTTTTTGGGGAGTCAAAAGTTAAACGTGGATTTTTGACTGCACGGGGGGGTCGGCACCTCTAACCCGCGCATTGTTGATGGGTCACCTGCATATGATTGTACAAGGGACGAGCAATGATGAAAATGATGCGTGTTTAATTTCAAACACAGACTGGATAATGGCTGATGTGGTATTATTTACAATCATTTCCTTCTTGTTTTGAAGCTGCAAGGTCTATCTCGTGATTTCAGTTAAGATGTTAGCATAATATTTATGTAGTGGGCTTCACTTTAGCAGCATTCATTTGAAACAACCTGCTAAAGTAATCGCAGGAGAATTCTCCAGTAGAAACCTATCAGTTCTACGCAGTAATACTAAGCAAATAACATGAACTGTCCATTTAAGTCCCAGATTACTGAATGTGGCATCATGGGTTGTTGTTTATGTATTTGAAAGGCATACGGTGAACGTTTATGTTGGACAATTTCTGCTCATGTGTGCACTTCCATATATAACTCAGCAGTCTGCCCTCTGTAACTAGATAAATAAGGTTATTGTTATTCCTCCCACACTCTGTGTGTCTAGCTAAGGTCAGCATCCACCGGTATACTCGTTCCTCCACGTCTTTCTGATGTTTTGCTCCCCGGTGATGTAAACCGCCTGCCAGCAGTACAAAACAGTACATTGCAAGTTTTCACGGCCTCCTACAGAAGCATCTTTTTTAACAATATGTCTTTCCATCTCTGTAGTTCTGCCCCTGCTTTTTTAATTTCTTAAATTTACCTCAATATTAAAAAAAAACGAAAAAAGATTAGCTACTTGTTTCTTTCCTTTTGCGCTTGGCTGTTAGCTTGTGATTGATGAACACACTATATTGCGATATGAAAAGCCATTTCCAGAAACCAACAAAGCAGTGAAGGACTGGCAAACCCCTTCACACGTTCATTGTTGGCTCCCAGTTCGTTGCCAGTGCAGACAGCAGAACACATCTTTTACCCAGCGAAGAAAGCTGAAGATGGGTACTAAATGATATTAGATTTTTTTTTCCCCTAATCAGGCCAATGTTAAATTGCTCTGTAGAATGGTTAAAGAATGCTTATGTTATCAGCACAGTTCAACTGTTATTGTCAATCACTGGTTCCACTGCATGGGACATTATGTTTTTGACTTGGCATCAGACACAAAAGATTTCATCAAGCACACAATAGCAAACCAGAACTGGTGAGGGCCAGATACGATTTGACTCTGTACCACACTGCAGCATGAATGAAGCTCTCAGGTGAACACAATAGAAAAGGGCACACAGTTGTGTGGGCTTTTGTGTGCCTGTATGATTGGAGTGTGTATGGTGCTGAATAGCAGGACTGCAGAGAATGCACTGGTGTCCTCTGAAAAGTGAGGAGCTGACCTACAGCAGGAGCTAGATGGCCAGAACGACTAAAAGGAGCAATGTGGCTACTCCCGTTTTTGGAGTAGGTTCAGGGGGTTCTTATTGTCCTCCATAGAATGTTGACATGCTTTCAGAGATGAATGACACTGGAAAATGAGAAGTGGGGGGGGGGGGGGGGGTGAGGAAAGATGGACAAATGGAAGGTTTCAAGATGCTGTCCCCCCCCCCCAAAAAAAAAAGAAAAAAAAAGTTGGATTTTTGTCCTACACTAATAAAATTATTCACAGCAGAACACAACCTGTTTTAATGCTTGATTTTCCCATTCCTGTTTGTTTACCAGAAACAGCAGAGAAATACTGGCCTATATTCAGATTCATGTGTAGTCATTCGCCGCTTAATGACATTTCGCTTAACAGCTGACCACATATACAATGGTGGTCCCATAAGATTATAATGAAGTTGAAAAATTATCAACCAGCGATGTCGTAGCACAACGTGTTCCTCCTGTGTTTGTGATGGTGCTGCTGTAAACAAACCTACTGTACTGCCAGTTGTATAAAAGTATAGCACATACAATTATGTACAGTATATAATACTTGATAATGATAATAAACACCTGTTACTGCTTTATGTTTTTACTATACTGTACTTTGTATCCTTATTTAAGTGTACTCTTTCAAACTATAAAAAAGTTTACTGTAAAACAGTATGCTGTGTTATGCCAACAACAGCATCATAAATGTTGTGTTTAGAGCATTTCTTGACTGCATTGAGGCTATACCATGACCTAGGTGTGTATAAATGCACTCTATGATGCTCGCATGACAAAATTGCTTAACGACACTGCCATATACTGAATTGTGACAGGAAGCTGGTTTCAGAGATTCAGCAAGATGCTGGCAAAAAATATCATCAATAAAAATATTGAATCTTGTTGCTGCTGTGGACTGTTAACATGCATTTCAGGTTGTACTGTTTCACTGTTTATTTTGGTCCATTATTTCACTTAGCATTTTCTGTCTGAACCAGGATGGGTGCCAGGAAAGGCCTACCAGTATCCATGTTTGTCATTAACTATTAACATTTGTTGTTTCATTAAGGAGTGGGGGTGTGGTGGCGCAGTGGGTTGGACTAGGTCCTGCTCTCCAGTGAGTCTGGGGTTTGAGTCCTGCTTCGGGTGCCTTGCGACGGACTGGCGCCCTGTCCTGGGTGTGTCCCCTCCCCCTGCAGCCTTATGCCCTGTGTTGCCGGGATAGGCTGTGGGCCTGTATGGGAAAAGCGGTTTCAGATGGTGTGTTTTATTAGGGAAGTATGACAAGTCCTTGCAGTTGGTTGTTAAAAGTAAACATTTACTGCAATTTTGAAAAATCGTTTTGTGATCTTTTTGCTTACCATTCAGCAAATTAACATTTCCGGTGTGCTGGTTAGCTTGTATTGCAAAAGCAGGAGGAGTGAACCACTCAGGGTATTTCTAGGTGGGAGTCCATGGGCACAACCAACTTGACAGGGGTGTTTTACTGCGTAATGGGATGAATGTTTTTATATATTATAAAATAGGGATATTTATAACAGATAAATGTTTTGTATGTATTTTGTTGGGTGTTATTTTTGGGGAATATGTATTTTGGAATTAGTTTTTGAGGCTGTTATGGTATAGCCACAAGAGTAGAGTTACTGCTGTAAAAGGTTTTATTAGGTCACTAGTTAGAGAGACACACACAGAGGAAAGGAGAGATGTGTATTGCCGTTGGTGCAAGGGGTTTAAACCCCTGGCTCATATGCCTCATTTTCTTTCGTAAATCAATGTTTATTTCTGGGGGAGTGCGGTGGGGCAGTGGGGTTCCAGTGGGCCTGGGGTTCAAGTACCACTCGGGGTGCCTTGAAATGGACTGGCATCCTGTCTGTGTCCCCTCCCCCTCCAGTCTTTTGCCCTCTGTTGCCGGGTCGGCTCAAGCTCCCTGCAACCCCGTATGGGACAAGCGGGTTCAGATTTTGCGTGTATTTTTGTATTTGGCTTGGGTTAAGTGGTTGGTTATTACTGAAGATCAACTTAAGTAAAGAAAAAAAAAAATTTTTTTTGATCCTACTACTTTGCTTCTCCACTGCTGCCGCCATCCATCATCCATACCCTCACAGACGCATTTCTCAGAACGTATCCCCTTCATTAAGCAACACATGTCTATATACACAGCATTAAATTTGTCTGAAAGAGCCTCAATTTTTCTTGGTCCAGAAAAGAGGTGGAATCAGAAAGCCTGTCTTTTGAGGGAAAGGAGACAACGTTCTTCATTTTTCGTAGAACTGAGTAAACAAGGTGGTGGTGTGGTAAAAATGTCTCATTCAGTGTTATCCAAACAGCAACAGGCTCATTCACCCACCTGCACAGTGAAGACAGTCCAGCAGTGGCCATTTCAATCAACCAATCAATCAATTGAGGGATTTGTGCCATGGAGCTGCTTTCAGAGAAAAAGTAGAAAATAGTTTGAAACTGAATCATCTCATTTCTTCATTGGTATATTGTGTGCTCTGCGTATGCATCCACACATTTGTTTTCCTATAACTGTCAGAAGTACACTGACTCACTGTAGTCAGACACTGGATTCCATCCCAGTGAAAACCAAAAACATTAAACACAGAAAATAAACATTTATTATGGTTTTAGAAAGCAAAATAAAGGAACAATGGAGTTTTCTGGGACCATCACCTGTACCAACCCTAACCCCAGAACCCAAGTCAATCCATGAAGGGGTTTTGCTCCCCCTTTAGATAAGAAACACCAACTTATACATGATTAAGAACTCTGTTGTTTACTCCCTCATTTCAGAAACTTGCTTCACTTCCTGTCTTCAAGAACTGCCTGCGCCTCTTTCTCCATTACGAGTTTTGCTTCTGCTCTTTTCCTCTAATTCACAGCATCTAAATAAATTTATACATTTAGCTAACACTTTCCTCCAAAGCAATTTACAGGGTTGAGGTTACCATTATTTACCCATTTATACAGTTGGGTAATTTTGCTAGAGCATTTCAAGGGTAAGTACCTTACTCAGAGGTACTACAGCTGGAAGTCAGACTTGAACCTGTGATCTTTGGTCTAAAGGCAGTAGCTCTAACCATTATGTCCCTGCTTGAACTCATCCACCATTCTGTCCAGTCTTCTTCTGCATAATCTTATTTTGTTGTAGCACATGTATTAAGATCCAGAAAAAAACAAGTTTATAAAAACATGCTGTACGGGCTCACACACACACACGCTGATCTGTTTCAGCTCTGTATTTTTCAATTAGTATTAGTATTTATAGGACTTTTATCATTTGGACATTAAACAGTAACCAATTTAAGTTCCTTCTAATGACATTACATGCAAGGAAAATCTGAAAAAAAAAAGAAGGGAAATGAATATGCAGCATATGTGACTAACTGAATTTGGCCTAATGAGTGACTGAAAAGTTATTTTCATACTTTTTTCTTAACTCAGCAGCTGAAGTTGTCTAGTTGCTATTTTTAACCTAATTTTTTTATCAATGTCATATTCTGCACACTAAAGGGGTGACAATTTCAGACTTTGCCTCACAGGCAGATATGGATTTCATAAAGTGGTTTGCCTTATAAAATTTTAGAACCCAATACAGAAGAAACCATGGCTCTAATTAAAGATAAATAGGTTTCTACTGAAAGCTGCCTTTTGTTTAGACCCTACAGATGAGTCTACCAGAAGAAAGGGCACTGCAGTCCCAAAGGTTCTGATCTTCTGGTGTTGGACTTCAGCTTGAAGCAATCCCAGCTTTAACATCTGGTTCTTCTTGGACATTACAAGAGTGCAGGAGAATTCCACCCAGCATGCAACCCACAAGGTGCCTACCTTAAGGATGGGAAGCGCTAAGGACCACCTTACTCAGAGCCCCCAATTCTATGAGAGGAACAGAGGCAGAGCAAAGGTGTCAGCAGTGACAAATTGTGCTGTTTGCAGGAAGTTGCGGATCATCCGTTATACTGTCGGCTTGGAGCAGGACTCGGGGTGTTCAGAATCCGTTGGCCTCGTTCAGATATGAGGGTGCCACACAGCACTGATCACCTACTGGGTGCCTTCGCCGGGGGTAGCAGGGGGGCTGGAACGGGCAATTATAGATAAAAACAGCCACTGTCAGATAATTCTTTACCGAGTCCAACTGCATGTATCACTCAGGGGGTTTTCATCGTGTTCTGAGAGAGATTCTGCCTTGACCACCAGTAGTTCACACTGTTTTCTGCTCCATTTAGCAGGAATCACTGGAGACTTCATTGACATGCCCAACAACCCTCCAACTTTCATCTACAACTTTTTCTCTCAATCTAACAACCAAACCATGTTAAAACAAACAAATCGCTGCTTCACCTCACACAGTTCCTTTTCATTGTAAAGGAAATATTTTTTTATGTTAGATTTCACCCATTTATGCTACCTGACTTGTTACCTTGCTAGAGAATGAGGTTGAAAATCTTCTCCTAGAAACCTTTTTGCAGCACAGCTCTTTAGTCCTGTGCTACAAACTTCCTCACTATGAAGCAAGTGTTTTTAAGAAAAGTGAAGAGTAGGTAACAGTGGCAGCATTGGGGTTGTTTAGTGTAGGGTTGGATACCTCACAACTCTTAGGTTCAATGCTTACTACAGTATGTAAGTGTAGCAACAATGATACTATACTGCCAGGACCTTTCAACCACACACACTTTCAGAACCGCTTGTCCCATACGGGGTCACAGAGCCTACCCGGTAACACAGGGCGTAAGGCCGGAGGGGGAGGGGACACACCCAGGACAGGACGCCAGGCCGTCGGAAGGCACCCCAAGCGGGACTCAAACCCCAGACCCACCAGAGAGCAGGACTGCGGTCCAACCCACTGCGCCACTGCGCCACCGCACCACCCTACCTTTCAACCAGGAATTTACATTTAGTTTGCAAAAGCATTTATGTTCTTTGGTTGAAATTACAACCCTTTACTGCAGTCTAACCTGATTTTGCTTACTTTGTATCTGTTAGGTAAATTAAAAAAAAAAAAAACACACTGACAGCAGGACAGCTGGTAGTGTAGTGGTTAGAGTAACTGCCTTTGGATCCCCCTGTCATAGGTTGGAGCCTTACTTCTGGCTGTAGTACCCTTGAACAAGGTACTTATCCTGAGTTGCTCCAGTAAAATTACCCAGCTGTATAAATGGTAAATAATTGTAACCTTAACATTCATGAGTTGCTCTGGAGAAAAGCATCTGCTAAATGGTAATGTAATGAATAGTCAGTCAATTAAGTATAAAGCAAAAAATGTATAATTTCAGGCTTTTTTTTGGGATAAAATGAAACTACAAAAGGATGCATGCTTATTATGCTGCACTTTTAAGAAATGCTATAACATCAGTCATGGTCAGCCTCCTGCTTCCCTACTGTATGAATGCAGTCCAGAGACATGTGAACTTGGTCAGTGTGTAAGAAAAGATTACTCCTTGTGACAAACTAATCTGTCCCAGTAGGAGCACTAAGACCCTTCCAGAAACACTTAACCTTTCTCATCATATTGGCAACAAGATGTCAACATTGTGTTTGCAGGTACACTGAGAGACACACTGTCAGGCCATGTTACTACTGGTACCAGTTTCAATTATTCCATTATTCAGTGCTTCAAGTGAAAATTCATAGTACTGAAACACTTACCTTTGTTGTGTTGCTTGGCCAAACCACCTCTCAGGACTATCAAGTATTGTTTTTCAACTACAAAACAGAAATAAACTATTTGCACTGGCTTTATAGCGCATTATGGGAAGTGTCCAGCCTTCTTGGGGAATATACCACCATGGCAGGGGGTGGTCAAATGTGTTAAAATTGCTGAGAGCAACTGGAAGTGTGAAATGTACATTTGTGTGTGTTTTGGATATTTTATGTGTTACATTAATGTGTAGATGTATGATGTTTTTATTCTGTATTTAATGTTATTCCGTGTTTTTAATGGCCATGACATGTAGTTGTTTTAAGTATGGTATGGTCTAAGAGGGGTGGGGCTTTATAGCAAAGAGACAAGAGTTGAGGTCTTGATGTAGATGGTGAGTAGCTCTACAGTCCCTGTGCATTCTGTTGCATGATTTGTTATGGTTATCTATCTGGGCTTGTAAACATTGCAAATACCCTGTACTTTGCACATGAACATTAAAACCT
Source organism: Scleropages formosus (assembly GCF_900964775.1). Classification (NCBI taxonomy): domain Eukaryota; kingdom Metazoa; phylum Chordata; class Actinopteri; order Osteoglossiformes; family Osteoglossidae; genus Scleropages; species Scleropages formosus. The sequence goes on from NC_041827.1 coordinate 1,964,936, forward strand.
GACACTGCACTTGTCTGACTATGCTATCTGAGAAATCAGTGAACCCAATGCTCTCTTTATTAGTGATAGCAAAGTTATAAATTATGGCACTATTTAAAAAAAAATGGGGGCGCAGTGGTGCAGTGGGTTGGACCAGGTCCTGCTCTCCGGTGGGTGTGGGGTTTGAGTCCCGCTTGGGGTGCCTTGCGACAGACTGGTGTCCTGTCCTGGGTGTGTCCCCTCCCCCTCCAGCCTTACACCCTGTGTTGGCAGGTTAGGCTCTGGCTCCCTGCGACCCCGAATGGGACAAGTGGTTCAGAAAATGAGTGTGTGTATTTAAAAAAAAAAAAAAAGACCTGAATTTAAAAATCAGTCCTGTCCTTATTTCTTATAAACTTCCGTATTTTTGTCTTGAATCCTACATCTGCAGTCAAATTTATGAACTGACTTATGATCCTTATGAGCTGACCTCTTCTGTCAAAGATGGAAGTTCCAGGTACTGTTCTGTATGTGAGCCTATTGCATCCAAACTTTTTATTGGCTTTGGGATGGTAAAACAGCTCTCCCCCCCACCCTAAGTTCAACTAGGACCCCTCGGTATTAAAACAGAATAAAGGAGAAAAGTGTGGGTGTGAGAGACAGACTGATGTTTAGATATAAAGAAAAGTGACATGAATTTTAGTTAAAACATTACCTGTGAAATATTTAAGTATACATGTTCAGTATTGAACTAGACAGAAGAGACAAAGCAATTCACACATGCCCTGGGTTTGAGGGAAGTAGGAAGACATGTTTGCTAATTTGACAAGTGAGTTTAAGTATACTTAGGGGGGTGCGATGGTGCGGCAGGTTTGGCCAGGTCCTGCTCTCTGGTGGGCCTGGGGTTCAAGTTCCGCTTGGGGTGCCTTGTGATGGACTGGCATCCCATGCTGGGTGTGTCCCCACCCTCTCTGGCCTTGCGCCCTGTCTTGCCAGGTTAGGTTCCGGCTTGCCGCAATCCCACGTGGGACAAGCGGTTTCAGACAATGTGTGTTTAAGTATGCATTGTTTAATTTCATTTTACGAAACACTGGGATAGTTTTGTTCACTTCATGTCTGTTCGGCCATCCTTGTGTTTCTGCAATGCCAGTCTAAGTTGCTGATCTTACATCTCAGTTCAGATTTTCAGTACTTTGTGATGATAGATATGAATGTTTGTAGAAAGACTAATGCATTCCTAGTCCTTCTACTAGTGAGTAGGGCCTACCACTGTTAAACAAATGGGCCACCACTAACACATGCTTAAAAAGATTACCATGAGTTTTGATGGCTAATCTTGAACTTTGAAACAATATTTTGTTGCATTTTTCTTTGTCAGTATTGTACTTTCTATTACTGTGAAGCTACAAGCATCACTTGCCATGATCTCTGTAATTATAAAACTGTGAAATGACTGATATATGCAAAACGAACCACTGAATAAACAAAAGATATGTAAATATCTTTTCTAAACTGTTCAACAAAGCAATGAGTAAGCATTTTACTGGTAAGCCTGCCTTGAGAATGCACTGCTATTTTTCTTTTTCTAATCTCTGTGGTCCTGTAATTTCACTGGATGCTGGCTCTGTTTTTTGAGTTGCACCCGTTTTTAAACAGACACCATGTGTCCTTCACTAGTTTTATTGCTTTGTTGCATGGTTTCATCAAAAATGCCTTATTTGCTCATGTATAGAGGTGGATATTTCTGGAGAAATTCAAATAAAGTACCCTGCTCTAGGATATAACTGTATAAGCCCTCCTGGCAATCAGAGGTTACCCATTCAATGTCACTAACATTGTCAGTCACCGTCTAACTCAGCCATTACATACTGAGTTGGACATAGACCACAACTCACACAGTCATGGTACAAACCTTGCTGAAACCACAACTCCTTCCCCAACACTTTTCCATATAGTCTCATTATTTTGCTACATTGGACCAATCAATCTGTCATCAGTGTCATCTGGGACGTCTTTTACAAGGAAGATCTGAAAAATTTTGAAATCCAGAGAGAATTTAAGTGATTTAAACCCACCTATACTGGGTCTTATTTTTTTTCCTTGAAATGCAAGAGGTTGCTCACTGGATGAACAGTGCAGTGGCTGTACAGGAACAATCTGTGGAAAGTGTATAACAAACAGTCAGCCAGCACAAATACCTATTAACTATAAGAAAGTGCAGGCGATATAACATGTCATATTGTTGACATAAATTGTCATTCCATCCACCATCTGTAGCCTCTATTAGGCTCATGACAGGTCATATCAGCTTGGTGAATGTATTCAGTTGACAGTGAAATGCATCTACTTGAGGAACATTTATACTTGAAAGGATTCAGAGTTGCAGGCTAATATAGAGGAATGGGTTAAAATGATTGAAATAGCCAAACACATAATGATACTGTTTTTTTTCCAAAAGTGCAGTACTGCATTAAAAAAATCCTTTATACATCCATGTCAGTTCATTTAAATGTAAAAGTGTCTTTTGTCAAAATAAAACACTGAACAATTGACTCAAGTGAGACTAGAAAAAAAATTTAAATAACCTTACATTTATTCAGTATGACTGCCTTGCCTCCTTCCTGCAAAGTTAATTTCAAGGACATGGAAACTAAGGAAAAGGCAAAAAGATTTAGACCATATAATTTACACATCTTTAAGTTCTGATTTCTTTGAATTTAATACATTCCAAGGCAAAAGATCGACATTTTGCTTCCATTTTTTCTGTCATTTACAAAATCAGTAGTCAACACTTATCTTAAGAAATGCTGCATTTGCAACTTGGTAATATGGAAAACCCATTTTTTACCAGAATGAGAAGATGCTGTACTTCATTTTCACTGTTACTCTGTCATGCCGAGTTACAGCAGAAGCACAATGAAGAAAGAAACATAATTTATTTTATTTAAATGAGCTTGTGTCCATGAAAAAGTTGTTTCCCTCCCAAGCAGATGTGTTTCAAGTGCTCTCTTATGTGTTCTGCAAGACTGATCTCAGAGTTATTTCTCTGAAATAGCATATATCTTTGGTGTTTATTGAGATAAAAATGATGAAATATTACCAACTTTGCTTGAGAATATTGCATTGCCTCATATGTTTAGGTAACAACTATATATATTTGAGTTATTTATCTAGAAGGGGGTGCGGTGGGTTGGACCGCAGTCCTGCTCTCCGGTGGGTCTGGGGTTCGAGTCCTGCTTGGGGTGCCTTCCGGCGGACTGGCGTCCTGTCCTGGGTGTGTCCCCTTCCCCCTCCGACCTTATGCCCTGTGTTGCCGGGTAGGCTCCGGTTCCCCGCGACCCCGTATGGGACCAGTGGTTCTGAAAATGTGTGTGTGTTATTTATCTATCAAAATAGCACAAGAAGTGAGGCTGAGTATGTCTTTTTCATAATTTGACTCAAGGATGTTAAGGAACATTTTAACAATTAAAAAAAAAAAATTTACTGACACCTTTGTCAAAGGTTTCTTACAGCATTAGATGTTTGTTATACACTAGCTTTTTATACACCACACACACTGTCTGAACCGCTTGTACCATACAGGGTCGCGGGGAGCCAGAGCAGGAGCCTAACCCAGCAACACAGGGCTTAAGGCTGGAGGGGGAGGGGACACACCCAGGACAGGACACCAGTCCATCGCAAGGCACACCAAGCGGGGCTCAAACCCCAGACCCACCGCAGAGCAGGACCTGGTCCAACCCACTCTGCCACCACGCCCCCTTTTTTATATGCTATAAATGGTTAATTAAGAAACTAGTTGGCTATCTTGTGACGGACGCAAATGTGTTGTTGTCACAAACCACGCTGCAGCTTCTCAAGTTCGCAAATGACGAGACTGACTCCTGGGTTTCTAATAAAATGTTACATTTAATTAAAATGCCAACAAATATCCGTCGCTCCACTTGTACACTCTGAGGCAGTACACTCTTCTTCACTACTTCTTTTTGCATTTACGCAAAAAGACCAAGGAACGTAATTAACGTATGGACATCTAGTGGCAGTTCTAGAAATCGCATTTCAAATTGTACAATTAAACTCAATGCCAATCATTCATCAGCAATTACAAGTTGACAACCAAATACAAACAACACCTTTCCACACAACACCAACTCAAACAATAAAAATACAACAAAATGTTAGGAAGCAAGCTAAAATTCAAACTTTTTGCACAAGACGTACAACTAAAAGCAAAACTAAATTACACCCTAAATTTTTAGGTGTTCAAACCGAACCTGCACTATATAGGAATATTATTGAGTTTTTTTTTGTCCCCATAAACTTTATAACATTGAGGAAAATATTTTTTGAAAACAAGATTTAAATATTTTGCAGATTTTTCATGTAGATTAGGGTTTTTAGACACATACTGTAGCTATTGCACCTAAGTTGCCACTAGCATTGTGGTTTTGAGACACTTTTTTCTAAGTGCTCTGTTTAACAAATTGCAGAAAAGTCAATAACTACTGGATGATAATATGTTGGGTATCTCAGGAATTCCTGACAGCTGTCAAAAAAGAAGTGTGAGCAGAATTTATTGCTTTACCTACCTTGGGTCTCCTTACCTACACTTCCATATTGACATTTCCACCTTTTCAGTCATCTTTGGGTTTAGAAATATTCCATCAGTGATATTTCATTAACTTTCAGCTGGACAGGAATCAGAGCCATAGTCATTGAATGTCTCTGCTCTATTTTTTAACTGCAGAAGAGCATGGTAAAATTGCACCATGGTAAAAAGAATTTAAAATAGATTGTGTGCCATTTCAGATCTCATCATCCAACAAGATTTTCTTCACTTTCGCACTTGCATACTGAGCCTAATCTACCCCAAAGTTTATTATATGTTACGATGCACATGTGGCAGTGTTAATGGAAGGTGCAAAGAAGCAACTCAAAAACCTCAATAAAACACTCAATGAAACCAGAACTGCAACATTTTCTTTGACAATATTGTCATAAGTTCTTTAATTTGAATTATCAAAATCATTGGAGGAAGCTTTGGTGAATGACATAAATAAAATAACATTTGCACGAAGATGATTCTAATAGAAAGGGGGCACGGTGGCACAGTGGGTTGGACCGGGTCCTGCTCTCTGGTGGGTCTGGGGTTCGATTCCCGCTTGGGGTGCCTTGCGACAGACTGACGTCCCGTCCTGGGTGTGTCCCCTCCCCCTCCGGCCTTACGTCCTGTGTTGGCGGGTGGGCTCCGGGACCCCGTATGGGATAAGCGGTTCAGAAAATGTGTGTGTGTGTGTGATTCTAATGGATCCTTAGTCCAGTTGAACTTCAGCTCTTTAACTTGTAAAAAATACATAATCCATTTCATGAACTCCACCAGAATGAGAACAATATATCACTTACATTGTCTTTACAGGTTCATACATTTTTCTGTTATTCAATAAAAACACTTTAAATTTTCTGGTATATACCACACCGAAAGGTCTTCCATCCCACTGTAGTTCAGCTCTATTGACAAAAGTTTGCACAGCTGTCACAGATAGCAAACAAAGTGATGGGACAGAGCAACAGAGGGGTAACAGAGCCAAAACTGGGAATCTTATATTTAACGCTAAACATATTAACTTTAATGAAGGTGCTTGAGTTCACATGCCACACTGTTCCATTAAACCCCGAGATGGTGTGGTGAGGAGCAGAAATGTATGCCATCTTCATGTGTGCTTCCTAATGTGATTACAAATCAAACCACATGCCAACAGGGTGATACCTGTGGGCTGGATTTCAGTGCTAATTGTTTCCTCAGCCTCACTTTAAAGCCATTTTTGTAATGTCCCTGTCACTTGATCCGAAAAAAGCATGTGTCTCATGAATATTTATGGCAGTGCAACTCACCAAGTTTTCCCGCAAAGAACAATTTAAAATGTGTAAATTCGACTTTAACTTCGTGGAGGTGGCACCACTGGGTACAAAGGACCTGGAAAGAGAGAGAAAGACTTTTTTTTTCCACCTTCAAATGCCCTTTACTTACTGTTTTGCACTATTTCAACTAATTGCTGCCTCTGTATATACAATACACACACACACACACAGACACACACACACACACACACACACACATTTTCAGAGCCGCTTGTCCCATACGGGGCCACGGGGAACCGGAGCCTAACCCGGCAACGCAGGGCGCAAGGCTGGAGGGGGAGGGGACACACCCAGGACAGGACGCCAGTCCGCCGCAAGGCACCCCAAGCGGGATTCGAACCCCAGACCCACCGAAGAGCAGGACTGTGGTCCAACCCACCGCGCCACCGCACCCCCATATATACAGTATATACTGTATATATTACACACACATTAACATTTTTTATTTAGCAGACGCTTTTCTCCAAAGCGACCTACAATGGGTCACTCATCGAAACATCAGTGAAACACACTCTCTCTGTGTCACTCACACACTATGGGGGAACCTGAATAGCATGTCTCTGGACTGTGGGAGGAAACCGGAGTACCCGGAGGAAACCCACACAGACACGGGGAGAACATGCAAACTCCACACGGGGTATATATACACTGTATATTTCTCTAAATAAAGACTGTAATTCATTCCTAAAGATGGGCTGCAATAGTGAATTGTCATATAAAACACTCTTCACTACCATCAGTTTAAATGGAAATAATAGAAAATTTGTTCCTGAATTGCAGAAGGCTCATCATTCATTTTTTAACCAAACATGAGAAATGTATCATTCAAAACCAAGTCCAGTGTCAGGGATGATGGTGTTTTGCACAAAGAAAAACACCAGTTCTCACCTCCACTAGAAACAAAACCACCTGATCACATACCAGTTCAATAAGTATTGAAGAAGTGTTACTCCCACATCCACAGGCTCAGCAACAGCACCTGTTGCCGAGTAGCGCGGCATGGTATAAAGGCAGCACCGTCACAGCAACGGGTGCGGAATCTACAATGCCCATCCGTTGGGCTGTGCATTCAGTGTTTTGTTTTCTCAGTACCCTATTCCCTGTTCCTGCTTCTCCTGCCTTTTTTGACCTCAGATTGTTCACTGGTTTCCTAAGTATTGCTTTGCCCCTCGGAAGATCCTTGCCTGTCCCTGACCTCAGTCTCTGATTGTTCCCATGTTTTGAATCTGAAACAACAGCACCTGCACTTGGGTCCAAACCCTACCTCCCATCTCCTGTCCGTGTCTGTGACAGAAGATTCTGCCTTTATGGACCCAGCGGAGTTGGAACACCTGCAAAAGGCAATGTCTGCGCAGGGGCTCCTGCTGGACTCTCACAGACAGATGCTGCTGCAGATCCTGGAGACCGCCCTATGACAATAAAGCAGGGCAGTCGGACCGCAGCGGTGTATTCCCTGGAATGTTGGATCCTGGCAGAGCAGAGCAGCTGGAATCAAGCCGCTCTTCTGGCCTCCTTCCGGAGCGGGTTGCACCCGTGGGTCCAGGCCAAACTAGTGTACCAGGGGGAGGACTGGACTTTGTACCGCTTCATAGAAACAGTGGTTGTCATTGACCATCTCACACGGGACCAACTGCCGCACCCCAGGCTATCCCTCTGGGCTGCCCCTGACACCCAGGAGGCCCCAGGGCAAATGCACCTTAGCCAAGGGCAGCTGACCCCTGAAGAGAGGCACTGACAGCTCCAGGGCCACCTGTGCCTGTACTGCGGAGAGGCTGGGCACTTCAGAAGAGAGTGCCCCGTTGGATGGCCCTCCATGACACCCCGCCAGGGAGCTGAGGTGACTGCCCTACGCCGTTTAGATACCCAGTAAATGGTGCTGATAGAGGTGTCCTGGGGGTCCACTCGGGTACAGGCGTGCGCCTTGATAGATTCAGGGGCGGCCTGCTGCTTTATGGATGCGGCATTTGCTCAAAGGCAGGGCATTCCAGTGCAAGAGTGTGGTGTAGCCCTGCGGATCAGCGCTCTGGATGGGCAGCCGGTGGGTTTGGGTGTGGTAGAGAGGCAGACGGTGCTGTTGCGAGTACAAGTAATGGCATACCATAGTGAGGACCTCACTGTTTTTTCCAATCTGGGTCCCCGACTCACCATTAATATTGGGGTTCACGTGGCTAGCCAAGCATGACCTGGTATTTTCTTGGAGCATGGGGGAAATGCTGGCCTGGGGACCGCAGTGCATAGATGTCTGTCTAGCCCTTCCCTGCTGGGCCACCTCCATGGAAAGCCCTGGCACCGCTAAGGCCTGTGATATCCCTGCGGAATATCAGGACCCCGCAGAGGTCTTTAGCAAGAGCCGAGCGACCGTTCTACCCTCGCATAGACCCTGGGATTGCACGATTGATCTGTTGTCGGGCACCACCCCCCCTCGGGGAAAAATCTGTCCATTATTGTTACATGAGAAACAGGCACTGCAGCAGTACATGACGGAGGCTTTGGCCTCCGGGATCATTCAGCCATCCATGTCCCCAGCAGCTGCCGGGTTCTTTTACTCACGAAAAAGATGGAGGGCTGCGTCCATGTATCAACTACCGTGGCTTGAATGTGATCAGCATAAAATACCCGCATCTCCTTCCTCTCATCACCACAGCACTGCAATAGGTCCAAGGAGCCCAGATATTCATGAAGCTGGACCTACGCAGCGTATACAGTCCGGTCCGGATCCGGGAGGTCGACAAGTGGAAAACTACATTTAGCACCTCCCTGGGTCACTATGAGTAAACAGTCATGTCGTTGAGCCTGTCCAGTGCGCTATCAGTGTTCTGGGCGTTTTTTAACTATGTATTGGGGGACATGGTTAACCACAGGGTCTTGGTGTACCTCAATGATATTCTGATCTATTCTAGCACCATAGAGCAGCACATACAACTAGTGCATTAGAGGTTGCTACAGAACTGTCTCTATGTGAAAGGGGAGAAATGCCTATTCCATCAAACGCAGGTCAGCTTCCTTGGGTTCATCTTGAGGGCTGACTGAGCGGAAAAAAGTCCAAGCAGTACTGGACTGGCCCTGGCCCATGTCCATGAAGTCCATGCAGAGTTTCTTGGGGTTTGCAAATTTCTACCACAGGTTCATCAGAGGTTTCAGTTCGGTGGTCGACCCCCTCACAGCTCTGCTACGGGGAAAGGGAACGAGGCTGGGGTGGACAGGAGACACATAGAAGGCCTTCCAGACCCTCAAGGAACAGTTCACAACAGTGCTGATCCTATGACATCCAGACCCCTTGCTCCCATTCGTGATAGCGGTAGATGCTTCTGAGATAGGAGTCGGCGCTGTTCTGTCCCAGCAACAGGATGCACCACCAAAGCCCCACCCCTGCACGTATTTCTCCCGTGAGTTGACCCTGACTCTTTCCTCGTGCTCACGGACCACTGAAACCTTGGATACCTGCAGACGGCGCGGTGTCTGAATCCACGCCAAGCACACTGGGCATTGTATTTTACCCGGTTCAGGTTCACTGTGTCATATAGACCAGGAACGAAGAACACCAAGGCCAACGCCCTGTCTGGAGTCTACGACAAATACCCAGGCTCGAGGGTACCCAAACTCATCCTTCCCGAACAGCTGGTGGTGATGCCTACCCAATGGCCGTTTCAGCAGGAGCTCCAGGCTGCCCAAGAAGGAGATCCGGGGCCAGCGGACAAGCCAGCAGGTAAGGAGTATGTTCCTGTCAGTCTTCGACCATCTCTCCTGCAGTGGGTGCATGACTACCCAGTGGCAGGACAGCCAGGCCACCGACAGACACTCTCCCTCCCTCAAGGGCGGTACTGGTGGCTGTCCATCAGGGAAGATGCACAGGAGTCTGTAGAGGCCTGCGAGACATTTGCCCAGGCTCAGGCCTCAAACCAGAAACTTGTGGGGTTGCTCGAGCCCCTATCAGTCCTGACAAGGCCCTGGTCCCACATATCGACTGACTTTTTGGTGGACCTCCTTGTCTCCCAAGGTAATACCGCCTTGCTCACCATCCTAAATCGGTCTTCATAGGCTTGTCAGCTAATACTGCAGCTCCCGTCCACCTTAGAGATGGTGGAGGCCTTATTTCATAACGTATTCCACCTTTATGGTCTCCTGGAGGACATAGTGTCCGATAGAGGCCCCCAGTTCACGTCGCAGTTGTGGAAGGCATTCTGCAGGAAGTTGGGAGTGTTGGTGAGCTTGACATTTGGATACCACCCAGAGGCCAGTTGACAAGTGGAGAGACTACACCAAGATCTGGGTAGGTTCTTAAGGAGCTATTGCGGTCAACAACAACATCAATGGGCTTGGTTTCTACCATGCGTGGAATACACCCATAATTCTCTCCCACACACCTCTACCGGACTCACCTCATTCTAGTGTACTCTAGGATATCAGCCTCCTCTCTTCCCCTGGAACCCGAACACACTGAAGTCCCAGCTGTAGATGCCTGGTACCGGAATAGTGAAAACACCTGGCGGGCGGTGACAGCTCGTCTGCACCGGAGTGTGCACCGGTACAAGCAAAAGGCCGATCATCACTGTCGTCTCACCTCCTTCCATCCTGGCCAGTGGGTCTGGTTGTCCACCAGGGACCTGAAATTATGACTCCTGTCCAAGAAGCTCAGCCCATGGTACATGGTCCTACAGGATCATCAGACAGATCAACCCCATCACATATCAATTGTGCCTGCTGCCAGATCTCAGGGTCTGTCCTTCCTTCCACTTCTCCCTCTTCAAACCGTAAACAGTGTCTTCCCTTCAGGCTTCTCGGGGACCGGCGCCTCCCCCACCGGTGTAGATGGATGGGGCTCCGGCATACATGGTTTGCGAGCTCCTGGACTCCCAGTGCCGTCGCGGCCGACTGCAGTACCTGGTGGATTGGGAAGGGTATGGCCGAGAGGAGCGCTGTTGGGTGCCAGCAGCGGACATCCTACACCCCTACTTGATCTCGGCCTTCCACACGGACCACCCAGATCGCCTGGCACCCCAGCCCCGGGGGTGCCCGCCCAAGTCCAGAAAGGTGGCTGGAGCCGCCCGTTTGGAGAGGGGTACTATCATGCCCACATCCACAGGCTCAGAGACAGCACCTGTTGCCGATTAGCACAACACAGTATAAAGGCAATGCCATCATGGCAACAGGTGCAGAATCTACAATGCCTATCCATTGGCTTGTGCATTCAGTGTTTTGTTTTCTCAGTATCCTATTCCCTGTTTAACGTTCCTGCTTCTCCTGGATTTTTTTACCTCAGATTGTTCACCAGTTTCCTGAGTATTGCTTCGCCCCTGAAACAACGTTCACCCCTTGGAAGATCCTTGCCTGTCCCCGACCTCAGTCTCTGATTGTTCCTGTGTTTTGAATCTGAAACAACAGCACCCGCACTTGGGTCCAAACCCTACCTCCCATCTCCTGTCCGTGTCCATGACAGGAAGGGCAGTACAGTGGATAGTCCTGTCATCTCAAAGTGCCTGGGCTTTTCAGGTGTAGGTTTGAATCCCCTCAGTCTGTATGGAATTTACGTTTTCCTGTGTCAGTGTGGATTTCCTTTGAGTGCTTCAGTGTCCTTCCGAAATCCAAACACATGAAATTCAGGTGAATTAGCCACACTTGTTCATAGTGTGTGAATGAGTGAGTGCATGTGTTTCTGCTCTACAATGAACTGGTGTCCGATCTGGTGTGTACCCACAACAGGCTCATGCCCAGTGATTCCAGGATAGGCTGTGGGCCGTTATTACCCTGGCTAGGACAAGCGGTTAGCGAAAGTGAGTGATTGTGGAGGATTACAAAAACACCCACTGTACTCTTACTGACCAGACTTGTATGTGTGACTTTGTAGCTCATTATATGAATGTTATGGCAGAAATTACAATTATTTGTAAGTTTGAATTGTCATAAAAATGCACGGGAAACCTAAAGATATTGTATATAAAAGCAATTACTAAAATTCTGCCTATAAACAGAATTTCAAACATGCAAAGATCACTGTACAATATAAATATATTAATATATATCTGCAACATTCTGTTTTTACTGATCATCTTAATCTGTTATTCATAGAATGAATAATAGTTTAGAAATGTAGAGAGCTATAAAATGCAAGTGATGTGCTGGAAACTGCTTCTAATATGCAGCAGTAGATACAGACACACACACGCACGCACACGCACACGCACACGCACACGCACACACACACACACACACACACACACACTTCCTACAGATTGTCCCTTGGCAAAAATCCTGCAGAAAAATAGGAACAAGTACATTTATTACCTTAACAACTGTTCTTTTCACAATAACCCCTGTAACTCTATGGAAAGTAAAACTGAATATTTTGATTAAATATTGATTTTTTTTTTCCTCACAGCACAAAAAGTGAGTGATGGCAGTCATAAACATACTTTGTTCCAGTATTGTGCATCTGTGCATGTACTTCACTGAGTATATAGATTACATTCACTGTTGTGGTTTATGGATTGGGAACAAACTTTGTCTTTGGATGAAGTGTTTCTTCCAAGTGCTACTCAGTTTTCATTTGTGCCTTCACAAATGGTGTTATGTTTCTTTAAAAAAAAAAATAATACATATATATATATATATATATATATATATATATATATATATATATATCATCAGTAATTTCTTCTGCCACTTTCCAGAAAAGATGTCATTGGAGTGTAGATGCTTAATAGGTGAGGGAGAAAATTTGCTGAATCATGTTTCACAGCTGGGTAAGCTTTTCTCCAAAGCAATATGCAATTCAAAATATATAAAAGTGCATTTCACAATTGATGAAACCAACAATTGCTCTCCTGATAAATGGAATTTACAATGAGGACCATGGCATCTCTGTTGTTTGCAGTTCCCTCAAGACTCTTCTCTGTTGTTCAAGATGCTCATTGTCATGCAGAGACACACAAACTCATGCAAAGACACATCAGATGAGGCCCAATGTCCTAATCATTTTGATTCATTCATCCTCTGGAGTGTCTTCTCTCATCTACCATTTGACCATGCACACGATGGTCTCTGACAGGCCATCTGAGTGTATCCTCAACCCCATAAAAGGCATTATTAGTCTGAATAATGCAGCTCCACAGGTGTCTATGAAGTAGGCAGATGCTGGTTTGTCATCTCTGTGAGAGATGTACTGGCCATACAGCAATCGCAGACATGTCATCAAGCCTTTTCCACTTCCCTTCACCTATGACACTGCGTCTAGGTGATTAATAGACACTGCTTAATACCGCACAGATTACACCAAATCACTCAGTAATTAAAATTCCATTTGGATTCTGCAACATTCCTGCATGCTGACTGCTTTTGGTTCAGCCCCTGTTGGGAAAGGAGGGGCTATTGCCGCTGCTGTGCTTCCTCCAAAGTGTAGGAGGACAAGTAGGAGGAGAAAGAGGGAACTGTGAACATTGTCTGTTGGCAGATGAAGCATGAGAGACAGGCCCCTCAGAGGTCCTATGGAACGATCTGTAAGAGGCCAGATGAAGTGCAACAAGCACAGTCTTTCCATGCTCCATGTCACTTTTTTTGATGTCTCGTACCAGAAAGAGCAGTGGGGTGATGGTGACAGCAACCAGCTATGGTCCAAAAAACATTAGAAGAGATAGTCTCAGCCATGGCCTCAGCTTGCTCCAGAGCTGTGCCAGATGAGATGCATCTACAGTGACAGCCATAGGATTCTGATTTGCTTGCTTGTTTGTTTGTATTATATACAATTTGAACATTTGATGCAATCCCAGGAAAATCTCCTAAAAATGCTGTATATCTTGTGAACATATTACCAAATAAGATTGTGGTGACTGAAAGTTAAGTCAAGAAGAGACCTTCCAACATTTGCAGTGTTAAGCTTACAATTATGTATCCATTTATACAGTTTGGTAATTTTACCAGAGCAATTTAGGGTAAGTACTTTGCTTAAGGGCACTACAGCCAGAGGTGGGGATCAAACCTGCCATTGCTGGAACTACATGCAGTTGCTCTAACCACTGTGTTACCAGCTGTGCCTTAGGGCATGGTTGGCAGTTACCATTCTGCCAATTGTATCATGATCTGATGTGTCCTGCTCTGTCTACACTTGTGCTATTTGTTTTGTTTTCATTTACATTACATTACACACACACACACACACACACACACACACACACACACACACACATTTTCAGAACCGCTCGTCCCTTACGGGGTCACAGGGAACCGGAGCCTACCCGGCAACACAGGGCGTAAGGCCGGAGGGGGAAGGGGACGCACCCAGGACAGGACGCCAGTCCGTCACAAGGCACCCCAAGCGGGACTCGAACCCCAGACCCACCGGAGAGTAGGACTGCGGTCCAACCCACTGCGCCACCGCACCCCCTCATTACATTACATTTACATTTATTCATTTAGCAGACGCTTTTGTCCAAAGTGACGTACAACTCTGTAAAAGTACAACTTATGCATTACATTAAGAGAAAGAGACATAGCTGCAGATGTATGACTCAAGTAAACCTAATTTGTTACCTACCACTTGCTGCACCGAGGTTCATCATTCGAGTAGGTGCATAAAAACACAGGATAGACAAATCATGATACCCTCCTACCAATTTTATTTTTTTTTTTTAATATTATAAGATACACACGTAAGCAAAACACTGCCGGGGTAGTGGCTTTTCCCACAAGGATTTTTTTTATTCATGGTACATAAATTGCTCTTGTACCTACCTTATGGCTATGAGGTACAGTGGAAACTTGTACAATTTGGGTAAATCATAAAGAATTTAACAGAGATAAAGGGGAAAAAAGTTTAGTTATTTGTTTTGAACACGAATGGTTATTTGTTTGAACTGAAGGTGTTCAGCTTTTGTGTTGAATTCTGTTGCTACAGGCAAAAAGCAATGAACACCAAATGTCCACCCCCTACCATTCCCCACCTGCTACTCATCAAATGCAGTGGGTCCCTGCATGGCTCATAGTGTTTTTAGCTTATTTATAATTCTAGAAACTCATTAAGTAAACAAGGACTACAGAAATTACATAATGCTTCACAGCATTCATATATTTTGTATGCTGGCTATATCACTGAAACTTTGCTTATGATATAAACTTGAACAAGCATAGCTTTATTTCTTCATCATTTTTACTATGGATAGTTCATGTTCAAATGGCTAAAAATTGGCCATTGGCCTGAGTGGAGTGACGTGAAGGCTACATAATCAAGGTGCTGGCAGCTCGAAGAAAGCGTGACTTCTCTTCTCCACTCCACGCTGCTCTCAGCCACCAGACATGGCATCTTAATCTCTACATGCCTTGCTGAGGAAGCCTTTTAAATGGCTTTACTTGGAAAATCATTAATATTTCACAGAGTGTAATGGTCCCTCAGCCCTGGAACTGAGCTGGCATGATGATGGTGCTACCCGTTCTCATTAACACTCTCTCTGATTAGCTCTCTTTCCCAAGGGTCTGAGCCCAATAAATGTTTTAATAATAGTGATCATCTTTTGGTACTAATTAAAGGATTACATTTCAGGCCCTTTGTCAGTGTCCCACCTGGTCTGGCCTCCCGTAGGTTAACTTGCCCTCTGTTTATGCTTCAAGGATCGATAAAAGAGCAGGGAAAAGTGCCCTTTGCGGCGAAGACATCTTCTACTTAAGCAAACAAAATGACCCAAATGGCTGAATTAAAGTGAAAGAGAAGGGAAGTGAATACACTGAAATTTAATTTCTGCTGGTACAGCTGCCAGTGTAGTGGTTAGAGGTGCCAAAGGTTTTAGGTTCTACTCCTACCTCTAGGTGTAGTGCCTTTGAACAAGGTACTCATCAAAAATTGCCCAGCTGTATAAAAGGGTAAATAGTTCTAAGTCACTCTGGTTAAATATGTAAACTGCTAGTGTTAAATGCTGTTAGTAAAACACACATTTGGGGAAGTTGCTCTAGTTATCACACTGTGTTCCTTTCAAAAAGGATAACAACAGCATTAATCGTCTTTCTTTGTATGATTTAGACGGTAGTTGATTCTGGCTAAATGAAGACATTGTTATACTTGTCTTCATTTGAGAATGAATTTCAGGTTGTGAACAGATGCTGCTGTACCCTCGATCATTACATCCTTACGTCTAAAGACAGACCAGGGAATAGTATTGCGATTTAGGACACAGACCTGTAACCCAAAGATCAACTGTTTTAGTTTCAGATGGGTCCCTGTTGTGGCAGCCTAAAAGCAATGTAAAATTGTCCAGCAAATTATCCCCCTGTATAAAAGTGTGAAATTGGTTGTTATAGGAAACAATAACAATAAAGGATACATATAGTGAAATATGATACTCAACAAAAAAGAGCTCAGATACTGACCAAGGCTGACTAACACTTACCTGAGGACATTTTTGTTCATCACCTTTTCTGGAAATTGAATTTCATGTTTAACAATCCATTGTCAGAAATGCTGACAATGCATTCACATGGGGGAGGGGCGGTCAACAGACAGCTGGTAGACTATTATGTTTTACCTGCCGCAGTCCACCTCACAAAAATAAGATTTATCACAATTTCCTGGGAGAATGTATTCCAGGGTACGAATTCTACCCATGGGTTCATGTACCAGTGAGCCTTAGTGTAAGAAGACATTGTATCTCTTTGTGTTGTCATTCAGCTATGCAGTACTCCACAAGGAAACATTGTACCAGTACATTTACCTCACTAGATTACCTTTGTACTTGTGTAGGTACCTGCGCAAAGTGTCTTTGAACTACTGTGCTTACCTTGCCAGAGTATTACTCAGATGATGCACTGGTAACAGGTAACAAAGTGCTGAAGACCAGTGTGTTATCTGTAGGTGCTCATCTGAAGATCCTTGAAAAATCTTACTCCTTTTATAGGTATCTCTGCCAAAAAAATGTGACCTCACCTGTCAGTGTATCTGAAAGAGGGACAGATGGAAAAAGAATAAGCAGACAGGGAGTCCTAACACTGGTTCACCCCAAATGAGCCACAAAGGTTGTGTGGAGAAGCTGCTAATTACAGCTGTCAAATGGCTTTGCATAAACACACTCTTGTTTGTTTAGTCTCTGCTCCTGGCAGACCTGTGCAAGCAGCGTTTATTTATTTATTTTAAAATCCCAAAGTTGATTCATGGACTCTGACAGGTGGGCAGACAAGGGCAGAAAAAGTGTCTCTCTGCTCTGTTTCAAATGGGGTACCTCTGTGTTCCACTTTGCCTTCACTCAATAAAGAAATGTGCTGTCTTATGTTGGCAGCATTATGTTGCAACAGGCAGCACTGGAGCCTCAGAGCTTTATTGCCATCGGTTCAGTCATGGATGGATGGATAGTTGAATGGATGGGTGAGTGGATGGGGGTTGGATGGATGGACGGATGGATGGATGAGTGGGTGGGTGGTTGGCAGAATGGATGGATGGATGGACAAATGGACAGATGGGTGAGTGGGTAGGTGGTTGGATGAATGGATGGTGTCTTGTGCTTTCTTGTCATATTCTGTGTAAAGGAACACAGAGCAAAAAAAAAAAAAAATTCTGGAATAAAGCTCATGAAGGTGATTCTCAGCAGTACAATACCTGCACATTTTACTCTTTGCTTTACAGCACTCATTGTCACAAGCCACATTTTTTCACTCTGAGTTATTTGTCTGCTTTGAGAAAAGATCAAATGCGTAAACAAAAATATGACAGAGCGTATCTGGCCAATGTACATGTCACAGGTTATATTTGGATATACTAAGTAAAGTTACACATAGCTATAAAAAATATATAGATATATTTACATATTTCAATTTTGGAGTTCTTCATATTCTGGTTTAATGCTACCTTTTTGGCTCAACTATATTATGCAGACTTAAACAATGGTGCTCTTTAACATAGGGATCAATGGAAAATGTAATAATTAAACAATAAAAACAAAAAAAGTAATATAATTTGAAGAAAAATTAAAAAATTTCAGGTTTGCTAGACCATTGTTTTTTCCATCTGGACCTGTGATTTGGACTGTATTTGATCCACATTATCCACAAACATTTTCTGTTACCATTAGCTTTTTGTGTGTTTGTTGCAAAGATGCAGATGGAGAACAGAACCAGCTGCCAAAGTTGTTTTTTTGGGATAACAGATAAAATAAATGAAAGATTTACACTGTGTGAGGATCAGGGAAAGTAAAGGGCCGTGCAGTCAAAATTCACACAGTTTTAATTGGTATGGTTGTGGTTAGCTGAATAAATATCTATACTGGCAATCCAGCCGTGTAAAAACAATTGGAAAAAAACACTATAATGCTTGACACAGCACATAGTGTATATATTTCTCTACTGCCAGTTAGCACTCAACAGTTACTACTGTTCCAGGCCATGCAGACATTTTAATCAAGAAGCCTTTCCTGTTATAAAATAGGGCCTTAACATAGTACTTACATATTCTACCTCAGATTTGTGCAGCATGCCTGTTGCCTTGTTTATATTGTTAAGAACTTCGAAATTTTCTGTGGTGTGCTTTGTTTTTCTGGCAGTGTACATACCTCCTGCTGTCTGGTTGCTTGTCTGACTCAGAATGTTAAAAGGATCAGAGGTGGTTCCAGGCTGGGACAGCTGGGGCTGCACTTGAGTGCTGGTTATTAGAGAGATGCCATAAGGTTTCAGTGTTGTTTGGACCATGTCAGCGTGAGCTTGTCAAACAATGCAGTCTGTGCTGCAAACTGGACAGTGGCGTAGGGAGCAGCTGGCATAGCAGGTCATCACATGGTTCTTTTGCCGCTGTGGACTGATATGTCTTGGGAAAACTTGATGTGAAATGTCCACCTGATCAGTTCATGGACTTTTAGATCGAAATGTTCTTTAAAATAAGTGTTTAAAAGAAGCACACTGGGCCCTTGTGTCACAAACATTGAGTTAAGAATTTTTCAAAGATACAAACATTGTACATTGTATTTATGAATTTCTGTTTGAATTTTCTTCTCCATTCTGTTTTTTACAACTTGATGCAACAAAAGACACTCAGGGATGTGGGACTGCTCATTTATTTTAGCCCATTAAAAAGTGAGGGATGTCACAAGTGACTTCAGCTCACAAATGTGATGAGGTCCTGGGGCGAACTGTTTGGTTTGAAGTGTTATTTTGATGGGGGGGTGCGGTGGCCTGTGCCTGCTCTTTGGTGGGTCTGGGGTTCGAGTCCTGCTTGGGGTGCCTTCCGACAGACTGGCGTCCCGCCCTGGGTGTGTCCCCTCCCCCTCCAGCCTTACTCCCCTGTGTTGCCGGATTAGGGCTGGCTCTCCACGACCCTGCTTGGGACGAGTGGTTTCAGTGTGTGTGTGCATGCGTGTGTGTGTATTTTGATACATTTTGCAAAAGGGACAGAGGCAGGACAGGGAGCAGGCATGAGGAACAGTTGGTGTGAGCTTGGAAAGTAGCACTCCTAGCACCTTTGCACACTAAATCTATAATTCTGTTGCAGAATAAAAAGATTCTGAGATTATGAAATAGCCAGACATATTTACATTTACATTTATTTATTTAGCTGACGCTTTTCTCCAAAGTGACTTCCAGTGAACTCTATATAGTGTTCTCAGCCCACACACCACCATTCACCTTACACTGCTAGATACACTACTTACAATGGGTCACTCATCCATATATCAGTGGAACACATTCTCTCACTCTACACAAAAAAAAATCAGTATTGTACCAAACACTCATAACTCATAATCACTTAATCCGTTAATACTTTTTAGGTATGACAATTTATTTGTAACAGTGTTTTAAAATTTGACCACTTTCATATTCTTATGCTTATTACAGTATCACAAAACATGTTACCCAAAAAGAGAAAAGCACCTGAACGGACACTGCTTGTTGTGATTAAACTCAGGAACAGCTATCATTTAACCATTTATATCTTGTCTATGTGCTGCTTAGGTGCTGAATTTTTTGTGTAGAGTGCTGAGTTTTTCGTGTCACCGTGCTTTTCTTATGATTATGGTGTGGGGAATCTCTACAAATATAATACTGGGACTGAGTCCAAGTCTGTCTGTTACAGTATTTGTAAAGTTAAAATAAATAGAAATAACAGAAATCTGGTTCAAATTTGTTTTGCTGTGGAAGAGGAGCAGCAGAAGAATTGGACTATGACGTTGGGGTTAATGATACTGTTAGGGTTACGGTTAGTTGAAGTTGCCTGCTTACTTTAGCAAACATCCAATTGGTTAAATAGGTAAAAATGTGATATTACTAAGTGAAGCAAATTCCACCAGACTGGAACTTTCATTTTGTAAAAAGATGATATAAAAGGAAATCCAAAGAGATGATGGAGGTCACTGAGTGTTCTCCTCATGCCCCTACACTTTAAAAATAGTTACAGACAGATGAGGCCAGGCTATTTTCTCTTCTCTCTTTAATGGTGCCACTTCCATCACTCCTTACCTCAAGTGTAGCGAGCGCACACCTTAGGCTATCATACCATATTCCACAAGTCATACATTAGCAAGATTTATTCTATCTTTGTTATGATGCTAGGATTCCCAACTTTTTTCTAAAACTTATGAAAATGAACACATCATTTCCTTTCCCTCATTCTGTCAAAGCCACTTTCATCCTACTTGATAAATAATGAAAAACACTCTGCAAAAAGATGTGTAATGAAGTGGCTGCAGAGCTATTTCAATTAATTTACAAAGTGGATTTTTAAAAATAGTCTTCTACTGTATATTAATAGTTGCATTTGATTTTGTTGCAATTAATAAATGTACCTTATTTAAACACATTTGGTGAAACAGAACATTCTTAAACGCAGACTGAGCAAAAATTCCATTAAAACCACAGGAAAATATTCCACTATGTCAGCTCATAGCTCACAGCACTGAGTTGAAAGATATTCTGTCAGCTTCTTCGCTCGAGGAACTTACAGCATTTCAACCCACCTTTGTCATTTAAGTGTTACTTATTCCACCACTGCAGACAGTCAGTCTCTCAGAGGCTCCATACACCACTTTCACAAAGCTGCCTGGACTCACTTCATCCACCCACTGTCATCCAGATGCCTTTAACACATATTTTTATATTCCACCAACATGTAAAAGTAGTAAAACATTACAAGTTACATTTAAGTTAACCAGCTGTAAGACACACATTTATACATACATGTATGTGCCTGCCTTTGGTAAATGGCACAAGCTTATCTTATGCCCCATATAACACTGCATTAGCTAAGTGCTTCTTAAATAAATAATAATGATAATAAAAAAAGTAATTCCAATAAGATGATAATAAGAAGCACATGGGATACAGATCTGCTCATCAACTTTAAAATTAAGCTTTCATATTTTTATGCAATTAATTTCAGAAAACCATCATTTTAAAGTAATAATTTTTATTGTAACTTCCATAAATTTGGGTTGCTATGAACCATGTATGCTGCTCAGAGTCAATCAAATTATCATCTGAAATAATTCATGGAGTACAACAAGGTGACCTTCTCACAGCTCCTGGGCAAGAAGTTCAGACCTGGTTTCAAACCCAATTCTGCACATGCGGAGTTTGAGTGTTCTCCCCATCTTTACATGGGTTACCACTGGGTGCAGCAGTTTCCTCCCACAGTCCACATATATGTGTAACTGTGTAATGTAAAGTGTCCTTGGGTAAATGGGGAAATGGCCATAGGAATTTAGATGTAGTATAGCTAGCATTGTCACTTGACTTGGACAAAACCATCATCTAAATATTTGTTGATAATAATTTATTAAGAGATAATATTAATAAATAATAATAATTTGTTGATAATAATTTCACTACCCTTAGGGGAAAAGTGTGTGCTAAACGAATACATTTACACATTTCTTTATCAATATTAGTCACATTGCGTTGCATCCTGCCCTTTCATTGGGTGAGTTACAGACAGTCTCCCTCTCTCCATTGGGAGTATGACTTTCTATGGTATTTGTGTGTTTTTCTGGCTTTAACAGTGAGCATTCCTACACTGTTAGGCTGTAACTGCACTTGTGGATATATAAGTATAATAATAGTACATAATCAGGCTGATATTTAAAATTTTCCCCTGATCAGTAATTTCCTGGCTTTCTCACAGTAAGCAGCAGGTATGAATTCTTTTTTCAAAATTACTTGTCATTTCATTGACATTCACATGTTAAATTGCTTTCCAGTAAAGGCAGTCCCCGGGTTACAAACATCCAACTTGCGTACAACCCGTAGTTACGAACCACCCCTCTTAAAGTAAAAACTCGAGTTACATACAATGATTCGTAATAACAAACGGGTGCTACTTGCGAAGCCCATCAAAACATGGCACGTCTACAGCGGTTCATCGATGCGTGAGCCCGAGGTAGGACTAACTAAGACTTTCTTCTATTCAGTGAGACCACGATGCTGTTAACAGTGTCTCGTGTGTTACTGAATTTAGCTTTATATTTTTTTACCCTCCTAACCATGGCACCAAAGAGTAAATGTGAGTATATTTCTATGAGATGTATGTTGCTTTGGAGAAAAGTATTTGCTAAATGAATAAATGTAAATGTGAAAGGAAAACGATCACGACTGAAACTAAAGTATAAAGAAAGACATCGGAAAAAGGTGAAATGTCAACGAACATTGGAAAAGCAAATCAAATCAAATCCAAGACCCTGGTTATTGTGTACAAATACATCAACAGAACTGCTCCCAGCTATTTACAGGACTTGATCAACCGCTACACCCCAGCCAGACCCCTTCGCTTGCCTACTTCCGCTTGCTTGGTGGTCCCGCGCACAAAAGGTAGAGCACGGAGGTTCTCGGTTTTGACTCCATTGTGGTGGAATGACCTCCCTCTCTCACTCAAAACCGCGGAAACTCTGTCTACATTCAAGAAGGGTCTGAAAACTCACCTTTTCTGGACACATTTCGTCCAAGATCTCTGAAGCTCATGCATGGCGTAAATGTTCATGCATCGTAACTTCATGAGCATCACCAGATAAAGCCTTTATTCAGCCACTACTCCGGTATTGTTTTTGCTTGCTTGTGTATCTTATAATATAATAAAAAAAAAAAAAAATTGGTAGGAGGGTATCAGGATTTGTCTATCCTGTGTTTTATGCACCTGCTTGAACGATGAACCTCGGTGCAGCAAGTGGCAGACAACAAAGTAGGTTTACCTGAGTCACATGTCTGCAGCTATGTCTCTTTCTCTTAATGTAATGCGTAAATTGTACTTTTGCTGAGATCTACGTCACTTTGGACAAAAGCGTGTGCTAAGTGAATAAAGCATTAGGCTGCAGTTGGTCAATCATCATCATCATCATCTGAACCTCTTATCCCATATGGGGTTGCGGGAAGCTTGAGCCTAACCCAGCAACACAGGGCGCAAGGCTGGAGGTGGAGGAGACACACCCAGGACGGGACGCCAGTCCGTCGCAAGGCACCCCAAGCAGGACTCGAACCCCAGACCCACCAGAGACCAGGACCCAGACCAACCCACTGCGCCACTGCGCCACCACGCCCTCCTTCAGTTGGTCAATGATTGGGACAATTTTGAAGGACAAAGCGAAAATAATGGAGCATGTAAAAGGCTCTGTCCCAATTTCTCTCTCTCTCTCTCTCTCTCTCTCTCTCTCTCTCTCTCTCTCTGTCTGTCTCTCTCTATTATACATACTGTGTCATCACCGCTGGACGGAATTGAGGGATTGACTCAAGTATGTGCTCATCTATGCTTGCAAACAAGTCAAAGCCAAAGGGAAAAGCAAACAGGGAAATCACGAGACAGGCACGGGTCGATCGAACTGCAAACATCACCAAAGGGAAAACACAAGAATCGTAGTCAGTGGAACTGGAGGCAGAGGTCAAAACCAGGAAACCAAGGAAGATCGTAGTAAGGCACTGGGGAGACGCTGTGGTTACGCAGGGGAGGTTCCGTGTTGACTGGAGTCTGGTATGCCTACTTATACCGTGCCTCCATCATCAGCTCCAGGTGCCGTTGATGAGCCACTGGGTGAGGGCATGACATACTGTAGTTACATTTATTATTATTAGTTACATTTATTTATTTGGCAGATGTTTTTCTCCAAAGTGGTTTCCAATGAACTCTTTGTAGTGTTATCAACCCACACACCTTATTCACCACAGTGACTTATACTGCTTGATACACTACTTACAATGGGTCACTCATCCATACATCGTGGAACACACTCTCTCTGTCACTCACACTCTATGGGTAAACCTGAACAGCACGTCTTTGGACTGTGGGAGGAAACCGAAGCACCCGGAGGAAACCCACACAAACACGGGGAACTGTTCCAACTTAAAGACAGACTTAGGAATGGAACTTGTTTGTAATATGGGGCCTCTCTCTATTATGATTTCATGCTTGTGTTTTATTTTATAAACTTCAGCACCAGCTGAAAATCAGTTTCTTTGATATGAATCTAAATTAGTTAGAAATGCATGTGGATCATTTATCAAGCCAATCACATGTTCTTTCAAAGAGATAAACTAATCTTCATAGTTGCAGCAATTTAATTAGAAGGGGGGAGTTTAATTCAATTTCAGGATGACAATGGAAATTATGTTCTGCTCTTATTTCCAATAAAAGTGTGGTTGCATATGTTAATTGAGGCAATTAATTGACTTTGCTCTATAACTTTTCTTTGTGCTGTTGTGTTGTGAGGCAATGGGCAGTTTAAAATGTTTAAAGAGGGCTGAAAAAACACAGTTCAGCTACACCAGTCATTACTAGCATGTGTTGCTGAGAACATTGTGATGAAATTGTAATGTATTGTGTATTACTTGATATGCAGACACACGCTGGCTGAAACCCCTTGACCAAGTGGGGGTCGTGGCGAGCTGGAGCCTAATGCGGCAACATAGGGCGCAAAGTTGGAGGGGACACACCCAGGACGGGATGCCAGTCCATCACAAGGCACTCCAAGCAGGACTTGAACCCCTGACCCACCAGAGAGCAGGACCTGGCCAAGTCTGCTGTGCCACCGCACCCCCCCCTTGCTTGATACATTAAAAGATAAATTATAATATTTTCATGTAAGAAGTAACATGTTTTAAGAAATGAATACATAAATGCACCTGATGCACTGATGACACAACATTCAGTTGTCACAAACTATAACCGGCATATTACATTAATATATGTACAAAATCTGCAAACTGCCATATCCTCAGCTATTGATGCCTCCCAGGAATTCTAGAAGTTTCCCAGCAGAAGTGTTTTGTATCCCCCAATCAGACGGTCTATAAATTGAGTTCACCACAGTTCTGAGAAATGTTTTTCCGGTTTCTGTCCTTTCTTATCTTGCCTGTCTTTGTCCTCCTCTGGAGTTCCCTCTCTTGTGTTTGTTTGTCTGTGCACTTGAAGAGTTGCACCCAAACCCACTGTAAACAAGCTCTGCGCTTGCTTATGAAATACAGACAAAAAACTGACAGACGTGTTGTTTTGTATGTATGTATGGTAACTCACTGGCTTCTGTTGTTTACTAATGGAATTGCAAATACACAGAATTAAGTAAACACAAACTCAAGAGGAAGTGAAAGAGTGTATTAATCTTTCTGGAGAGTAGGGTTATATCTGGATTAGATGTTGAAAATATAATGCTGTTCCCTTTACATCAACAGATGAGAAATGCAGACTGCTGATTAGATACTGTGTGTGTGTATCTTGTACCTTCATTTACAATTTGATATTTTTTCCTTTTTATGAGGTTGATTTTGACCATCTTGTGGGCTCACGACCTGCAAGGTGGAGATTGGGGATTGGGTGCAATGCCAGCCAAGTGACTAAGCCACCTGGACTAAACCCTGACAGTTGATATTCTACCTTCTCAGAGCCAGTCTCAACTCTCCTGCAGGGTAAGAGTCTGAGCTGAAAAAGACTAGATAGTTCTTCACATAGAGTGGGCTTTGTAATCAAGTTTGAAATTAGTGGTGGTCTCTCTCCTACTCTGGAATTTTTTTTATTGAGAAAAGGGAATTTGTTGGTGTGCATATTCGTCAAACAACTGTTCAGAGGATTCATCTTTCTTTGAGAATGTCAACAATGTACTTGCTGGAGTGCTGCCTACTGACTGACAACATCTGGAAGGGTGTTGTGAGGTTGATCACTGAGGTTGTTTACAGCATCTGAACTTCAATGGTGGACTTAGAAACCAGCTGTGACCATCCATGACCAGCACAGGAAGACTCATCAGAGTACATGGTACCACAGTATCTTACGCTAAAAGTTAACTGCCAATGTGACTGTATCATAAAACTTGAGGCCATTTGTTTTGGATGTTCAGGGGAGTAGAGGACCAGAGATGTCAGCTGATGACCATTTATTGGTGAGTTGAATTTAACGCATGGGGACCCAGCCCCAGAAACATGGAAGACCCACATGTTCGTTGAGGGCTTTTATTGAATGATTGGACACTCTGGTGCGAGATCAATTGAACTCTCACCTCTGAAAGAACTTCCACCTTGTTGTTTGTGAGGCCAGGCACAATAAGACAAAATGGCTTATGTTCAAGACGACTCAGCTGTTAATGCAAGTGTTAAAAGCTGTAGTCTGAGGAGTACTGGCAAAGAGCACTGCAGCAAATGCAGCTGTTGATGCAAAAGCTTGAGCATGGGATGAGTTTGGAGAAACCATGGAGAAAGATTGTAAGGTTCCTTCCATTCATCACTTTTTTTTAAAAAAAGAAAAAAAAGGTGTGACCTTACCCAGGTTGTGTTAAAACCAGTGTGGGAGTGCTGATAACTCTTGCTAGGAGGTGAAAGAAACAACCATCAGCCTTGAAGACAGTCTTATATTTAAAATAGCTTAAAACAGCTTAAAAAGTTTTTTGAAACCTTTTTTTTTTTTTTTGTCAGGACAGAGATCATGTAAAGAATCAGGGGAAAATAAGCAAACATACATTACCTAAAGACAAACCAAGACATGACATTGGACTAAAATGTGCCACCAAAAAAAAATTGTGACCAAAAAAATCCCAAGGAGCCCGTGCTGTAGCTATAGTGACAAAAATAGGTGTCCCTATGGTTTATGGTATGTGTGACCTGGCTCCGAAGTGTGATAATTAGATGTCAATGTCCATTTGGAAGCTGGCAAACATTCACCAAGGTTCGAAACTGTGGCTTTCACTAATGAGCACTGTGACTATCCAAATAAGACACAGGCAACTATTCAGGGTTGAGGAATAGAAAGATAACGGAACAGTGTTGTGCTCAGGGTGGCGGTGGAGCCCTGGAAAGACTGGTGTGCTTCTCTTTCACATGTGCAAAAGTTGGGAAGTTCTCAGCAACCCCTGGGAAACCCAAAGACCTCTGAAGCTACCTTTTATTTTTTTGTATGCTGCACTCTATACAGCTGAATTCTACTCTTGCTTTGCTTCTCTCCCAAAGGGTCCCTTGCATCCCCACACACATTAAAAATCTCACTCTAAAGACTTAAGCCCTCAAGGTGGAATTCAAAAGTTACTGATCTGTTTGGTCTCCTATTAATATTTTTTTTTTTTTCTGAGTGCGGCATTAAAGTAAGCATTACAATATTCAATGAAATTTCCAAGTAGAGCTGATTCTACATTAAAAGCAGCATATTTGGTTTTTTACTGTGATTATCATTCTGACAGGATACCTGTTCCTACCTTATTGCTGGAAACTGGAATCCTCTGTAGGGAACTGTTTAAATTTCGTCATAGCTCATAGATCTAAGAAAAAACTGAGAAAAAGTGAATTCTGTAAAGTACTTAGTATAAAATTTTTCATATTTCATTAAATTATTTTTCATAGGCCTCCTTGGCATCATTCACCCAAGCTCTCTTGAGTAGGTTCCCATTCTGTCCTCCAAGAGGCTGGCTGGCTGTGATATACACACCTGATTATTCTGGAAACACTGGTTCAACCTGGCAGAATGTACATTACCCCCTTGATCATTTATCTTGTTTAAATTCAGACACAAGACTGGAGCAGGTCTCTTTCAGAACCCACCAGATGGTAGACACCCTCCACCCCCCCCCCCCACACACACACATACACATACAATCTGAGCAGGATCAGAAGCAGCCACAGCAAACTTTGATTGCATTGTATTTTTTTTTTTTTGCCAGAATGTGTCAACCAATCCGTACGCTTACATTTTACGATATCATTTTTTTCTGATGACTTTCTATTTTGAAAGTTACATACTTTGTCCACTGGATGTTTTCAGAAAACTGAAATGTAACTCGATTACTTCTTGCAGCAGAAGCTGGCAATTGTGCTGGTGGAAATTGTAATAGTACGGTTTCTTCTTAAATTGCAACAGAAGGACCCCATCTGTGAAAATTTGTGTAAACAGACAGAGGATCTGTTCTTGATATATCTATCATAGCCTGTGTGATTTCACAATTTTAGCATCTTTTGAATTAGAGGCATAGTAAATTACAGGAAATACATGTCGGACCAAAAGAGTTTCTTGTGCAGGGATACTAACTAAGGGAAGATTTATGTATCTATGCTCACAGTTTGGTGTTTTATATTATTCATAGGAAACAAAACAGGCTCCAACAATTTCTCATGAGTTGGAGCCCTTATCTCGACATTGCTACACACAACAACATACTTTGATTAGTGGAACATCACCGAAAACACAAACACGTCAATCGAGGGGATACGTTGTGTGACAATGCACCCAGTGGGACAACTTAGATTTCCAGAGGTATGACAGTCAAGTTGACTGTAAAGTCATTTATACAAGTCAAATGCATCAGTGCCTGTGCAAAATTCTTAAACGAGTTACTATTCAGGAAGAGTTTTTGGTTAACTG
This sequence comes from Scleropages formosus, assembly GCF_900964775.1. Lineage (NCBI taxonomy): Eukaryota > Metazoa > Chordata > Actinopteri > Osteoglossiformes > Osteoglossidae > Scleropages > Scleropages formosus. The sequence continues at coordinate 1,993,578 of NC_041827.1, forward strand.
ATGCATTTATTGAAACATAGCTATATCAATATTGCCCGTGTGCAGTCATTGAACTGTTTTATACTGAGCAATGTATTTTAACAGTTCATGACATGTCACATAAATATATCTAATGTTAAAGGCTCCTTCACAGTGAGACAGTAAATTGTCTTGAGGAGACGAAAACATTTCACTGTGCTAGTTCTACAGATTGTGTTAATGGTGGGAGTCACATTCATAAGAGCTGGACTCATTGGAAATTGATGGTTGTCTCAGGTTTACTTCTCTTACAGTTTCTCAGCTGATTAAACTACAGAGAAAATCTCTGGATGCTGCTTTGTGAAGGAAGCTAACATTTGGTTGTGACCAGATTTCATTGCTTTACAGCGGTAGGTGGTAAGTGTTCAATACACTTTGCAAAATATATGAAAGCTAGAATTAATTTCCTGTTCTTGTTATTGCATTTCATTTACATCTACTGTCTCTGTACACAAAAGGAGAACATGATATACTGTATCTGATAATGCAAAGTGTGGTTTGTGTCTGTGATGCTGCAGCTATTTTTTTATGAGGAGTCAAATAGCACGACTTCATCTCCTCATAGTGTTTTAATATCCTCAGGTGCAGTATTTTGAACTTGTAGCTTAATAGCAATGTAAAGGTCCACCTCATAATTTTTTTGACAACACACTGTCATTTGTGATTCCTAATGTTTGGAGTGGGGGGGCAGGGCAAGACTGTTGTTAATTGTTGTTAATTCAAAATGTTTTTTTCCAAAGTAGTTTGTTTTTCCAGCGGTGACAGTGGCGGGTCTGCGGTTCGAGCCCTGCTTTGGGTGTTTTACGGCTGACTGTCCAAGGTGTGTCCCCTGTGCCCTGTGTTGCCAGGTAGGCTCCAGCTCGCTGTGACCCCCCTTAGGACAAGTGGTTGTAGACGTTTGGTTATTTTGTTTTTCCCTTTCCTCTCTCACTATCCTTAGCTGCTTGCTTAGTTCATGGTTGTCTGAGCCTATTCCAGAACCACAGGGCCCCAGTCCATCACAGTGTAGCTAGACATGGACCCTAGGGGCAATTTAGAGTCACCATTTCACCTAAAACACAGTGTTTGGGCTGTGGGAAACCCACACAAAGGTGGGGAGAAAATACACACTCCACACAGAATGAGCCAAATTAGGTACTACGACTGGACAGTGCTATGAGGCAGCAGTGGTACCCTCTGAACAACCATATCAAACATCTTCTTTCCTTCTCATGAATTTTTAGCAAAAACTGACATTTGACAGTCACATAGAGAGAAATTCAGACTTACTGGACTAAGAAAAAGAGACCACTATTAAAAATACACTTTAAAATGTCTAAAATGTAAAAATCCCACATGTACACTTGCAGAAATTGTGCGCTACTCTTTATTGAATGTGATCCATGTGTTTGACTCATAAACAAATACGATTGGTTTGATACTAGCATTTGTATCTTATGCCAACTCAAAGCAGCACAAAAGAGAAAAGACGGAATCCTCTAAGTGGGAACATGCAACTGCAATATTATGTAATAATCTATAATATGTTTCAAGCATTCATTTTACCCAGTCTGCTCTGTGCCTCCCTGACTGGAGGAACCTTATGTATTCCTTCTGCAGTTGTGAACCTGATTGCTGTGCATATAGTTGCAGTCAAATTTTGCCAGCCTTCTACCCTGCCTCCTCCAGATGGCTTTGCAGGATGAGACAGCAGGAAGCAGTTGCCATCTGCCCATAGTCAAGTGTTTTAAGGTGTGTTGATCCTTTGGCATTCTTTAGAATGTTGAGATTATTGATAGACGTCAATGTGTCACCATTTGCGTAAGACTAATGACCAATAAAGTTCTTTTTATTTATTTTTAATTCAGTAGTCTTTGTGTGAAATTATACCTTATGTGTCTGTTGTCAGAATCAACAGGGACATGGATGTTGTTGAACTCAAGTGCACAGTTTATTTACAACTGCAAAGTGCATTAGGTGAGAAATTTGGGGCAGCTGGTAGAGCACTGGTCACAACTGCTGCCTTTAGACCCAAAGGTCACAGATTCCATCCCCACCTCTGGCTGTTGTACCCCTGAGCATGGTACTTACCCTAAAATTGCTTCAGTAACATTACCCAGCTGTATAAATGGGTAAATAATTGTAGGTAGACTAACTTTGTAAGTTGCTTTGGGGAGAAGCATCAGCTAAATGAATAAATGTAGCTTCTGTGCCATTGTGGTGTGAAGAGTTGGGAATAGAGAGTGATGGTGTCTGAAGAACAGCATGAAGGAGAAAGGATCAGAATATGCAGGACAGGACCTACCTACCTCTGAGAATCATGAGGTAGGCAATGTTTAAGAAAGTACAGCACACTAATTCTGGCTTTTCTCCTATTAAATAATAAATGCTCTTTTTAAATAACTGATTAGATGATTGGAAGGTGATTAGATGATTGGTTCATTGGAAAGAGGAATGCTGAGTTTAACCTGGTGATCCTGAGTTTGGTCAGGCAGGAGTACTGCTCCGAAGGGTCCTGGCATTTTTTGATTCAGCCCTTAAAAGAGCAACTTTACTTTCAGCCCCAACCAGACACCTTGAGCAAGCATGACTCCAGTTGTGATTATTTGAAAATACTGGCCCCATTCAAATAAATAAATAAATAAATATATATTAATTAATTAATAAGTTGTAGCTGGAAATACTGGGAGGGAGGTGTGGTGGCGCAATGGGTTGGACTGGGTCCTGCTCTCTGGTGGGTCTGGGGTTTGAGTCCCGCTTGGGGTGCTTTGCGACGGACTGGCGTCCCGTCCTGGGTGTGTCCCCTCCCCCTCCAGCCTTATGCCCTGAGTTGCCGGGTTAGGCTCCGGTTCCCCACAACCCCGTATGGGACAAGCGGTTCAGAAAGTGTGTGTGTGTGTAAAAATACTGGATGTTTTGCTTCATGTTGCTTCACTGAGTGGCCAAATGGCTCGAACAACAGACTTGATTGTTTCTTACAAACTGAGAAAGTCTGCAAAAGTTTTAAATCTTCCCTGATTTTTGATCAGGTCACACCTGGACTTTTAGACACGAAAAACATATCTGGAGAAATGACTGACAGGGTTTCCTGACTTCAAAACAGCTATTTTGTATGCAGAAAACATACTACCAAGCAAGATATAGCTTCTCAGTGGGGACCCCCTCCTGCATTTGCAGAATGACATAAAGAATAAATCTAGTTATTTATTCAACAGAGGGGGGCGGCGTGGCGCAGTGGGTTGGACCGGGTCCTGCTCTTCGGTGGATCTGGGGTTCGAGTCCTGTTTGGGGTGCCTTGTGACGGACTGGCATCCCATCCTGGGTGTGTCCCCTCCCCCCTGGCCTTACGCCCTGTGTTGCCGGGTAGGCTCTGGTTCCCCGCGACCCCGTATGGGACGAGCGGTTCAGAAAGTGTGTGTGTGTGTGTATTCAACAGAAACTGACCTTTGACATGGCCTCCAGACCACCGTCTAGGAAGAAAGGACAAGCGATTAATGAAGTGACAGAGTGAGCGAAACACCTGTAAGATGATATTGTTCACATCAGTTATGCCAATTCTTTGATGGCAGGTTTTGAAGAGTTAAGATTTGTTATAAAACATTGTTTTATGAACATCAAGTATAATCTGGACTATGAAAGACTAGAAACATAATCCTGGATACATCAGCTGAGGACCTGCACACAGTATATGAGCATGTAGAGTGTATGTCATGTCCTGCTGAATTTTGCCAAGCCTTAACTTTCAGAGCAGATGTAAGTATAACAAAAGCATTCACTGTTTTAAATGAAAGAACCAGTGCTTGGAGCTCATACAATTATGTTTGATGTTGTGAGAAGTGCTGCTCCAAACACCACTGCACACACAAAGCAAACGGCAATAAATTTATTCAGCAATCCTGCTGCGGACCTTAACTCATGACGGCAGCATAAATATTTCCCAGGTTGTTTTTCCTGTATTAAATAATTCAATTGGGTGCACATCAATAATGAAAATATCCCTGTGACTCGGTAAATAACAATGTAAATGTCATGTTTCTTCTGTTACAGTGTGCCAGTTTTTCCATGGGGAAGAGAGCACGTCTGCTGTAAGCCTGATGAAAGGACAGTTGGGGAACGGGTGTAGAAGAGGTGTGAAAGCAGTGAAGGACCAAATGAGGTGTGTAAATAGCATTTCTTACACAATTGTGCAGATACAGCAGGGGAAACACTGGATTGACAGGTATAGTTTTTTCCCCTTTCTATTTCCAGTCGTTTATTTGTTCTTATTTAGACAGTATACTCTGTGGAGATATTCCTGGGTTGACACTGCATATTCAGAGTTAAGCTACAGCAAAACATGTGGGAGTTGATAGCCTATTTTATTGACTAAGAGCTACTGCCCATCTCCGTTCCCAACCCACTCAAGTGAGAGAAGAGTCCTCCTGTTACACTGTTCACATGACCTTCAGGAAAAGGAGAGAGCAAAGCAGGGGGCTTCTTCTAGACACTCACCTTGAGGATGCCGGAGATGCCAGGGTGAAAATGTGAGAACGTTGGCAAGATGAAGGATTTGCAGGGTGCCACTGAGGATTGCCATTTAATAAATGGCCAGCAGGTGTGATTAATAACTCTTGTCCAACCCTTGTCTTCTGAGAGTTTTTCATAAATTCACCAAAGAAAGTCAGAATTTCTGAAGAGGTCATAGACACCTCGCCATAACTGATAATGTCCTATTTATCCCCATGTTTCTTAGACATCAGATTTATCTAGAGCAGCTTACATGGCTCACAGTAAGACACTTTGATTTTGCTAAAGGATTGAATAAAGACACTATAGCTGGACCTCTTAAAGGATGTCAACCCAAAATAATAACTTAGAAATTCTTAATTACAATTCAATTTTGGACTGTTACAGCTGTTACCGTTACCATTACCATGTTCTGTATCTGCTAAATTTTGCTAACAAGAAGCCAAAGTAAAAAAAATCAGACAGATGAGATCAACTCGACTAGTGATATTAATGAGCTTTGGGTCTGGAATCTCAGTTGAACAAGTGATTAATTGTATATAATCCGTTTAGCATAAGAAGAAGGGCAGCACTCTCAGACTTAGAGGAGCAAAACTAAGCAGCTAACATTTAGTAACAAATTAAATACTAATTTTTGAGAGTTCTGCCCTCTTTTTATATTTTATGTTAACTCAATGATTAACAGAAATGTGAAATAATAATAATAATAATAATAATAATAATAATAATTCATCCATTCCACTCTAAACAGTGCTTCACAGTAAGAATCCTATATTCAAAATACGTTTAAAATTACTGCAGGTTCTTGTCTTTTCCACCCAATTTTCCAAAATACCATTTGTACAGGAACCAGTAATGTTTCATTGCAAGAAGAGGGGGAAAAAAATATATATTTTGTTCATTTACTCACTTACATATATTTGTTTGTTTATTTAAATGCTGGAGTGAGTTGGAATGGGTGAGGATATTGTCATTTCCCGGGACAGCTATTTGGTGTGGATGTCTGAGCAGCGGAAACTATCCAGAAGCTCTATGCCTGAAATAAATTCCTCCATTAATTGGGAGGACAAAAGGGCTGAAGGGAAGGAGCACTGGGGAGTCTGATGTAAACAGTGTGCTAGAAGGGGCTTTGACTCCACCACTGCTAGTAGGTCACAGAAGATATACCTCTATTTGTTGCTGTGCTGGTGCCTACAGGAAGAGTTTGCTTAGAGACAGCCAGTGGCCTGTATGGGGAGCTGTGATGTTTGAGCCTGTACTGCACTCACGGGGACCATGACTTAGGGCCATGTTGGAAGAGAGCTGTCACTTTGGTTTGATTTCTTTCTTTTTTTGTGCTTGAACAGGCAACATAGTTTTTATTTTTTTATTTTTTTTTTGGAGAATCAAAAGAAGAATTCAGTAAAGCCCTAGGTCCTCAGGAGGAACAATTTGGTAAACGCACAGTTCCATGATCCTTCCTCTTACCTCTCACCTCTCTCTAAATAATTTTAAAAAGGTATTTTATTTTTTTTGTGGGGACAAACCAACACTGTATATTCTGCAGTGCATACACCTCATAGACACTATAATGTAGTCTATAGAAAATTCCAGCAATTAATGAAATCAGTCTAGGAAACTCCCTGCATTATACCTATAACTAATGTAGACTGCTGCTATAGCAGCTTTGACTTCCATGTTTAGATTTCCACTGACACACATACAGTAATTTGAGGGTAGCGAGTGACTGCATCATACTGATGGGTAAAGCAAGGAAAAAAAAACAGATTGGACCAAGCAGAATGAAGTTAACCGAATGTAACCGTGTCTGACAAGATGTGCCTGCAGTGTATGTCTTCTCATTCTCAGCCATGCTTCTCCCTAAACTGATACAACCTTTTTACAGGAATGTTCCAATTAGACCTTCACAATCTTGCTGCAGCACATAGCAATCATTGTATTAGTGAGTAATGGGGCAGAAACGATGGGGAGCAAAGGCTTTCTGTTGTTTTTATTGCTCCAGATAAACCAAAGAATTTGCTGAAGCAAACACTGAATAGCATTGTTCAAGGAGTCACTTACGTGATGGCATTTGCTTGGCTCACATCCCACCCAAGAACAATACTCTGCATAAAGGCAAAAAACGCACTCTAATATTGTTCAGGACTTACTCAGCAGAGTATCATTCTGGATGCTTTGCAGAGCATGGCTGTCTCTCTGTCTTGCACAGTAGGTTGATCTGTCTAATCAGGTTGATTTTTCAACTCTTTATGTCACAAGAATGTGATTAACCTCAACCTTCTGCCTTGCCTCCCCCCCCCACATACAAGCACTAAGCTGTGATTCTTACAGCACTGTCTCCTGTGCCATCCATAACACAGTCACCGTGCCACTTAAGAATCAAAAGCCACCAGGAAGACATAATCAGGGCATTAATGGAATATTAAATTTCCGTGGCACCTATTCATTAGCTCAGAACCTCAGTGCCACTGATATATTGTGTACCAGAGAACTCACTGTCTCACTCATTCAACCATTCAGGAAGACAGTGCCATGTATACAAAAATTTTCACTTACTCACTAAAATGCCAAGGAGTGGCATTTATACTGCTGCGGTCGCCGACTGACTGACCAACCGACCAACTCACTCGCTCACTCACCTACCTATTGGATCTGGTAGTGACACTTGTGCTACAACAATCATTCACTCAGTGACATTTAAAGCTGTGGTTCATCAAGCTTGAGCACGCAGTCAGGTAGACCAGCCAGAAATGACACTCTGCAGGTATTGATTCCCAGCTGCATGCACTCATAGGCATTTCACGCATCGCTCAGCCACAAGATGAAATTATTGATGTTTGGCCAGCTGTATCTGAAAACTTGTGGTTAATATTAGAATTTTAGCTGAGCTCCTTTCCGGCCAACAGTAAGAAGTTCCTTTCTTCTGACTATACAGCATGGTTTATAGCCTTTCTAGGTTTATTCAGTGCTTTTCTCTAAAGCAACTTAGAATTATCATAAGCTTACAATTACATACTCATTTATAGAACTGGGTAGTTTTATGGTAAGTACCTTTCTCAAGGGTACTACAGCCAGAGGTGGAGAGCAAACCTGCAACCTTCAGATCCAAAGGCAGTAGCTCTAACCACTATACTACCAGCTGCCTGAAAGCTTTGTGCAGAGGATTATAGTTTGTCAGTCACCAGGTAATGGACTTAATCAGATGACAAGAGGACCTATCTGGAGCGTGCCTGAAATTGCATCAAAACGGAATGCTAAGATCACTGGTTTTAGTACAGCAGATATCGTATCATACTGAACATAATATTTGTTAAAAGACACTTTTATCAAAAATAGCTTGTAACTCTACCATTCATACAGGTAGACACACACGCTGCCTGAAACTGCTTATCCCAAGTGGGGTCGCTGCAAATCGGCGCCTAACCCGGCAACACAGGACACAGGGCTGGAGGGGACACACCCCGGACGGGACACTAGTCTGTCACAAGGCACCCCAACCGGGGCTTGAACCACAGACCCACAAAGGAGGAGGCACAGGCCAAACCTGCCACGTCTCATACAGGTAGACAGTTTACTAAAACAAATGAAGTATTCAGCTCAAGGGTACAACAGAAAGAACCCTGAAGAGAAGCACTCCAGCAACCATCAGGTTGTCATGCTTTGTCCTTATCCAGTGTGCTGCCTGCTGCCGCAAATAACTGGTGTTAAATGGAAAATAGAGTGAGGAGTAACTTCAGACTGTTGTATAAGGGAAACAAGAGAACTGTCTCTAAAAACAATGGTCAGTTTGTTAACTCTTTGTGGAAAAGTGGGATTTGGGTGCACTCTACAGTAACCTTTCACTGAACTCAAAATTGGGCACTGAGAACAATTTACCTTTTAAATATTCAACAGAGCAGCAACTCTAAAACTAGCTGATCATGAGGTTCTGTTGCGTGGAAGTCCAGAGCGAGAGACTATGATTTGGAAGCATATCCCATTCTCCTTGTCTGTAGTTCTTATGCCTGACCTGGCAACCAGTCAGTCACTCTTCAGCAGGTCTATCTCAAGCTGCTTTGGTTCTGGAAGCCTAAAATGAGGGCAGAAGCTTTAAACAAAGCAGCTGCTTCATTTGTGAATCAGTGTGTTGAGACAATGGATACCGTGGTGGCATGCTGGCACAGCAGATAGAGAGTGTGTGTGTGTGTGTGTGTGGTAAATTGTTCCAGGATAAGCTCTTGACTGCCATAACCCTAACAAGGACAAATGATTAATGAAAGTGAGTGAGTAATGAATACGACTCACTGATTTAAATACCATAAAGTTATACACTTTTAACTTCTTATGAGTTGTCTCTGGGGAAGTGAGCAGATCTAGTGTAATTCTCTATTCCTGTAAATTTAATTCAATTCAATTCATTTCTATAGAGTGCTCTTCTCAAGCAGTGACAAAGAGCACTTTAACACAGGCATAAGGCAAAAAAAAAAAAAAAACAGAATAGGATTGGGATTAAATTACCTTGTACAAAGTAATTCACTAAGTAAGTAAATAAATTAACAAGCATTAATAATACATGGATTTACAGCTCTGTGCCCCCCCAATCCCTCTCATACAAAGAACTAGGTTATTTTCAGATGTCACAGATGGAATCAAATTCCACACTGAGATTCCACAAAGCCTTAAAGGCACCAGAGTGCACTAAGAATTAACCAAATTGCTTTCTGAACCTCTGTAGTTTAAACTTTCATATGATTACTAAAATAATATTAACTTCAAAGGGAACAAATATTATTGCAACAGTCATTTTTTGTCTGTTTTCTCTGGTGGACAAGCTTGGCTGAGACAACATACAGATGCCATACAGGACAACAACCACATAACTGTGAACTTTACACACCGCTTCATTCACATCTGGCTTCTGCAAGGGTGTGTATGTGGAAGGGAGATGACAAAGCTCATCCGGAGGGACACTATATTCTGACAGCTCTGGCAGCTGCTAATGAGCCTTCTCACTGAAGTCTAAAAAATGAAGTCATACCTCACAAAAACAGCTTCTGAAATATCAGTTTGAATTTAGAAGCACCACATGCCCTCTCTGTCATTGGTCCTCCACTGCATTAGCAGGGCATTCTGCTATCCTCTCATCATATAAACCTTCCATAAAGTCCTCTGCAATGTTCTCACACTAATGCCTTTGTTTATGGCCAACTGCACTTACATTTATTGATTTAGCAGATGCTTTTCTCTAAAGCAACTTCCAATGAACACTATGTAGTGTCATCAGCCCACACACCTTATTCACCAAGGTGACTTACATTGCTAGATACACTACTTACAATGGGTCACTCATTCATACATCAGTGGAAAACAAACAAACACACAATGGTTAAACCTGAATAGCATATCTTTGGAGTATGGGAAGAAACCCACACAGACACAGGTAGAACAGGCAAACAATACACACACTAAGAAGGGATCAAACCCATCTCCTCTCCCGCCATCCAGGCACTGTGATACACTAGCACTACTCGCTGAGCCATCATGCCACCCACATAGCCCTTCACAAATATATGAAAATGACTAGGTTTTGTGGCTATATATTGTATTGTGTGATCTCTACAGTTAAATATGTTATATGCTGTTTAAACTACTTATTAATTTAGCACTTGCACTCCAAAGATATCGCCTGTCTTCTGCCAAACCAGTAACCCAGTAACACAGCAGCAGTAATTGGAATTTCAAAACCTGGAATATGGTCTTTTTTTCCTGCAGGGCACAGCTTGCTAAAATAACGTTTATTAGGACTGTTATAATTTGTATTTACAATCTGTTGAATCCATTTTAAAATACATGGGTGTATTATGTACATTACTGTCCCTTTGTATTAATTTCTGTGAAGGTTTGTACCACAGACAGCAGCCTGCTGATGCTGTAGAGGTGGCTAATGGGCCAGTAATGTTGTGAATAATTGTTCTCCTTATACCTTCAAGTTCTGAGACGTACTTACCAAGTTCTGTCAGGAGGATGGACATGGTAGTGGTGACTGCTGATGGAAAGACATCTTTAGTATTCTGCCCTGGTGAACACTGACAGGATTAAATTGTTTAATAAAGTAAAATGACTGATATTAAGCCCCTCAGAACTCCAGCCTCAGCAACTTACATGCATGCAATTTTGTGGTGATGCAATAATAATAATGGTTTGGCCACTCTGGTGGTTGTAGGAATGTTATCAGATTACAATAAAAATCCAGAGTTTCTCCTGGCTGATGTATATGGCATGGCTTCTCAAGCTTCAGTTCCTTTTAACAGATCTGAGAAACCACACAGATATCAAAAGTCATTGCATAAAAAAGAGCTTTGCGTGTAATTATCTATCAACTGAAAACCACTCAAGCTAATATTTTTAGACAGTGCCTCTTGATCACAACATGCTAGATGTCGACTCCCCCAGGGATCTGGTTGTCATGCTAGTCCAGAAATAAATGGGGACCTGCATTTGACTGTAAATGTTTGTGCTCCATTCTCATCACAACAGAGGAATTAATGCTGGCTTTGTCTCTGGAAATCAAAGGTGCTGATGGGAGATAAACTGGAATCACCAGTGCACATTAATTCTCTGAAGTGATATTAAATACCTTGACCCCATAGTTATGATTCTGTATACAGGCCTGTTGGGGGGATGTGGTGGTGCAGCAGGTATGACTGGTACCTCGCTCTTTGGCAGGTATGGGATTCAAGCCCTGCTCGAGGGTGTGCGGCAGGTCCATATTTCTCCATGCATGTGCCTCCCCCTACATTCAGACGATTGCATTTGCAGACCCCATTTTATTCCTCCCTTGATATGAACATCATGCAGGTGGTCACTATGGATCAGGTTTGACTCGACAACAACAACAATATAGACCTTTTGTGCACCTGCAGATTGTGAGCTTAGGTCTAGGAAGTGTAGAGAGATATCCTTTGCCAAATGTGCAAGTGAAGGAGTGGGTAACCCTGGTTCTCAAGAGTCACAGACCAGTACGCTCTAGAGAAAATATTTCACCTGGCATACCAGATGACATCAATAAAAGCCAGAAATTGTAACTTTAGTGTAGCAATTAAGAAATGAGGTAAAGCAAAACCCAGCATGATCTTTAAAGCCCTCTGCAGCCAGGGTCAGTCATCGGCATTGTCGAGAACTCACACACACACTTTCAGAACTGCTTGTCCCTTACAGGGTCACGGGGAACCAGAGCCTACCCGGCAACACAGGGCGCAAGGCCAGAGGGGGAGGGGACACACCCAGGACGGGACGCCAGTCCGCCGCAAGGCACCCCAAGCGGGACTCGAACCCCAGACCCACCGGAGAGCAGGACTGTGGTCCAACCCACTGCGCCACCGCACCCCCGTCGAGAACTCAATGATGCAGAATTATACAAAGTTATACAAACTTTGTTGTTCAGAATTTTCATTACTTGCACTTCTGATTACTATTCCTGTAAGTCAACTGCAATACACACACATTTTCTGAACCGCTTGTCCCATACGGGGTCGCGGGGAACCGGAGCCTACCCGGCAACACAGGGCGTAAGACTGCGCCCCCTCAACTGCAGTAATCAAACTTAATTCATTTTTTTAAACATGATGTTTGCCCCTAAACTTTCAATGTGTTCGTCACATTACCTGCCTGTTTGTTATATGCCTCATTATTATGTTGACTTCTCAGGCCATTAAAGGTGGCTGCAAGCTATAGTAACTCTACATCTTTGTTTTTTCAGTGTGTTTCTTTGCACTCCTTATTTGTACTGGTGCACATAACTACATCAGTGGTCTTTATTCTTTGTTCACAGTGAATGCAGAGTGGTTTTGAAGTCTTAATACTGTTCTGTTTTGTATTTTCTGGACACTTCATCCCACCGAGAGCTGCTTCTCCAGTAGCAGCAGGACTGTGTATTTGAGGTATGAGTTGCTGGCCCTGAACAAGCCATCTGCGTTTACCCAGCATAGGTTGGAGGTTCCACATGAGCTTAAACAGCAGTTCTAGGGCTGCAAAGATGAAGTGCAGCAGTAAGCAAAAAGGAGATACAAACCATACCTGACCTCATTAATTATGGGCAAATTAAGATCATGGAAAAATCACATGAAGCTTGGTTAACAGTAGCAATTTTAAGACTCTATCTATCTATCTATCTATCTATCTATCTATCTATCTATCATGAGAATGTCAAGAATCAAACATACAATAAAAAATGAAAATTGTTTCACTGTTTCAAGCTAATAAAATCAGGATTCTTTGAAGAAGTTCCCGCATATCAAAATATTGCTGTGGCCTATGTGCATAGTAAAATTTGCACTGTACCAATGAAAAGCTCCTTAAACTACTCTTTTAGAATTTCAGTTTTTCACGTACATCTCTGGAACATCAGGAAAACTAGTTCATTATGTGAGGGAGCTTTAATTATCCATGCAACTCAAGTCTATGTCATATCTATATAACCCTCATATTTGTCAATGATGACCAAATATTTCAAAATTGTAGGTGTCAAATGGATGATGATAGAAGTGTAAAGTGTATCCTACATGTTCTATTTGTGTTTCTGCAGATTTTGCAAAGAACTCTTAATAAGTATCTAATTCACGCCTGTCACATCAGGTATGACGGCATATTATCTAATTAATAAGTTAAATAGAACAATTTCAGTCTTAGGTTAAACAAAACCCAACACACACTGTGGCTCCTGAGGGCAAAACATAGTCTCTCAGTTAAAATGAATGGATCCTTATGTGAATTGTTCTACAAGTCTTTGTTAACCAAAATAAAACACCAACACAATGTCTACAACCACTTCTCCCAAGCAGGGTCGTGGTGAACTGGAGCCTAACCCAGCAATGCAGGGCATAGGGCTAGAGACAAACCCCCTAACAGGTTGCCAGTCTGCCACAAGACACACCCAGCAGGACTTGAACCCCAGACTCACCACAGGGCAGGCCCTGGCCAAACTCACTGCACCACCATGCCCCCCTGCCCAAAAAATAAAACCTCAGTGGAAATTCAAAATCTTACATGTAACAACAGTCATCCAACTGAGGAGCCCAAGTATCAGACATAGATATATCTCTGTCCCATAAGGGCTTTGGAATTCTAGGATATCACCTTAACCTCTAGAGATATTAGCTCTCTACAGAGACAGTGGTATGTCTCTGACACCTTTCTCCAACTCTGCCCAATACCCCAGACCGAAGCTGGATCTGTCTTTCTGAGAGATGACCCAGCCCTTGTTAATCAGAGACAGAGGAACTGCAGCAGGAGCAGGAACTACTGCAGTGTGACCCTGGGGCAGGTCTGTGACAGTGATGGATTCAGGTGCTCATTAAATATATTCAAATAGCTCCTCTCTGAGGACTGGTGAATCCTGGGGTGAGCCATGCTGCAAGGTCTAGGGCCAGCATGTGGGTTGCCCTGATTTGACAGCAGAAAGGAGGACTGCAAGGACAACACTTCAGATTGACACCTCTCAAGGAGGACTCATAGGCCCTGCACCAGTTGGGATTCACTTACCCCTGAGAACAAGCATAGGCACAGTAGGGTGTTCAGTTATAAGGGTAAGTCGGGGTCATTTTGAATTGGACTCCAGATGTTCTGCACTGCCAGAAATGTCACTGTTGAAGGTGGATTTCTGCTTCCGAGCAACCGTCTTAAAAATTCAAATGTCAAGTGGATGTCATGTACAAAACTGTTAAATATTCATGAAATTGTCAGAAACAATGTCTTTCCTGTGGAAATTGGCTTTTGATTATGATAATGAAAGAAATTCTTTGAAATTTCCATAGAAACACAGCCAGAAGTTGAAAATGATGCTGATCATTAAGTTATTGCTTAATGAACAGGAATTAGATAAACATCATAATGACAAAAACATGTTGCAGCATTTCCTGATGTTAAGAATGCACAACAACGTTCTAACAGTAATTAATCAATGCTATATGACAGTTCATCAGTTAATCCTGAATACGGCCAATGAAAAACAAATTTATAACACATTTCGTGATAAATTACTTGTAGATGAGAAACTTTGTTGTCATATTTTGAGTAGTATCAGAATTTATATTTTTTGCATTTGCTTGCGGTAGTATGTCTTTTCTATTATATAACTATAAAGAAAGTTGTTACCTGTGACTTTTATAAAATAAAATGTCCCCACAAGGATTGATAAAGTATAACAATATCACAGGGGAAAGCTTATGCATTGCATACCAATTAAAATCTTAAAAAAGTTTTGTTACCTGTTGTTGATGTCTCTAGCATACTTGCAAACTGCTACACGATCAGGCAGAATTTAGCTTTCCTCCAGTCTTGTCGTGAGCAATGACTTTGTCCTCCAGGATTTGACCTCCTCTTCCTTTCAGCCTAATTAATGGATCAATCATTTGTCTCCGAAAAAACTTTCATGCAAAAGGGTTCTAAATTTGGAAGGAGACGATGTGCCCAAAATTAAAATCCATCAAGGTTGACTTCTATATCAGTGAGACCACACCTTATACCCACACTCCACTGCTCCACTCCCTTTAATGGTTATATGTAATTATGCCACCAAACACACACACACACACACACACACATTTTCAGAACCGCTTGTCCCAGATGGGGTCGCGGGGAACCGGAGCCTACCCGGCAACACAGGGCGTAAGGCCGGAGGGGACACACCCAGGACGGGACGCCAGTCCGTCGCAAGGCACCCCAAGCGGGACTCGAACCCCAGACCCACCAGAGAGCAGGACCGTGGTCCAACCCACTGCGCCACCGCGCCCCCTTCCCACCAAACACCATTACCCCATATGTCAAAAACACTTTTTCTTCACGTCTTCTTTTACAGTAAGGTCTTACTTTAATGTTTTTTTTATTTCAAATGACATTGTTAAATGTCAAGGACAAAGTTACAATTTTGCTTTTGAAAATGTTTTTTAAAATTCTTCTGTCAATCTATTTTGCACTCTGTGCTCCAGATTTTCCTCTACGTGTTCATTGATGTTTAAATCTGGTGACCAGGCCATGGAAGGCATTTGACTTAATCCTGAGATTGTGCATTGTCTATGGGGGCATTATAATTTTTAAATACCGGAACACTGGGATGTAACTGTGTTTGCGCCATAGGGTGCATTCTCTCTCTCACACACACACACACAGTTTCAGAACCGCTTGTCCCATACAGGGTTACGGAGCCTACCCGGCAACACAGGGCGTAAGGCCAGAAGGGGAAGGGACACACATCCGTCACCAGGCACCCCAAGCGGGACTCGAACCCCAGACCCACCCGAGAGCAGGACCGTCGGCCAACCCACTGCGCCACTGCACCCCCTCAGGGTGCATTTAATGTTGTAAAATGGCCTCATATTTCTTCTGCATTATATGAGCAAACTTCAAATTTATTTAATGTGTGTCTCAAAAATTTACCAAACATGGAAAAACTGGATCTCTCAAAAGGAGCAGTGATCTCCTGTTACAGCTCACTGACAGGGATGGTTGCTAAATGCTGCAAAAGTACAGCCTCAGAAATGACCATCGAATTGAATCATTACCCCTCTGACCCAGTCTCAACAAAATGCATATGTCACACACACTTTCAGAACCGCTTGTCCCAGACGGGGTCACGGAGCCTACCCGGTAACACAGGGCATAAGGCCGGAGGGGGAGGGGACACACCCAGGACGGGACGCCAGTCCGTCACAAAGCACCCCAACCAGGACTCGAACCCCAGACCCACCGGAGAGCAGGACCATGGTCCAACCCACTGCACCACTGCGCCACCACACCCCGTGCATATATCAGCATATTCAAAAAATTAGAATTTATGGCAGGGTTCCCATTTGAAAACCAAGCCCAATGGACAAAGAAGTTTAATCTGGGGTAAGGAGCACCAAACCTGGACCCTAGGACAACAGAAAAAATTAATCTGGTCTGATGAGTCATCTTTTACCCTATTTTCAACATCCGGACAAGTTTATGTTTTGAGAAAGCCAAATGCTGCCTTCGGCTTACAATGGCTTTTGCCAGCTGACATGAGGAGTGGGGCATAATGGTACGGGCAGCCATCTTATAGGAGTTAATAGGTCCAATGAATGCCCTGTTTGTTACCAACGAAACTGCAATTCAAACACTGAGCTCCTTGGAACTCTGTTACTTTAAAAGCTCAGATATCAAACCCCTTTAGTACTTGAAACATACTTATAAATGGAAATCAATGTAGCATGACACACCTTTGCAGCTCTTCGATAGATAGATAGATTTTAGTTTTGACACCATTTAAACCATTGCAATGTTCATAATTTTTTCCTTTTTCAATTAACAAAAATAAGAAAAAAGATGCATGAGAGAAACAAAAAATTGAAGAAAAAAAACAACAAAAAAAAAACAAATATCTCTTTCCCTCCTTGTGTTAGATTGTGTTAGATTTGTTCTTTGTAGCTGACATTTCTAATACAAATTCATTCACACTGTCTAGAGTTCAACAAGGATAGGCTATTGACTCCAAATCAGTGTCACACTAGATACTTTTTATAGACAACCTCAATTCCAAAAAAGTTGGGTCAGTTTGGAAAATGCAAATAAAAAGAAAGAGGAGTGATTTGTAAATTTACTTTGACTAATGCTTAAAAAAAAAAAAAAAAAAAAACTGTATAAAGACAAGATATTTCATGTTTTACCTAAATTGCATTGTTTTTTGAAGATATTTCTTATGTGACGTGAAAAAAGTTGAAGTAAAACAGGTGATGTTAAACGGGTAAGGTAATCATGTTACAGAAACACATCTGTTTTGTACATTTTAAAAGAAGCTGTTTTATTATTTTTCTGTGGAAATAGTCTGTAAAAGAAGGAATAGTTAAATGATAGGCATTACGCTCATTTTATGTACAGCACACACACACACACCTTCAGAACCGCTTGTCCCATATGGGGTTACGGGGAACCGGAGCCTACCCGGCGACACAGGGTGTAAGGCCGGAGGGGGAGGGGACATACCCAGGACGGGACGCCAGTCCATCGTAAGGCACCCCAAGCGGGACTCGAACCCAAGACCCACCGGAAAGCAGGACTGTGGCCCAACCCACTGCGCCACTGCACCCCCCCGTACAGCACACATGAACATTTTATTATTTTTTTTAAACTTCAGAGAAAGTTATCACTATTATTTTAACAATCTGCATATTCATGAACTAGACTGTAAGACTACCCATACACCCCCTATCAGTTTTTGATTTTTTGATCTGTGAATAGATTAGTACCTGTTGCTAATATTTAAGAATGTTGTTGTTGCAAGTTTGTTGAAAAGCTTTTTAACAAAAAAGGCAATAGATTGAATGAATTTTTGTTTATTTTTTGGTTGAAATATGCTTGGATTAAAACATACATTTTAATGACAGAGATTTGTTTTTAAACATTTTTTTCATTATAAATACATAAAATCTTTGAATCCTAATAGAGAAACTTCATTAAAGGGGATTGGTAACATCCACAGAGTTTTTAGTTGGAATATACAGCAATAAAACGGCAATTGTGTTTAATTTACTATTCATTAAGAGAAATTTGTGGAAAAAGTTTTTAATTTGGTGCAGAAGCCTACAATGATGAAGCCACCAGAGAGCTGAGTGTAACATCACTGAAGTATATTAAATGGAAAGCTGTATGAGTAACCTCTGGCTGTCGCCTTTCTGCTGTTCTAAGGATGCATGTTTAAAGAAGGCTGTGTGCCTGCTCTCTTCAAATGATGGAGAAGAGCAACTAATTCTCTCACTGCATACCCAGAGGGTTCAGAACCCAGGGAACCACTGGTGGGATAAAGGTTGGTGGTGACTCACAGGCTGCTGTTAATGGAACTGTCAGCGGGGATCTGGGAGGTTATGGGGCCATTCTACTGGGACTATCTTCCTCTGACAGCCCACCCCTGCCTGAGCAGGGGATCTTGAACAGTGAACTATGTGACCCCATGCTGCCACACTGAGCCTGCTTTGCCACTTCAGGTGTCAGGTGGGAGGACAAAAGGGATGTGGACCATGAAACCCGAATGGCTTCTTTCCCTCAGAAAATCAATGTATCAAATTAAATGTGTTCTCTTTATTCTATTTTATGATTAACAGTAATATATCTGTTAATGGCAGGGGGTGTGGTGGCGCAGTAGGTTGGCCCGCAGTCCTGTTCTCCCGTGGGTCTGAGGTTCGAGTCCCGCTTGGGGTGCCTTGCGGCGGACTGGCGTCCCGTTCTGGGTGTGTCCCCTCCCCCTCTGGCTTTACGCCCTGTGTTACTGGGTTGGCTCCGGTTCCCCGTGACCCCGTAAGGGACAAGCGGTTCTGAAAATGTGTGTGTGTGCGTATCTGTTAATGGTCAGCAATGGACTTAAACAATGAACATCGGTGCATCAAGTGGAAAGAAACAAACTACTTAAGAATCACATGTCTGCAATTATGTCTCTTTCTCCTAATGTAATGCACAAATTGTATTTTTGCTGAGATGTACATCACTTTGGAGAAAAGCATCTGCTAAATGAATAAATGTAAATGTAATGTAAATGTAAAATGGGGTAATGTAGCTGGTAGTATAGTAGTTAGAGCTGCTCCCTCTAGACCTAAAGCTTCCAGGTCCATATTCAGTCTTCAGTTGCAGCAGTCTTGAGCAAAGTGCTTTGAATTGCTGCAATAAAAGTTGCCCAGCTGTATAAATGGGTAAATAATTGGAAGTAGCTTAACAGTGTAAATCGCTTTGGAGGAAATTGTCAAACACAATCTGAAAAAAAAAGGACTCACACAAGCTTTTTCCTTTACTAAAGCATTTCGTCTTACTTAAAAAGGCCCACACCTGCCATAGCAATACAAGTGGGAGAGAATTACTTGTAATTCTGTACAGTCCTTTATAAACTATTTAAGTTTCTCTTTCAGGGATGGAAGGCAGATCCCCAACCCAAAGCCCACACGTCTCATATCTCTGTAGTCTTGGCCTTGTCTGTTACCAGTCCTGAACTTGTTATTTTGTATGTTTCATTTGATCAATTTCCCCATCTTTTCTTTTGTATGACTAGCATCCCTACCCTGTGCCCACATTATTCCCTCTGTTAGTCTGGGCTCCATCTTGAGGATCCTGGCCTGTCACATTAATCTTTACTGGAGCATTTTTACATTTTGTAATAGATTAATGACTGATTAGTATAAACCGTTTGTAGTGTGCTCAAGATGTGTTCTTCAAAATCTGCCTGTGCCCTTTACAAAATATTGTCATAAGCAAATTCAAGATTTTTTGTGTGTCTTAAAATATAAAAGGGAATGAGAACGAGAAACCTTGGCAGAATCCATTTATGCAGCTTGGATAGCTTTCTCTACTTCCTACCACTTTCCAAAGCTGATACATACACAAATAGAGGATTCTGGATTGAGAAAGTGAATTTTAAAACCCTATCACTGAAGCAGTTGAAAGCAGTATGTCCATCTTTTGCATGATCTTTGTAGGTCGCAATCATGGATGTTCATCTGTCTTATATGTACCAGAGGTCAAATGGTTTATTTGCAATCACAAAGGCCAACTCATTTCTCTTGGGTGAAAAGAGCAAACACGGTGTCAGCTGGTGTACTGTGAGCATTATGGCATGTTGAATGATTCTCTTGTTTCAGGCAATTGATTTTTGCCACCCACCTGCCTGCCCTCTATCCCTCTTTTTAAAGCAACTAGAAGTAACCGGTCTTTTTTTGAAGGTCCCCCAAGGTCACCGCTGAAGGCTTTTCTATTTCCATCCCATGCTGCTCAATGGTCCTTGTTGAACGAATGCTGCTTCAGGTCCAAAAATGGACTCGATTCATCAGCCAATCACCGGTTCATCTTTGCTGAGGGGAAAGAGGGCTGTGCTGTTGTCAGGAATATAATGCAAGTGCAAGACCTTTTCAGTTTTGGCTCCTTTGTGAATCAAGGCCTCATGCCTTGGTGCCCACGCATCTGGACGTTGAGATGCCATCTGCTTTTCATTCCTAGGGCTGACAGGAGACACTCTAAAACTTTGCCCATTGTAATGCTGTCTCACCTTTCTGACACCAGCAAAACTGAAAACTGTTGAGATAAGTATAGATTAAAGAACAAAAAAAAGAAAGAAAAGAGACACCTCAGGTAGGCATGTTATAATCTCTTAATGGTGCCCCTACTATGAAGACATGCAAGTCATTTATTCAGAATGTTATTCTATAGATAAATAAAATATTTTTTTTATTAAATACATTTAAAAATATCATTTTTTTATTTTATGATGACATTATTAATTTTATATAGATCTTTGAAGAATCATGAAACTCATACTGCAACTGAACAAATAAAAGAAGAATACATTTGCCTTCTGATCTTTATACATTTCCAGAAATGAGTTATTTTTAACGAGAGGGTGAGGTAGTGCAGTAGGTTGGACCAGATCCTGCTCTCTGGGGGGTCTGGGGTTCGAGTCCTGCTTTAGGTGCCTTGTGACGGACTGGTGTCCTGTCCTGGGTGTGTTCCCTTATGCTCTCAGTTGCCGGGTTAGGCTCCGGTTCCCTGCGACCCCGTACGGGACAAGCGGTTCCGAAAGTGTGTGTGTTATTTTTATACATTGTTGGTCTTACAATTCTCTTTTCTTAAAACCCACAGCTATTTTAATTTTAAGATTTTAATTCGCTAACTTTCAGACATCTCTCTACTTCCTACTTATTATTTTTTTTCCGTTTATGGGCAAACCTTGGATGTTGGCTTGTAATGGGTATAATGACTCACATTAAGTCCAGTCAGAGTACCGCCACTTACCTATTTCAGCTGATGTTCAATGACATCTGAGGGTTTATTACAGTTGGTGTCACAAACACATCCACATAAAAAAGATATACTTTAAGTTTATATGAGTGCACATTTCTGTCTCATGGGTTTGTCACAAAATATGGACAATGAACAAATAATTCAAGAACCAGCTAGGCAGCAGCTTTGACGCACACATTTTTCTTGACCAGCTCCACCAATACTGACAGAACGTTGAATGTTGAATAAGTTTATAGAATAAATCTGAATAAATGTTTCACATCCAAAAAAAATTAAAAATCCACTTAAAATTCTTTCAAATGTTTACACAAATTTTTTTTTAAAATTTTTTACAAAAGCATGGGAGGTGCAGTAGTTCAGTGGGTTTGGCCTGTGCCTGCTCTCTGGGGTTCAAGTCCCACTTGGGGTGCCTTGCCATGCACTGGTGTCCTGTCCTGGGAGTGTCTTTTCCTCCTCCCCACCCCACCCCACCCCACCCCACCCCACCCCACCCCAGCCCAGCCCAGCCCAGCCCAGCCCTGTGTCCTGTGTTGCTGGGCTAGGCTCCAGCTCACCGCAACCCTGCTTGAGAAAAGTGGTTTCGGTATAAGTGAGTGAGTGATTTTTAACAAAAGCAACTCATTATGGCTCTGGTCCATACTAAAGAACGTGGAACGCTGAAGAACATGGTGCTAAAAGCAAGTCTTCCTTGTGTGATGTCAAACTTTTAAAATTGCTTGCTTTCCTAGAACACACAAAATATTGAAAAAAAATGTTATTTTTAAGGGGGGGGGCGGTGGTGCAGTGGTACAGTGGGTTGGACCGGGTCCTGCTCTCCAGGGGGTCTGGGGTTCGAGTCCCACTTTGGGTGCCTTGCAACAGACTGGTGTCCCCTCTAGCCTTATGCCCTGAGTTGCTGGGTTAGGCTCTGGTTCCCCATGACCCTGTATGGGACAAGTGGTTCAGAAAGTGTGTGTGTGTGTGCTTTTTTTAAAAAATTCAAAAGAAGTACATAGAATTTTAAGCTGACGTAAAAGTAATGGTGCCGCCTTTCATCATGATGCTCAGCAGAGATAGGCAGCTTATTCAGCTGCCTGAGGACTTGTTTTTGAGATAGATAGATAGATAGATAGATAGATAGATAGATAGATAGATAGATAGATAGATTTACATGTACATGTACATTTATTTACATTTATTCATTTAGCAGATGCTTTGGTCCAAAGCGGCATACATCTCAGCAAAAGTACAATTTATGCATTACATTAAGAGAAAGAGACATAGCTGCAGACATGTAGGTCTGAAGTAAACCTGTTTGTAGTTTGTTACCTACCAGTTGCTGCACCGAGGTCCGTCGTGCAAGTAGGTGAATAAAACACATAGACAAATCCTGATACCCTCCTACCAGTTTTTTTTTTTTTTTAATTAATACCATAAGATGTACAAACAAGCAAATACAACGCCGGAGTAGCGTCTGAATAAAGGCTATATCTGGGGATATAGCCTTTGTATTCATTTAGCAGATACTTTTCTCCAAAGCAACGTGCATTTGTTGAAAATACAATAGACGTAGTTTCAGACATTAACTTCTTACATACAGTTTCTTTCACCGTATGAACCAATGTTCATCACACGAGTAGCTGCATAAATCAGAATATTGAAAATCATCTCTCTAGTAATTTTTTTAGATACATGTAAACATTTGCATAAACATTTGCACACACACACATACATACATACGTGGAAAGGGACACAAAGAAATAGAAAGACAGAGAGAAATGGTGAGAAGATACTAACCCACACTAGACTCTGGCCCCTTCTCTTTCCAACATGACATCAAGCTAATTGGTCTCAGGAGACTGATGCCATGACCCAGTGACTTTAGCTCAGCACTCTACAGTTCTGTAAGGAGCATGGCCTGCCCCCCAGCTGTGACATGAAGCCCCTAAACAATTCACCTAGGAGGAGGAGGTTGAAGACAGCTGTAAAACCATAGCCGAAGAAATTTAATGTATCTTCCGAAAGAGAGTAGGAGAAAAGAAGTGAGACAGAGAAAAAGCAAGCAATCAAGGGAGACATACTTTGGGCTCCATGAAATTTCATCTGACACTACTCACCAAATTCCTTGCCTATACAAAATGATTTTCCAGAGCCAGAATTTTGCTTAACACTAGTTTACAAGCCAGAAAATTTCCCTTTGTTAGCTGAGGTTTTCACACAGCTGCTGATTTACAAGTTCCCACAAAGGAGAAATTTTTCATATATAATTGCCCAGCATTGCATCTCATTAGCACAGCCTGCAGCAGCATGGACAAGGAAACAATCTGAGATCAAAAAGTGTTTTAGGTGGGTGACTTGTAGGAGCTGTTTACTCATATGGACCAATGATCCTAAGCCCTCCTAAAGGTTTGGCTAGTCATCCACAGTAGTTACACTTAACGGCACACATTTCATGTTGTCTTGTTTATGATGGTGGGAGCTGCGGGTTTTATTTGTGTTCAGGACAGAATGGCTGCTCAGAAAAAACAAATGACAATAACATTTTCTGAAACCTGCTGAGTTTTTCCCCTTCCATTTCCTTCAGAATCTCTTACAAACCCGAATTTTAACAGATCTGTGGCTATCGAAATTAATAGATTCAAATTTCTGTGAACTTGTCATTGAATATGTGTATTTTGGGTAGCACACTCCAAATAATAAAAAAAAAAATGTAAGCGCTCAAGTGTTGTGTAACTAGCTAAATTTGGAAAGCAATGAATGTGGTGGAATAACTGAATATTTATAGTAAGAGACAGGTGAAACTTCTCTCTCACAGAAATTGATTTAGTTTTGCAGACAGTAGTGATGTAATACATAGCTTGCAGCTGTGTATCCAGTTGTAGTTCTAAAAAACTGGCAAGGCACAGAATGCTCACAGAATGCGCACAGAATGCTCACAGAACGAGCATAATTTGTTCTTGAAGATCAGCTCCCAAAGAGAATTCTTGTAAAAAGAACTCTTCATTACCATCCATTAAAATGGAAATATAGATCTTGCATTTTTGAAGCACAGAAAGTTCATATCTGTCATAAAACATGCACAATCCTTGCCTTGTCTTTTACACATGCAAAACCAAAACCAAAATCTAATATCAAAACTGCTCAGGACACCTTTAATTCCAGGCTTAAAACCAACATGTTCACAATTGCTTATACATAACAAATCTGTATGCTCCCGTTCATGTCCCATGTCCATCTCATAATTAATCTTTAGATTATTTTCTCATTTCATTTGTTGTTTTATTCTGTTCTTCTTGTGTGGCACAGTGACAGTGCAGATACCTCACAAGTTCTGGAATGTGATTCTTAAAATTAATTCTAATAAGGATTAGTCTGCACAGAGTTAATGTTCTGCCTGTGTACATGGGATTTCCTCCAGGTGCTGTGATTTCACATGAATTTGTGACTCCTCATAGATTCTCGAAAAGTGAATTTTAATCTTCTACTTAATCATCATCATTATCATTATTTTCTTCTTCTTTTATTAGTGTTACCGGGTAGGCTCCGGTTCCCCGTGACCCCGTATGGGACAAGCGGTTCTGAAAGTGTGTGTGTAATTTTTGAAATCACTTCTAACACTTGCCACCCACCTCTGCTGAGCTATTTGTAACGTATCATTTTAATTAAAAGAGTAGTGAATTTAATCACATAAAGTCATTTGCAATGATATTATTGGTCAAGGGAAGTCCATTATCACAGTTTTAACATAGTTAAGGCTTTGACAGCTAGTTATGTGAATTTTTGATGAAGACTGCACTTCCGTATTTTGCAACCTCACTACTCTCATATAAAAGAGTCTTAACTTTACAAGTAGCTGGGAGTGTAGGGGTTACAGCTGCTGCCTTTGGCTTTAAAGTTTGCAGCGTCAAGTCTCACCTTGAACAAAAAACTAAACCAAAGATATTGCAGTAAATTTTTCCAGCTATACAAATGGGTATGTAATTGTAATTTTCTTTGGAGAAAAATCTCAGCTAAATGTACAAGGAAAAGTCTTGGTTTTGTATGTAAAGAGCTTGTCAAGTCAATAAAAGGTGCATACAGAGTTTGCTAAACCTTGAACTGAAACAATACACAGGGTCTGGCTTTAGGGTCTAAACAAATGAGGGTATGAAGGAGTATGCAATGTTTTATCCAATCTGTTTAATTGAATCCTGCCAATCCAGTCTGATCCCTTCCACCAGATTAGAGAGAGAACTCTAAAACTATGCCAGTCAAGGCCAAATCCTGTTCTCTGGATGCTTAGGTTATCACTGACACCATGATATGCTTTGGAATCTTTTTGTGTCTGTTTAACAATGAAAACATAGCAGCACCAAGTTCCACTGTGTTGACAACAGAGAATTGTATTCACCAACAATGCAGTTGAAGGTGTCTACTCTAACAAGGCTCAGACAACTGCCGTCCCCAACATGTCCACCCAGCACATCAGCCTTTTTTTTTCCGGCTCATCCATGTTTTTTTTTTTTTTTTTTGCTGCGTTCCATCACCATAGCCCATACGTGTCTGCCAATTAGCGGGTACCCGTGCCTACCAGCCCACCCACCTGCTGCCACGGCGACCCCTTCTCTCAGCTTGGCTGTAATTGCTTGCTGGAATGACACTGCCGCTCTGTCTGCAAACAGTCTCTCTTTCTCTATGTGTCAGCCTGCATCTTTGTGGAAAATTGGCATGGTGGTTACAGCCGAGCTTGGAGGCTGCGGCAGCTCCTGTTCGGCCACTCATTCCTGGTGCTAGATTGACTGATGGTGGTTTCAATGACACAGTGGTAAAGTCACCGTTGTGAGCACCTGCTTATGAAATTTCATTTTAACCAGCCAGCCCTGTGTTTTGATCTGGGTTCAAGACTGATGGGAAAGCAGATCGGACAACTTTGTGCAGAGACAGCAACAGTGAGATCACTTTCAAAGCTGTGCCTGACCCCAAGTAAGTTAAAATAAATGTTGTATGATGGAGCAGTGAGATTCTGCATCTGTAGTCAATTCACAACGTGTTCATTTTAACATTTTCCTTTTGAAGTTTTAGTCATCACATTTGAGGTAATGATTTGGAGGCTGGCTGTGAAGAAAGAAAATGTTGTATTAGTGAGTAAAGAAAATGAAAGAAAAAAAAAAAGGAATGACCCTTGCCCTTACAGATAGACTTCCGGATTTCCTGAGTCTCTTCCTAGTGTAACACTGAGTTTCACACAGACATCACCTGAACTGCTTGTCCCATTCGGGGTCACAGGAAGCTGGAGCCTAACCTGGCAACACAAAGTGTAAGGGACACACCCAGGACAGGATGACAGTCTGTCGCAAGGCACTTGAACCCCAGACCCACCAGAGAGCAGGACCTGGTCCAATCCACTGCGCAACTGCATGCCCCCCCGCTGAGTTTCAGCATATACTATTTTTTGTTTACCCTGGGGATTGCTCTAAAGTTCAGATTCAAAATTCTGATTTTTTTCCATGATAGATTTACTTAGTAAAGCAATTATGAACAGAGAGAAATATATGAAAAAAATCCTTACACAAGTTTCCTGAAAACACAATCCAATTACTAAATTCTCTTTTCATTACAAGAAGACACTCAGGTTTTCCTTTTTTTCCAGATTTAATTTTTGCTGCTTTATTACCTTTCGTTGTGGCAAGACAAACAACCATTTCCAATATTTTTCCATTACAATTTAGAACGTTTTAACACTGAAAAAATTTGGAATTTGGAAAAACTGATGTCTAGGGCATCAGTAAGAAGGTATTGCTCCATTTTTTCTTTCCAGATGTTATATTAATTTAACTTTTACCAAGTCATGTTGGACTGTTCTCTTTTCACTTGTAGGACTGAAATCCCTGATTTTCTACCTGTCTTCTCTCCATCCATGACACATAAGAAGAGATCTCTCAGCTGTCCCCAAAAAAAAAAAACAATTAGTTGAAGAAGGAGAGCTGGGTAAAACCCTGAAATGATACATTTCATACAGTAAAGCAGGAAAGGGACGAGCTTTTGAATATTCTGCGGGGGGAAAGCTGCAGTGAGCTGATCTCCTTTTAACTAAGGGGTTCGCGTGAGCTTTTTGGATTCACTGTCACTCTCCAGATTGTTCCATTATCGCGATTCTTTCAGGTGAAAAAGATTTGTCTCGAGACTGACAGCGTATTGCAGAGTCATTAAAGGAAATTGTGGAAACATTTGCAGTGCTGCAGTGCTGAATCCCACAATAAAATCCCAGCCACGGGCATTTCGGACATACAAAGTCAGGGCGAGGACTACGTACCTCACTGTAGGCCACGTTCCAAGGACTTACAGATGGCAAGCAGGTGAAAGTTGTTCTCCATATTTTCCTGCACCAAAGGCAGCGTGTCAGTGGTTTTATTCCTTCTTCTGCTGAACAAGTACCATTAGCAGATTGCCTCTGGAAAATGAGATTTATACTTGAGAAGATGATGGAGACAGATGGTGTGAACAATATGCCCCTTCTCTAAAGAACTGAGCTGAATTTTAAATATGTTTCATCTGTTGTTTTTTTCTACTTATATGGTGCAATATTTCACTGATTACTAGTCATACTCATTCCTGCATATGAAAACTGTGTAAATAATATAATAATGATAAAAATGCAGTAGTAATTTTAAATGTATTTCTTATTCACTTTTATTGTGTTTCATAGTACATTTAATAGTGCCTTATAGTACTTTTATTTTTAGCTCACACATTACTCTAAAGTCACTTGCTATGTTTCTTTTCCACTCTAAGATAATTTAAATTACATTCCCCTTTTACACAGTACAGAATTTTTTACTGGAGCAACTGAGGGTAAGTATTGCAAGCAAGTGGCGCAGTGGGTTGGACCACAGTCCTGCTCTCGGGTGGGTCTGGGGTTCAAGTCCTGCTTGGGGTGCCTTGCGATGGACGGGCGTCCCGTCCTGGGTGTGTTCCCTCCCCCTCTGGCCTTACGCCCTGTGTTACCGGGTAGGCTCCGGTTCCCCGTGACCCCATATGGGACAAGCGGTTCAGAAAATGTTTGTGTGTGTGTGTGTGTGTGTGTATTGCAAGCATTGCTGTGGAGGGGATTCGAACCTGACTTCTTTAATTTCTAGACAATAACTATTTTATATCTGCACTATACATTTTACATATTATATGCATGTTATAATATGTATAATATTTTTAGCTCAGAATATGTTCTTATCATGACCTTGGTGCTGCCTTGGTTCTTATACTGTGTACATGTTTTCAGTTTGCAGTTCGTGACTGGACTGTGATGCAATTCAGCAGATGCTCCTCAAACACACCCAGTCAGAACCTCCGGTCTGCCAGAGAAACATGCCCCAGGATGCATATGTCAGCGTGTGTGTTTTTGTAAAGCATTAAGGCTTCCTTCATTTTACCATACATTAACAACAAAAACAGCAGATGGTCCACTAAGCCCTACCACTCTGTCACATTTGCAAGCCAAACATCTCATGTTCGGCAGAGCGGGGTTTTTGGCACTTGAACAGGGGACCTCTAGGAAAAATCAAGTTTTAGCTGAAAGTAATATTGTTTTTTTGATAATGTGGCCACTTTCCCATGCATTCCCTGTTGTGGGGCTAGTGAAATACCAGTATCCCGATGTAAAGAAGAGGGCACTTAGCACAGAGCATGCCGACCCTTGACTCTCTCTGGCCATAAAAGCTGTTATGGAATTTATAAAAAGAATAGGGTGACTCCTAAAAATCCACTAAATTCCCAGTAAAATAGCTATAAATAAATACATCTATACATATCTATCTATTCTTTTCATACTCTTCAAACAGCATACTCTGTGGACAGGACTAGGGCACAGAAATTAGTATTGTACGCTATTAATTCACTTTCAGTCCAAACATCTTGGAATGATAAGTAGAGTGTTAGATGAAGGACAGCGGTTCCACACTGGTTCGTAGCTGTTCCGACAAGAGGACTCAGTCAGTCTCAAAGCAGGAAGAATTGATCATTGCACCTCCATAAAGAGGCCTTTCAGCTGACAGAATCACTTTGCTTTGCTAATTATATAGGTTATGATGTCACCAGACTGGTGGAAGAATGGAAAAATCCAAAATTTCTGAGGAACATTTGCCAAATGTCTAAATAAGTAAAAGAAATGTCATTGAATTTAAAAGTCTTAATTCAGCATTACTGCACACCGGGGGGGGGTGTGGTGGCACAGTGGGTTGGACCAAGTCTTGCTCTCCGGTGGGTCTGGGGTTTGAGTCCCGCTGGGGGTGCCTTGCAACAGACTGGCATCCTCTCCTGGGTGTGTCCCCTCCCTCTCCAGCCTTACGCCCTGTGTTGCCAGTTAGGCTCTGGTTCCCCGTGACCCAGAATGGGACAAGTGGTTCAGAAAATGTGTGCGTGTGTGCGCTGCACACTGAAATTGCATCTTCTTATGATCTCTTCCCAAGAAAGCAAGAAGAAAAACAGTTTGAACACATTTAAATGTTGCTTCTTATACTGCATTTCTGTAATTATAATTTACCGAGTTCTCATCAAAATAGAACAATAGACACAAGGTTCAACCTGTCTAAACCCGCTTTACTTCCCATCTGAACTGAATTGCTTCAAGCAAAGTATTCAGGGAATTGATGCATCCCTCTCTGTACTCACCTCACAGAGGATGTTGGGATATGTATCACTTGTTTTGTGGCAGGTCATATAATAGCTGACTCAGTCGATCACAAGGACCAAATGGGCCCCCTTCTTAACCTTGCCCCTCCACTCAGTATTACGTGGAGATTAGTTCTAGTCATAACTTTTACTTCAACATTCTCCAAGCTCAAAGATACAGCCTGGAACTTTTCCTTGTACAATATCATAAGAACAGGATAAGAGTGGAAGAAATATAGTAATAAAAGGAGATAGTAGATAGGTTGGAGTGGAATGAGATCCTCCGTCAAGGGTTGACTCAAGAGTACACAAGTGGGAGCAAACACAGCTTCTAGAGATAGGGGAACCAAGAGAAAAGAGGTGCCAGCTTCTGCTGCCACACTCCTAGCTGGCATTTATGGTGATGCATCAGTCTCAGAGGCTTCCATATGGTTTTGCTGAATCTTCTAAGGACCCCGGGATCGAGAACCGGTGAAGAACAAAAGAGAAACTGGAAAGTCTGGTCTCTTGACTGACCAGAGCGCTTCCTCTTGATGGAGTGTATATTTGTGCATTTGACTGCTCAGTCTCAATGGATCGGAATCGATCAGCTTAAGGAAGTCGTGCTCTCATCCCCAGGGAGCAATTGAGGCAAGGCATCAGCAGGCGCCCACATCCTGGGCTTTGTCAGTGAAGATTGATTTTATGGGACCGCAGTGCTTTTAGAACCTCATCTGCCTCTCACCCGCCATTAAAATCAGCCTCCCTGGCATTTCTCCCAGCAACTGATTGTTATTGCTGCCTCTAAGCAGTTAGGTGGTCATCACTGTCTGGTTCAGGTTGAAGAAGGAGAGGAATATTTCTTTGAGTGAGTTACATGCACAGTGTGGTGCTCTGAAATAAGAACAGCCCTCATGTTCCCTAGGGCATCCCCTTTCCGATCAGAAGTGTAATGTGTGACTTCACCTGTTACCACTGAGACAGTCTTGACTGAATGATGGAGTCCTGAGTTAGCACTGTCTGCTGTCTCAATGTTAAACATGTCTAATAGCATTAGGCCAATCCATAATCAGAAGTGCTACATCAAATGTTTCTTATTGAAAAAAAAGTGTGGGAAGTAAACTGTTACTGCAGGTTTTAAATGTGCAAAAGCAATGAATAAAAGACCACTCCCCCCCCCCTTTTTTTTGTGTGTTGCTGAGCCTGTATCAGAGAGTTTTCTGGGGTTTAGGTCAAACTGATGCTGCTAAGGGGTGGTCATCTTTCCTTCTGGCCATAGCCATTCTGTCACTTGATCTCCATCATTGGCTTGGGAGATTCTATCAACTGTCTCTCTTTTCTTATGGGACCACAGCGCCATCAGACTAAAGGTACATCTGTCCCTTTTTCCAGAATTTCAAAAGTAGTGAAGGTTATTACTTGGATATGATGGAAAAACCATTGCTTTCACATATAACCCAATCTTACATATGATTATTGTCTTTTCTCTTATGGCCTGTTGCTGAATGATCTGTACAGGTTTAAAGGGGTTACAGGCCTTCATGCATTTCTGGTGGTATAATTTTTGGATATTTTCTTCCCAGTTGTGTGAGAACACATCCAAACAGAAAAGAAATATACTTCAAAATACATTTGTCACTCACTATCAGTAACCACTCAGTCAAGTTACAGTAGGTCAGAAGTCCTATTGGAAGCAAAAGCCCAAGACAGACAAGGACACACCCCAGTCTGGGGTAGCCAGACAGACAAACACATATTTTTGGCACCAATTCACCAGAAATACATGTAACGCCACCATGAGTGGAAACCTTCCCAGATACTCCACACAGACTAAGCTGGATTTGAACCTATGTGCTGGATAGTGTGAAACATCAATGTTACCAGCTGTGCCACCATGGAGGCCAATGGGGAAAAAAAGTATTTGACAGTAATGACTGATCCTGTTTGGGGGCTGCGGTGGTGCAGTGGGTTGAACCACAGTCCTGCTTTCCGGTGGGTCTGGGTTCGAGTCCCCCTTGGGGTGCCTTGTGACAGACTGGCATCCTGTCCTGGGTGTGTCCCCTCCCCCTCTGGCCTTATGCCCTGTGTTACCGGGTAGGCTCCGGTTCCCTGCGACCCTGTATGGGACAAACAGTTCTGAAAGTGTGTGTGTGTGACTGATCCAGTTTAGAGATTTTTCATGGTGTTAAAAATTATTGTGCAATTTTTTGCTATCATTTTAAAAATAACAGGAAGGAAATATTAATCACAGGGAAATATTTGACAGGAATATTATCGTTCATTCTTTATTTGATCTATTATGTGCATTAATTCACTTATGGGTTGTGTAGAGGCTTGAAATTTGTGTTTATGACAATGCAAAATTTAACTGTGTGAGAGAAGATGCTTTGAACAGAATTAAAGAAGAACTAAACACTTCTTAAATGTCAGCTAGAGATGGTCAGAAAATTAAATAAATAAGGAGACAATTATTAAAAGAAACATAGCACTGATATGTCTTCAATCAACAATCTTAACAAGAACTATTAAAGATGTATTTTGAAATGTTGCCAATAAACATTTGAAAGTCGTGTTTATAGCTTCATCTTTAAATTATTGTCTTAGTTTAAAAGCCATGCAATGTTGTTAACCTGGAAAATTTCTATTTTAGATTCTGGTTGGCCCTGAGATTCCAAAATAGTTGGCATACCAGTTACAGTAATAACAGAGATAGCAAAATAAGAACACCAAGTACCACAGGGAATATGTTAAACAAGCAGTGAAGAGATATAAATAGCAAACTGACCTCAGTTATGTTGATATGCAACTCCTCACACCAGAAAGGACTAAAACCCGCAAAGGATCAAGAGCGTAAACAAAGGCAACCAATCAGAGTCTTACATTGTCTCGAGTCTGTGATGTCATCGTTACTCTACTGCACTGTGTTGTCACTATTTTTCACACTTTGATAATATTTCTGCACAGCTTCCTTTGCTGTCCTTGCTCTTCATTTCTTTCTCACCTGATTTTTTTGCCCCTTTCTATGAATGTACACATCTTCCGCTGAAACATTCTTGTAAAATGGGAAATTGGTTCTCCTGTGAATGTCATAGTCGAATACATCAGTTCAACAGCAAGCCCTGGTAGGGCATTTGTCATTAAAATTGTGAAGAGTATTGCTCATATTCCTTGCAAGAAACAGAAATGCTAGGAATGCTTTGAAACTTAAAGGAGGCTAATACACGGAAATCCAATCTCTGTTTACCCATATTATGAACAGTACTTATGATAGTCTCTGCCGATCACTTCAATTTATCAATTCTTTACACAACAAGAAAGTCTCTATCGTTAAACCTTAAGGATCACTGCTTTTGTGCCAGTGCCTTAGCCCGCTGTGAACTCAGCATCGTTATGTGCAAAACTGCAATGTTATTCACCATGATATTAGGAAGCTCAGCATAATCTGTAAGGAGAACCTTGATTTCTTTCCACACAGAATCAGTCACCATCCATCCATCCATCCATTTTCAGCAACCACTTCTCCTAGTAAAGGATGCAGGGTTCCAAAGCCTATACCGGAATCACAGGGTGCAAGACTGGGGGGGGGTTAAACAATATGGTAGTCCATTGTAGAGACACATACACACACTCACTCCTCCATTCACTAGTTCAGCTGAACTGGGTGTCTTTGAACTGTGGGAGTAGACCAGAGAATCTGGAGGAAACCTACACAGACACGATGAGAACATGAAAACTCCAACAGACTGATCTGGATTCAAACCTACATCCAAACAACTCAGGCACTGTAAGGTGGCACTACCACCATATCAGTTACTAGTCACACAACTTTTCATCATGTGCCAGTTTGCAAGTCTATTACACACACACATTGACTGAAACTGCTTGTCCCAAGTGGGGTCGCAGCGAACCAGAGCCTAACCCGGCAACACAAGGCATGGGGCTGAGGAGGGAGGGGACACACCCGGTACAGGGCACCAGTCTGTTGCAGAGCACCCCAAGCAGGACTGAAACCCCAGACCCACCAGAGAGAAGGCACAGGACAAACAAGCTGCGCCACTGTGCCCGCCCCAAGTTTATTCCTTCTTTTTTAATTCTATTGCACTAATTGTGTCTGTTGGGCCTTAATCTCAAATTTTTTTAGACAAAAACATTTGTCAAGTAATAACTGTCATTTTAAAAATAAACCTAAATAAAAACACAAGTGGAGACCAATTTGAACTTATTCCACTGCTTCAAGTGTTTCCTGTAGATAAATTCCAGCTGTTTTGGCTTCAGTTAAGAGTTCAGTCTTTATACACCCTCTAATGGGCTGGTGTGAGGTTGAATTCCTGCCTTGCCACATTAGCCATCTGTTGTGAGAAATCTCAGGAAATACAAACTGGCTAATATTTCTCTGAGTGGGTGAGATATCTGGGATTTGTTCAACACTTTGCTTACTGCAAAACTTGCAGTCAGCTTGGTGTTCATAGGACTTTGCCTGAAAACGGGCAGGTACAGTAATAGTCCTCAACCAAAAAGCCTGCAGCCCAAAGAATGAAAATATGCAGGACCCTGAAAGCCAGCATATACTATGAGGTGTGCACAAGAATTAAGAAAACTGGCATTGTTGTTGGTGTTTAGAGACATTTTGTCAACTGTCTACAATTAAATTTGAAGAAATGAGAAATTTCCCTACATATAAGAGTGGAAAGCACAGTCCAGTTATTTTCCGATAATCAGAGCTGTTTTTACTTTCTGTGGTAGGTGTATGTGTGTGTGACAGTCAAGGGAGATTGATGGCTAAAGGCATGGATATAATGGCAGGTCATGGAATGGATGGAAGTGGCATCAACTCAAAGCAAACTCATAGAAACCGGTAAATGTTTATACACATACACACGCAATGTCTACAACTGCTTGTCCTGAACAGGGTCATAGCAAGCCAGAGCCTAACCTGGCAACACAGGGCATAAGGCTAGAGGGGGAGGAGACACACCCAGGAAGGGATACCAGTCCATCCATCATAAGGCACCCCAAGTGGGACTCAAACCCCAGACCCACCAGTGAGGAGGACCTGGCCAAGCCTGCTGCGCCACCACACAACCACACCCTCTCTGAATGATTATATTAATTTTGAAAATAAATAAATAAATAAACTACTAGGAAAGTGATAAGGAATCAGCGATATTCTGGTAAAGTTTTATGCAGCTACTTGTGTGATGAAGGTTGATGCTGGTGTGGTGAAGGAATCAAACTAATTGTACTTAAGAGTCACATATCTGCAGCTGTCTCTTTTTCTCCTAAGGTAATGAACAAATTGTATTTTCTATGAGATGTAAGTCACTTTGGAGAAAAGAGTCTAGTAAATGAATAAATGGATGTACAGATGTGGGTGGCACAGCATTAGTAGCCATGGATTTGATTCCTGCTCAGTTTATGTGGAGTTTACATGCCCTCCCTGTGTCTGTGTTGGTTTCCTGCAGGTGCTCTGGTTTCCTCCCACAGTCCAAAGATATGCTGTTCAGGTTCACCCATAGTGTGTGAGTGACAGAGAGAGAGTGTGTGTTCCACTGATGTATGGATGAGTGACTCATTGTAAGTAGTGTATCTAGCAGTGTAAGTCACTGTGGTGACTAAGGTGTGTGGGCTGATAATACTACATAGAGTTCATTGGAAATTGCTTTGGAGAAAAATGTCTGCAAAACAGGCGGGTGTGGTGGTGCAGTGGGTTGAACCACAGTCCTGCTCTCCGGTGGGTCTGGGGTTCGAGTCCCGCTTGGGGTGCCTTGCGATGGACTGGCATCCCGTCCTGGGTGTGTCCCCTCCCCCTCCGGCCTTACGCCCTGTGTTACCGGGTAGGCTCTGGTTCCCCGTGACCCTGTATGGGACAAGCGGTTCTGAAAGTGTGTGTGTGTGTCAGCAAAACAAAAATGGTTAAATCTGGAGAAGCTCAGTCACTGAGAGGCACCAGCTTTACCTGCTCTGCTACCACACCCAACTGGTAAGTCATACATCTATTCATTGATTTGATGTTATATGTGTGCAATATGAAATGATTCCCTTGATGTGCCTTGAAAACAGTTCTCACTGGAAAAGAATTGCTAGGTTTAGGTTCCATACCACATGCTGTCTGTTGCATCTGATTTGTTAGATCACTTAATAAATGTCCAAAACACACACACACACCACTCACCCCAAGCAGGGTCATGGCAAGCCAGAGCCTAACCCAACAACACAGGGCACAAGGCTGGAGGGGGAGGGGACACACCCAGGACGGGACACCAGTCCGTCACAAGGCACCCCAAGCAGGACTCAAACCCCAGACCTGCCAGAGAGCAGGCACAGGCCAAACCCCCCATGCCCAAAAGCTGCTTCTCTAAATTCATTCATGAACCAGAATTCAAATCCGGCATTGTTTTGGAATATTTTGGAGGAAAGTATAAAAAAACAAAGATAATTTGAGAATGCCGCTTACTATTGAGTGAATGGAATCTGTCTAGTCTCTTTGTGTATATGCACTTCATGTGTTGTGTGTGTATGTGGGTATGTGTGTACAGTACAATGACACTCTTTGAGTATTCTTCAGCGTTTGAGTCAAAATTTTATGAAAACCTTTTTAATGAGGCTGTCTCAGTGTGCAAAATTCAAAGTGTTTTCACAAAGCATATGGAAGCTTCTCAGCAACCAAGCAATTGTCACTTTCTTATTGTGCCGCGTCGCAGCTGAGTGTTTAGACAGTGTCTAATTTATGTGTCACGTCAAAGCTATACACCCCAATTTGAAAGCCATTTCGCTCGGCTTTGTCTGCATTTGCGCTTTTTATGTTCATAGACACTCGTAAAAGACTGGAGAAAAAAAAATAAGTCACAATTCATTGCCTCAGGAGTACTGGATCACAAAATCCTGACATGGACATTTTTATGGGAGAAGAATGAAATAAAACAGAAATGTTAAATATCTGGTTCATTTCCCTACACTCTTGAATGAGACAACAAAAAATGTCACAATTGCACTTTAATGAACAGGAAAGGTGGTCAATGTCCTTATGTCCAGGGCACAGAAC
The DNA here is from genome assembly GCF_900964775.1 of Scleropages formosus. Lineage (NCBI taxonomy): Eukaryota > Metazoa > Chordata > Actinopteri > Osteoglossiformes > Osteoglossidae > Scleropages > Scleropages formosus. Next base: position 2,030,494 of record NC_041827.1, read on the forward strand.
AACAGTGATGGTGTGGTCAAAAAAATTAAAAAATTAATATTTTTTAATGGACCTTCAGCCTTGTCAAAGGTATTGGCAACCTGAAGCCATAGAGGAAAACTTCCTCATTTTGATAACAGCACCAATGGTTGGAATGAACACCAGCACATTTCAGCAGGGCACTAAGGAGATGCGCCCCTGAACACACGTTAATAGTTTTTTGATCAAAAACAAAAAAATTGCACCAGAGGGACCTGGGCCTTTCCACACTTGTGTAATTCCTCACACGGCAGGCTGCGGCTGCACTCAGACTAACAAAGGAGCCTTTCCCCGCCACCCAGTGCCGAACACTCAGAGTCCTGCTCTCCAGGCTGAGAGGCTGACATTGTGCAGTAGTGGCTTGCATACCATGAATTAATACCCATTTTGTGCTACCTTTTGCATAGGAATTTTTATTTTAGTAGGAACCTCCCTTATGAATCTCACTTTGGAATGCTGTTTGAAAATGGGCCATTAATTGTTATTCCAACAATATTATGTAAATATTATAGTTGAAGCTATTATTTTTCACATAGTAGGCATGGTGGCACGGCAGGTAGTGCTGCTGACTCACAGCACTGGACTGTTTGGGTTTAGGTTCAAATTCAGTTCGGTCTGTGTAACATTTGCATGTCTCCGCATGGGTATCCTTCAGGTGCTCTGATTTCCTCCCATATTCCAAAGATATACAGGTCAGGCTTGGCCAGAACTCTCCCACAGTGTGTGAATTGGTGTGTGTACGACTGGCTCAAGTCCATCCTGGGATGAACTTGTGTCCTGTCCAGGGTGTACCCCCACCAGCCTTGCACCCAGTGTTTCTGGGATAGGCTCTGGATTACTGTGACCCTGTTCAGGACAAGTGGGTAATAAAAATGTGTGGATGGTTTTTTTGACACATATTGAGACCACCTGAGCTAAAGTATCATTCAGCATAGCTCCTTCTGGATTATTTTTAAATGACAAGCAGAGCCACCCTGGAGTTGAACTAGAAAAGCATAAAGTTTCAGTAAGAAAGTCCAGTGATTACCCCAGAAGTAAAATGAGAAATTAAAAGAATTTACAAGTTTTATCTTCAGTGCTAACAGGACCATACTCCAGGCTGCAGAGTGAAGATGGCGGAAATCCAAGACTCGCTCAGACCTGGATGCCTACAAATTACTCTTAGCTACTTTTCACTTTGCTGTCTCTTCAGCTAAAACAACCTTCTACCACAACAAAATACAGTCTTCAACTAAGAAACCATACAGACTCTTTCCCACCTTCTCATCCCTTCTGTGTCCTCCGCCACTCCCTCCTCCTTCTTCTCTCACTGCTGATGACTTTGCTTTGTTTTTCAGAGGCAAAGTCAATGCAATCACGGACAAGTTCTCAGCATCACCCTGCCTGGTTTGCACAGGACCTCCCTGTGAAGTCATGCTCTCCAAATTCAAACTGCTCTCCGAATCTGAAGTCTCCTACCTCCTGATATCACACAAAGCCACCACCTGCCTGCTTGATCCAATCCCATCGTCACTCCTACAAAACATTTCCCCGCAACTCTCCGCCTTCGTCTCTAATATCAACTTCTCGCTCTCCTCTGGCTGTTTCCCAACTGCTCTCACACACACACACACACATTTTCGGAACCGCTCGTCCCCTACGGGGTTGCGGGGAGCCGGAGCCTACCCGGTAACACAGGGCGTAAGGCCAGAGGGGGAGGGGACACACCCAGGAGGGGACGCCAGTCCGTCACAAGGCACCCCAAGCGGGACTCAAACCGCAGACCCACGGGAGAGCAGGACCTGGTCCAACCCACTGCGCCACCGCGCCCCCCAACTGCTCACATTTCACCCCTATTAAAAAAACCCTCCCTGTATCCCAACTTGGTTCAAAACTACAGACCAGTGTCCCTCCTCTCCTTCCTGTCCAAAACTTTAGAATGGGCAGCCTGTGATCAACTATCTGAATTCCTCACCCGAAACCATCTCCTTGATGGATATCAGTCTGGTTTCAAAGTTAGTCACTCCACGGAAACGACGTTTCTGGCTGTGTCTGATGCTCTCTAGTCAGCTAGAGCCACCTCCTTCTCCTCGGTCCTCATCTTCCTCAATCTGTCTGCAGCATTCCACACTGTCAACCCTTGGATTCTACTCTCCTCTCTTAGTCAAGTTGGGATCAAAGGAGCAGCATTTAGATGGTTTGAGTCCTACCTATCTGACAGATCCTATCAAGTGGTCTAACAGAGCTCCCATTTTTCTCCATTGCCTCTCTCAACCGGTGTCCCGCAGGGCTCAGTACTGAGCCCTCTTCTCTTCTCAAGCTACACTTCCTCCCTTGGCCCGGTCATAGCCTCCCATGGATTCAGTTACCACTGTTACACTAATGATACCAGCTCTTTCTCTCCTTTCCACATGGAGCATCAGACATTTCTGCATGCATTGCTGCCTGCCTGTCAGACATCTCTGCTTGGATGTCTGATCATCACCTGCAACTCAACCTCTCCAAAACAGAGATGCTTCACCTCCCAGCTGGCCTGTCCTCCTGTGACGATCTATCGCTTAAACTGGAGAACTCACTCATTTGCCTACCTCCTTGATTAAGAGTCTGGGAGTGGCGATTGACTCAAGTCTGTCCTTCTCTCAGCACATCGAAGCCACAACCTGGACCTACAGATACATCCTGCACAATATCCATAGGATCCGTCCTTACCTCACAATTGACTCTGCCCAACTACTTGTCCAGGCCATGGTGACATCCTGTCTGGACTACTCCTATGTTGATACAGAATGCTACTTCTTGAGTTGTGTTTGACTTCCAGAAGCACTCTCATGTATCTGCCCTACTCATTTCTCTGCACTGGCTTCCTACAGCTGCCCGGATCAAATTTAAGACCCTGGTAATTGCCTAGAAATGCATCAACAGAACTGCTCCTGGCTATTTACAAGACTTGATCAACCGCTACACCCCAACTAGACCACTTCGTTCATCAACTTCTGCTCACTTGGTGCTCCCACAAACCAAAACTAAAGCACCCAGGTTCTCAGTTCTGGCTTCCTTGTGGTGGAATGACCTTCCCCTCTCACTCAGAACTGCTGAAACTCTGTCTACATTCAAGAAGGGTCTGAAAACTCACCCTTTCCAGACTCACTTTGCCCATGATCTCTCAAGCTCATGGATGATGTAAACGTTTATGCACCGTAACTTTATGATCATCCCCAGATAAGCCTTTGCACAGCTGCTGCTCCTGTTTTGTAGGTAAAAAAAAAAAAATGTAGAAAGGTGGTCAGGATTAGTCTATCCTGAGTTTTGTGCACCTACTCTTACGATGAACATCGATGCATAAAGTGGAGAGAAAGAAACTAGGCTTACTTAAGAATCACATGTCTGCAGCTATGTCTCTCTTTCTCCTAATGTAATGCACAAATGGTATTTTCTCTGAGATGTACGTCGCTTTGGAGAAAAGCATCTGCTAAATGAATACATGTAAATGTAATGTAATGAAAGAGAATTTGTTCTGCTTCAGTTCCCAGAAGCCATGTCCATTATTGGAAAATTGTAGCCTTGGCATGTGCCCATCCAGCAGCCTGAGACCTTTAGCCTATTAAAGACAGGCCATCATTTCTCCTAACTGTAGCCATCCTCCCACCAAGAGTGTGACAGGGACAAGGGACAAGGAACGTGTTGAACCTTCCTCTGTGATGCTGAAGATGATGTCAGTGAACTTCAGGGTAAATGCAATCCCAGCATGGGACATCACTTATGTCTTATAAGATATCTTTATTATTTATTTTCTTATTTTTGCTGTCCCACAGTTTTAGCTTTGCTGGTATTGTTATCAAAGTGTTTAAACATTGTTAGGGTTAGTGTGAGTTTGGGTTCTGTTGCAATCCAATGACGTAAAGTATCAGCAATGTCAAGGACTTTTCCATCCACTGAAAATAGTGGAAAATCCATGTATGCAATATAGTGAACATAGCAAACAATAAATATAGTCTTCAATGTCTGACCAATAACAGGCAGATACGTTGTGATACTTCCATGACTAAAGCTACAAACTGCTTGTATAGACATGAAAGCATCATCACCATAAAAAAGATGCTGAAAAAACACTTTTCCTTCCCTCCTCTTTCTTGTTAATGTGTGGGCCAGTGATTTTTTTAAAGCATCGACCTTGTGGTGTGAAGACAACAGCACCCTGTGCAAGGGCGATGCGAGCACATGCTGTGAGATGTCGGTATCCTGATGCAGTCGCACTCATCAGGGAGTCATCGCTCTGCCAGCGGCTGCAGCAGCACCGGCACGGAGGCGCACCGAGGTGTTGACGTTTTGCCCGATTTAAGATCTGCAGGAGCGTGTGAACAAGCAGAAAACTTTATGTGTTGAAGGCGCCACTGGAAGTGCGGGGGCCTAGTCTGCCATGTAAAACAGGGTTCCAGTTTTTATTGGAGAGGATCGTATTCTGCGTACTATACTGTTCGCTGCACCTGATGCTAAAAGGAAAGGAGCATCACATTTTCAGCTGCATGCTCCTGCTTTTGTTCAATATGAAGCTTGGATTTAATTGTTAACAAATCCAAAGCAACTACAGCCTTATATTGTAGCATCATAAATTCAGGGTTATTTCCCACAAGGCTTGGCTGCAATAACTCAGACAACTAAAGTACATGAAAGTGAAGAAAATAAGAACATGTGAAGTCTAATCTCATCTATTTTTAATACAGTGCTAGTAACCAGCATTGCAGCTTACGCCGAGAGTTACAAAAGCTATAATGACACACGATACAAAGGCAATGTACAGAACCCCCTTCTCCCCTTTCATGCCTTCTCATGAATCTGAAAAGAACTGAAGTAAAAGTCAAATGCGGTGTAGTCATGTTTAGCTAAATGTTGCTAATTTGTCACAGAAATGAAAAGTGAAATTAACTCAACATCATGAGTCAGACAGTGTTTTTTTTGTTGCACTACAGACAAGTTTGTTAAAGCTTCTAGGTTTGACAGTGAGCTGCGTTGTTTGTTCCTAGCGGCTGTGGAGAGTCGAAGGCAAATAGCGTCTGATTTTCGTTTCATGCAGCCCTTGTTACGATCTAATGTGTCTTCTGAGATTTCAGCTTAATTGGCGACGCATACACACAGTCCTTTAAAGCATTTCTCAGGTGTTTGTGTTTTCATTGTTCCTTCATATAGAACATTTAACCAGCTAGAAACTGACTTTCAAACATTAATAATTCAAAAGGCAGCCTCGTCGCCCACTGCGTTGAGGCAAAGGACGAATATTACCTTGTCTCCTTGAAGGTCAGGTGCACTGTGGTATTTATATTTCTTCCAGGAGCAGCAATCGGCCCTCTTGAGGCCTTGTGCGACTTAATCACCCTTCTATGTGTGGATGGCAAAAACTAATAGGATTCACACTGTTTTACTCTGCCTTCTCTCTCTCTCTCTCTCTCTCTCTCTCTCTCTCTCTCTCTCTCTCTCTCTCTCTCTCTCTCTCTCTCTCTCTCTCTCTCTCTCTCCACACTGCGGAGGTCTCCGAACTTCTGTGTGCTTTGATCGTAGGAGGGTTTCCTGTCCAAAGATGGGAAGCAGAGTACAAGTGTGCCTGATTGTTGCTGCCAGTCAAAATTCAATCAGCAAGCAGTGCAAGTAAAGCTTGTTGTACATTCCTGCTGGAGGGGACAGCGGTGTCACACAGAAACAATACTGTGAACCGATGTCATGTCGACAGGGTCATTATAGTGCTTTCTCCCACGAATGAGCTTCGAAGGTCTTCAGCGACAAAGACCCTTTCCCCTCGGCTCCTGCTCCAAACAATTTCCTCTCAGCTTCTGCCTTTCACTTTCATAACGGGCTGTCTCGGCCTTAGCTGGCATGTCAGTCAAAGTCCCATTGTGGAGGAGAGCAAGGTTAAGTGAGTCTTTCAAGAAGGCAACCTCCCCCTCACCATCATTTACTCACATCATGGCCCACTTCTTCTTGGCACTCTCCGCATATCCACAAATCTGGTTTAATCTTTTCTCAAGCCTACAAAAGAAATATATTTATATTTCTGTTTACATAATTACGTTTATTGTGCATTCCACATCAAAAAGTTAACTTCACCTGACAGAGAGGTCAGTTAGATGTCTTTTTTTTCTTTCCCCATATTCTCTTTGAATAAATGAGACTACAGCTTTTGTGTCAAGATAACACTGTTCATATCTGATTTTCTAGTCATCATCCTGAAAAGTGTAGTGTGTAGTAAGAAGAAATTCATTCTATAAAAATTTTCATCAGAATAACTTCAACTGTTATTGTTTTCCCTGATGCAAGTCTTTAATATCCTGTGCTTAGTTTTCTTAATTTATGTGGTCATTTGCAAATAGAGAACACTGAAAATGCATTTAGTCTTCTGCTCCAGTAGGGGGAGACAAACCTGAGTCACCACCTCATGAGCCCCACACCATGATCAAAGTTTGTGTGTGACTAAATGTTTTTGTTTAAGTGATGCTTTTCTCCAAAGAAACTTATAACATGAATTTAATTACAATTATTTACTCATTTACACAGCTGGGTAACTTGCATTGTAACAATTTGGAATAAATACCTTACTCAAGAGTACTATAGCTAGAAGGGGATTTAAACCCACAACCTTTGGGTCCCCAAGCAACAGCAGAAACCACTACACTACCAGCTCCCCCACAGTAGTACTACTAGGACTGGTAGGACTACTACTAGTGACTATGGTCACGGAATCTGGCTTCTCTGCATGAGGACATTACCACACACTTGTTGTCAGTGACTGAACTCCTGGAAGGTGGATGTAAAAGTGCATTATAAGGGGAAGGAATCCCAGTTTACCCCTTGAATTTTCTTCCAGTTCACTGTGTTCAATAAAATCAGAAGGGGCTATTTTATTGCTGATGTTTGCAACTTTATGCAACTGCTTCAGTGATGTACTGTTTCATATAGTGGGATGTGACAAATTGACTGTACTCTTGAATCAGTGTCTGCATTCAAATTTGTCCATCTGTTGATGTAATTCACTAATTGTGTTGTTCTGGAATCATAAGTTTCTTTGGATAAAAGCTTCTGCTAAATGAATAAATGTAAATGTAAAAGTGGAAGTGCAGGGTGAGATTACTGCAAGCTACACTATTAAGCTTTTTTGATGCACTAGATGTAAAATACCTCAGGAAACAAGGCAACATTTCACTCTAGGTACCATATCTGAGTCATGGTAAGTTTGCTTGTGTACCTATATGTTTAAAAAAAGTTCCAAATTACAGAATGTATCTGACTTTGCGTGAGAATTTAATGCATAAATGCTGTCTGCATGGTCAAACTAGATTGTTATATATGACCTAATGAGAGTGATACATTTCCCTCCTGTGACAGTGTAATGTAACACCTACCACCTAAAGAAGTTTACCAGATACAGATATATGAGCATCAGTCATGGCACTAAGGGAATTTTAACCACAGATATACTCTCTTGGTTCTTTTGTTTTAGATACAGGGATGAAAAGGAGAAAATATTGCTTTATTATTGGTGATATTCCAAGATTCATCAAGTCAAACTTAAAAAAACTCATGTGGGATGAAGAAAACAGTATCTTGTATCATAAGGGCATGTAAAGATGCTAAATCTTTTACAAATACAAAAAAAAAAAAAAAGAGAAAATAATTAGCACTTGTGCAAAAGACAATCCAAGGGATTTTTGTGAATCACAGAAAAATTAACTACTACAAATATTTGTAAACACCACACATGCCTTTGCTCTTCTGCTGTGCATCACAACACCAAACACCCACCATAACTTATGCTTGCCTGTGGAAAGGAAAGGCAGGTGAGGTTCATGAGAGTAACAACTGAAACAAATTCAATATTAGGTAATGGGACACAATCCTGTTGTACTTGTGTGGCCCACAGAATGCTGTCTGTGCCCATCACCCACCTGGTCATTCAGCTGCACTTTATTGTGGACTTATTGGGTGGAAATGAGCACCAGGTTTGGCCACCTGAGATGAATGAAAAGACACTATAAGTCAAAATGGGGGGGGGCTGTGTGAGCTGTCTTTTGAGTTATAATGTGGTTAAGTCGTGTAACTACTGTATAATACACAGCTGCTGAACATAATGCGTTGGACAGTGTTTCACTGAGACAAAAGTGTAAAAATAAGTTGTTTTGTACTAGACTCATGGCCAAGATATGGTCTGTCATTGACATTTTAAATTGGGACTAAAAAGCATGCCATATCAGGTCATCTTATTGTTTTCTTCATGGTAAAACACTTTCCTTACAGCAGAAGGGCACCATGGTAAAGCATGCTACATGCAGTTATATAATGGGTAGCAGGTAGTGTATTAGTTAGTGCCTCTCCACTCAGAGGTGGAGAGTTTGAATCCAACTTTCTGCTCCAATTCCCTTGAGTAAGCTATTTACCTTAAATTGCTCCAGTTAAAAATTACCCAACTGTCTAAATGGGTAAACCCTTGTAAGGTACTTTGGAGAAAAGTGTCAGATAAATAAATAAATGTAAACATACTATTCTTCCCTAATATGTAAGAACAACTTCCCCTTGAATCGGATTTAAAAATGTGGTATCTTTTTGTTCTGTACATAAAAAGAAGGGAAATATTTTGCAATACTCCTGTTTGAATGTTACATTTGTTGATTGACAGATTAGGACAGAGCATTGTTTGTAAAATGGGTCACAGAGTGGAGGGATTGGGTCCCTGCACCTCCTAATTTGGACTGCTTTTCATAAACATTAAACTCACCACGCATCTGTTGGCTTTGTTAGTTTCAATGAGGCTTCCAAGGGTGCTATGAGCCTCCAAATGTCAGCAAAATGTCAGCTGCTGGAGGTCCATGACTGATGGGCAGAGGAGATGTTTGTGTCTCACGATTAAACAAAATTGGTGTTCCACTTCCCTCTGGCCTGTGTAGAGTGAAAGCAGCAGCTGAATGATTTCTCAGGTGGTGAAGGAACGTCTGCATTAGCCAAAGTAGCTCATCCGTGACACAGACTTTGGCTGCACAATATAGTAAAAAGAGCTGGTGGGGACCAGGCAGTATAGTGAACACTGACCTGTAACATGGTGGTTAATAGGTGAAACACCACAATGTCCCCATTACTGTAGAGCCATTAAGTAAGGCATTTAAACCCTCATATAAACCAGTGAATATCCAGTTATAAAAATAGTATTATTACCTATCGAATGTGAATTATACAATTTTTGGATGCAGGTTCTATCTTCCCTTCCACGAACCGCCACCTTACTGAGGAGGAGGGGTTTGAGTGCCTGAATGATCTCAGGAGCTATGTTGCCTGGGGCTATATGCCCCTGGTAGGGTTTCCCAAGGCAAACAGGTCCTGGGTGACAGACGAGACAAAGCGCGGTTCAAAATCCCCTTATGACTATTAAATCAAGGATCTCGTTCACCCCGCCTGGTATGGGGTCACCGGGGCCCCACCCCGGAGCCTGGGGGGGGGGGGAACCAGGTCTATGCCCACGAGGCCTGGCCGGGCTCAGCCCGAAGCCATGACGTGGAGCTGCTCTTCGGTGGGCTCACCACCTGCCGGAGAGGACATAAGGGGACGGTGCGTTGTGATTTGGGCAGTGGTCGGGGCCGAGTTGCCCGGTCGACCCCAAACCTCGGACGCCAACTCTGGCTTTTGGGACTTGGAATGTCACCTCACTAGCGGGGAAGGAGCCTGAGCTAGTGCAGGAGGTTGAGAGATGCCGTCTAGATATAGTCGGGCTCACTTCCACTCACAGCTTGGGTTCTGGAACCACTCTTCTCGACCAAGGGTGGACTCTCCACTATTCTGGGCGTTGCTCAGGGTGAGAGGCGGTGGGCAGGTGGGGCTTATTAATAGCCCCCAGTTCAGCCACCATGTGTTGGAGTCTACCCCGGTGAATGAGAGGGTTATCTCCTTGCGCCTTCGGGTCAGGGAACGGTCTCTCACTGTTGTTTGTGCTTATGCGCCTAGCGGCAGTATAGAGTACCCGGCCTTTTTAGAGTCCCTGGGGGGCGTGCTGGAAAGCGCTCCCACTGGGGACTCTGTCGTTCTACTGGGGGACTTTAACGCCCACGTGGGCAGCGACAGTGACACCTGGAGGGGCGTGATTGGGAGGAACGGCCTCCCTGATCTGAACCTGAGCGGTGAGTTGTTATTGGATTTCTGTGCTAGTCACGGTTTGTCCATAACAAACACCATGTTCATGCATAAGGCTGTCCATCAGTGCACTTGGCACCAGGATACCCTAGGTCGGAGGTCGATGATCGACTTTGTAGTCGTTTCTTCTGATCTTCGGCCATATGTCTTGGACACTCGGGTGAAGAGAGGGGCTGAGCTGTCAACTGATCACCACCTGGTGGTGAGTTGGATTCGATGGCGGGGGAAAAAGCTGGACAGACCTGGCAGGCCCAAACGCATAGTGAGGGTCTGTTGGGAACGTTTGGCGGAGGCCCCTGTCAGAGAGGTCTTCAACTCCCACCTCCGACAGAGCTTCAACCAGGTCCCGAGGGAGACTGGGGACACTGAGTCCGAATGGACTATGTTCCACACCTCCATTGTCGGGGCAGCAGTTCGGGGCTGCGGCCATAAGGTCTCTGGCGCCTGTCGCGGCGGCAATCCCCGAACACGGTGGTGGACACCGGAGGTAAGGGATGCCGTCAAGCTGAAGAAGGAGTTCTATCAGGCCTGGCTGGCTCATAGGACTCCTGAAGCAGCTGACGGGTACCGGCGGGCCAAACGGAGCGCGGCTCTGGCAGTCGCCACGGCAAAAAACTCGGGCCTGGGAGGAGTCGGTGAGGCCATGGAGGAAGACTTTCGGTCAGCCTCAAAGAGATTCTGGCAAAACCGTCCGGCGACTCAGAGGGGGGAAGCAGTGTTCCACCAACACTGTTTACAGTGGAAGTGGTGCGCTGTTGACCTCAACTGAGGATGTCCTCGGGCGGTGGAAGGAATACTTTGAGGATCTCCTCAATCCCTCCGACACGCCTTCCGTGGAGGAAGCTGAGGCTGGGACTCGGAGGGGGACTCGTTCCACCTACCCTGGCTGAAGTTGCTGAGGTAGTCAAAAAAAACTCCTCGGTGGCAAGGCTCCGGGGGTGATGAAGATCCGCCCCGAGTTTCTCAAGTCTCTGGATGTTGTGGGGCTGTCTTGGCTGACACGCCTCTGCAACATCGTGTGGAGTTCGGGGACGGTGCCTCTGGACTGGCAGACCGGGGTGGTGGTCCCTCTTTTTAAGAAGGGGGACCGGAGATTGTGTTCCAACTATAGGGGGATCACACTCCTTAGCCTCCCTGGGAAAGTCTATGCCGGGGTACTGGAGAGGAGAATCCGACCGATAGTCGAACCTGGATCCAGGAGGAGCAATGCGGTTTTCGCCCTGGCTGTGGAACACTGGACCAGCTCTGTACCCTCACTAGGGTGTTGGAGGGTTCATGAGGAGTTTGCCCAACCAGTCCATCTGTGTTTTGTGGACCTGGAGAAGGCATTCGACCATGTCCCTCGTGGCATCCTGTGGGGGGTACTTCGGGATTATGGGGTTTCAGGGCTCGCTGCTACGGGCTGTTCGTTCCCTGTATGACCGGAGCAGGAGCTTGGTTCGCATTGCCGGCAGTAAGTCAGAACCTGTTCCCGGTGCATGTTGGGACTCCGCCAGGGGCTGCCCTTTGTCACCGATTCTGGTCATTATCTTTATGGACAGAATTTCTAGGCGCAGCCAGGGAATGGAGGGTGTCTGTTTGGTGGCCGCAGGATCTCGTCTCTGCTTTTGCGGACGATGTGGCCCTGTTGGCTTCATCGAATCAAGATTACAGCATGCACTGGAGAGGTTTGCAGCCGAGTGCGAAGCGGCGGGGATGAGAATCAGCACCTCCAAAATCCGAGACCATGGTCCTCAGTCGGTAAAAGGTGGATTGCCCCCTCCGGGTTAGGGGGAGCTCCTCCCTCAAGTGGAGGAGTTTAAGTATCTAGGGGTCTTCTTCACGAGTGAGGGAAAAATGGAGTGGCAGGTTGACAGACGGATCGCTGCGGCGTCCCACAGTAATGCTATGTTGTACCGGTCTGTTGTGGTGAAGAAGGAGCTGAGTCGTAAGGCGAAGCTCTCAATTTACCGGTCGATCTATTTTCCTACCCTCACCTATGGTCATGAACTCTGGATCATGACCGAAAGAATGAGATCGCGGATACAAGCGGCAGAAATGCTCTTCCTCCGCAGAGTGGCTGGGAGCACCCTTAGGGATATGGTGAGGAGCTCAGTCACCCGGGAGGAGCTTGGAGTAGAGCCGCTGCTACTCCGCATCGAGAGGAGCCAGTTGAGGTGGCTCGGGCATCTGTTCCGGATGCCTCCTGGACGCCTCCCTGGGGAGGTGTTCCGGGCATGTCCCACTGGGAGGAGGCCTTGGGGCAGACCCAGGACACGTTGGAGAGACTACGTCTCCTGGCTGGCCTGGGAACGCCTTGGGGTTCCCCCAGAGGAGCTAGAGGAGGTTTGCGGGGAGAGGAAGTCTGGGGGGGTTCTGCTTAGACTACTGCCCCCGCGACCTGGTCCTGGATAAGCGGAGGAAGATGGATGGCTGGATGGATGGTTCTATCTTCAATAGCACACATGTTAAACCATCTGCCGGTGTAGTTTGTGATTACAGATTTATTAGCTACATTTTTGTGGAACATTAGCAGACATGAAGTGAAGTATAAAAGTGAGATTCACACTGTGTCCTCTGACTACCTTGGCCATTAGTATTGTATAACACATTCAGCTGCATATCATCTCAATGCAGCTATTAGCATGCATTTATGTAAGGTAGACTTGGTGGGGGGTTGAGTGTTCTCGGTATAGGAGCTTAATAAGAGCGTATGCGAAGAGATGAAACAAGCAATAGATAATGACTAGAGCGAAAAAGAAGAGGAACCTAGAACTGATCTCTGTTCTACCCCTGAGGACTACCCTCTGTGATGAAAGCCTTGAAAGAGCTCTTTTAGGGCCTGCTAGAAAGGTACAGTCTATTAAACAAGGCAGAAATGCTGACGCATCAATGGAAGGACTTGTTTTCAAGTGGACAGGACCAGTTCTGGAAACAGGCTGTTGCTGATTTAGAAGATCATTCTAGAAGAGAAAGTTGATTCGCAACTATAGATTCTATTATTTTGCATGGGAATGAGACAGTCATAATGATAAGGATTTGCACTGGTTTTTGTACTGAAGTCACCTTGAAATGCTGCAAAGCTTATAGGAAAACTATTTGGCCTTATCTAACATTAGAGGGAGCTTGCTTAATCTCATATTGTTCTATGTTAGTGTGGGAGTGTGTGTTTGTGTGTGAGTGCATGTGTATAATTGCTCCATTAAGTTAGATGAAGAAAGCAGCAAGGATGCCTTCTACTGTCTAATTTTGCCCATAAGTCATCAACATGCATAAAATATTTAAAAAGCAGTAGAGTTCATGAATAGTCATGAGCACTTTTTCCCCAAAAGGCAAACAACACAATAGGCTCACAGACTGCAGCAGTGTTCTTTATAGAGGAAGGCTGCTCTAGAGGAGTTACAAAGGAGTATGTATTTCCCAAGTGCTGAAATGGTAACTGAATTAATCAACTTAATTCCACTTGGGAAAATGGCCCCAAATGTCCTTTTTTTTGCTATAATTAACTGTGCAATATGAAAAGGGGCACTTCCATTGGAGTTAATGCAGGGAGTGCTGCACAAATTAGGAAACTAATACTCCAAATCTGTATCTCTTGACACTCTCTGGAGAGGTTACATAAGATCTGAGTCAAGCAGTGAGGGCTGCTCCCAGATTAAATATAAAATCCACCCAGTCGTATTCATGACGGCACTGTACAGTACAGATCATATAGCTGCGCTGAGTGAGACGTGTGTTTGACAGATCTACCAAGAGGAAACCCATACCAACACAACACATGTATTTGTTTAACAATATAATGTGGTTTTCTCCAAATACTGCTCTCTTCTTAACCCTAACCTTAACCTTCAAATCTTTCACACCATAAAGTAGGTAGTGTGATTCTCTTTTGACCTAAGAGGTGAAAGTGAAAGCTCATGAAGTTCCTGCTGCCTTACCCTTGAAAAAGGTACTGTGTCTGAATGATTTCTTTAAGGATCTAATTCTGTAAACTCAAGAAAGTTTCTGCTAAGAAGCTAAGAATTTGCTAATTATGCATTCTGTGAACTGTCAATTTAGTTGAGACTGCTAATAGTACACAAATAAGTCCAAAAAGTAATTAGCTTGGTGTAATAAATTTTACAAACGCCAACAGAAACATTGTTGATTTCTTCTGTGTTCAGCTGGCACTTTCTTAATTTTTGATTATTGTTTTTAGATGTCTATTTTTGCAACGGGGGCATGGTGGTGCAGCGGGCTTGGCTGGGTCCTGCTCTCTGGCGGGTCTGACGTTCGAGTCCTGCTTGGGGTGCCTTGCGACAGGGTAGTGTCCCGTCTTGGGTGTGTCCCCCAGTGCCTTGCGCTGCCAGGCTAGGCTCTGGTTCACCACGAACCTGCTTGGGACAACTGGCTTCAGACAACAGTGTGTGTGTGTGTGTGTGTGTGTGTGTGTGTGTGTGTGTGTTTTTGCAAGTTTCTGTTGGAAATCTCCACATACAGTATATCATATTGCTGTGTAACGTAGGCAAGGATAAAGCAATGTTTTTATGTATGGTAAAATTATGCCTTACTGCAATAAGTATTTATTAGCATGTTGTCAATAGAATAGCAGTAGCTTTACAAAAAATTGCTTTTTTGGTCAGTGCTACTAGAAGACTCTTTAATGGTCTCATTTGTACCTGTCAGTCAATGCACCAGTGCTGCAGTTTCTTTAACTGTGACATAATCTCCTTCAGCACAAGCAAGCCCTGTTTTGTACTGCTGAGTGTAACAACTACTTTATTATAGGAAACTTATCGGGGCATTTAAGGCCAAAAGGTCACATTTCTGCTGGTCGACCCTGCCCTAGCTAACCACTGAGAAAAAGAAATAAGTCTTCATTTGACCTTCCTGATTAAATAAGCTCAAATAAATTAGTCAGATAAGTGAATTAAATCTTCATGGAGTTGGAAAAAGTCTAATTAGGCCAGAGATACCTCTTCCCACATCTGCTATGCTCAGAAACAAAAAAAAAAAATAAAGGCTGTCTTTTCAACTGTCCCCCTTGGCCATTCCTTCGATTTATATCATCATCATCAGATTTGTTTATTGTATTACAGAATACCAATCCTGTGATCTTTAGGTTTTGTAGATTCATGGTATCAGGGTTTTTTTTTTTTTTGCAAAGCTGAATATTGATATATATGCAGTTTCACCTCTTATGTGCCCTGTGAGCAAGCATCATAAATGTTTGAATTGACACTCTCAGCAGATAATTTATGTGAAAGGTGTGCAATTTCCCTGGGAGACAAAATTTACTAATTATACCACTGAAAGTGAACAAGCACGGTGGCAAAAGGCAGAAAACTAAAGATTCAGCTGTAGGTTTTCCTCACATCTGTGAGCAAGGATCGCTGTTTGTCCTGTGTTTGTTGTCTGAAGAGTACAGCTCTACCGGCTTTCAGCTAGTCAAAAAGCTCCTGAATGGATGGAGAACAAAAGCCTATCTGCCAATCCTTCACCAAACCCCCCCGTCTCAATCAATGCCACTTGTAGATCTGCAGAGGCCAGTTATGTTTTGGTCACCAAATAATCTGGGCAGTTATAACATTAGATGTCACTGATGCAAGTATTTCTTTCTTTATATGTTAAATGCATGTGCCATTTTTATTTAATTCAACAGAAATGGTGTGTTATCTGCAGACTGCAGCTCATTCTTCAACACTGAAGGTTGCAAGGCATGACAAATTTTTTTCTTTATTTTTTCCTTTGTTTTTTTTTTGCAGACGGGGACTTGTGGGATGTAACTTTCAAGAACAAAACTTCAACAGGAAAAGAGCCTGTTTCTGAAAGTTATTGACATTGGTTAATGTTGTGAGCCTCTGAGAGAACATTGAAAGTGCCTGGTATTACAGTCTCAAACACTGAAACGGATCTGAAAGGGCCTTCTTCAGGTGCTGTTATAATTCCTGGGAGAAGATTAGTTGTTCACAAACATGTTTTAAGAGGATTTGCACTGTTAAATACTGTATGTTTCCTGCAAAGGCTACAATTAAAGCATCTCATTACTTTTCTGTGTCTAAGAAAATGAAACATAAATTTAGTCATTTAAGAGCAGCATGCAGCAGCAGAACCTGCAGGTTATCTTTTTTTTCTCCTCTTTCGAGAACATGATGACATAACTTCAAAATTTGATCCCAGCTGTTGCATCTTTTCAGTGATTTTCAGATCCAGGCTCTTTAACACCCCATTTGAGCCAGAGTTTATCTTTTTTTAAATTGCAAAGACTCTAAAACTACTGCAGGAAATAGACTTAAGTGTCAAGCATGAAGATACCAACAGGGATATACAGTTTAGCTGATTAACTTGTCAAGCCAGTTAAAGACAGTGTGGGATTTCAGAGATGTTCTAACTTGCCTGTACAGGTTACTCCTTATATACTGCTGCCGGATGCTTCTTCATGAAAAAGATTGAGAGGATGGGACATGGATGAACTGTTACACACAATTTATGGAACCATCTCATCTCTGACAGCGGTATTTCTCTTTAAGAAACAGAACCCACGGTTCCATAATTTTCCTATTTTCTGCATTAAGTTTCTTGTCAGTTCAGTGATACAGATCACTGTGTTCAGATAAGAAAAAATAGTTACTGTGATGTATTGTATAAGGGCACACATTTCTTTCATCAACTAAAGCGACAGGGTGAAGGTCAATTTTATATATATATGTATATATACACACACATATGGAATTATATCCAGTTCATGAAATACATTACTTAAGTGGTTGACTGACAAGTGACTTGTGCATATTTGGTTGAGAAGTTTATTTGAATAGTAGGTAGTAGGCATTCAGTACAGGAATAATTAACATCTTTAGTTAAATTCCTCTATGGAAGGGAAAAGATTCAAGGCAACAAACTTTGCCAATAAATACACACACATTTTCAGAACCGCTTGTCCCATACGGGGTCGCGGGGAACCGGAGCCTACCCAGTAACACAGGGCGTAAGGCCGGAGGGGGAGGGGACACACTCAGGACGGGACGCCAGTCCGTCGCAAGGCACCCCAAGCGGGACTCGAACCCCAGACCTACCGGAAAGCAGGACTGTGGTCCAACCCACTGCGCCACCGCATCCCCTGCCAATAAATATTAATAAATAAATACATATTTGCAAGAGCTGGAATTTTGTACTTAAATTGAGATTATAAAACTAATGAGTATGATATTGCTGCGCGAAACTGGCATCCCATCCAGGGTGAACCCTATAGCATTGCATCCTGTAATTCCAGGAAGTGCTTTGGACCTCTCTGACCCTGACTAGGACAAGTCATCAATGAAGATGGATGGATGGATGGATGGATGGATGGATGGATGGATGGATGGATGGTAATATTATGTCAAAGTCAACTTTGTCATTCTGTCTATATGTGACTGATGCAAACAGGAGAACAGTTCTCTCAAAAAGTTTCTCTTTGGACCTCCAAGCCACATAAAACAAACATTAGACACAGCAGACTAGACTAGAGACAGTGGACTCCAGCTACAGGAGCAGAAATAAATTAAATAACTGTAAAATTAATAAATTAATAACTGTTTTGATATTCAACACAGGATGTCAAAACAGTAATTAATTAATTAAAAATTGTTATTGTTTACCATGGGCTCTCTGTTAAAACTCTCATTTTTAAAGTGGCATGTATCTTCTACAAAATTAAATGTGCTTTATTTGTCACGCCCCTGACCATAAGCGCAGCAGCAAAACCAGCCGACAATCAAGGGGACGCAGGATAAAAGGAGGTTCGCACCACACAACAGTGTGGGTTCTTGCAATTGCCTTGCGCCTTGCAGTCTCAGCGGTCCTGTCTCTGGTGCCTTGCCTGTCTCCTGTTCCTGACCTTAGCCTGTTCTCCTCAACCACGATTTGGATCTCCCGGTTTGTTAGTGCCTTGCTTGTCTCCTGTTCCTGACCTTAGCTTGTTCTCCTCGACCATGATTTGAATTTCCCGGTTTGTGATGTTCGCACCATGAAGACCCTCGCCTGTCCCCGACCTTGGTTTCGCCTTGTCCCTGAAATCTGATTACCTGAATAAAACTCACCTGCACTTAGGTCACCTGTTTTCAGTATCTGTCTCATGACATTATTCAAGTAACCAGTGCAGACTTTCTTTTATATATGTGGGAAATTAATTCTATCAGGAGATGGGTGTGCAGATGGTCTCACATAATATTGGTATGGGAAATTGTGTTTTGCTGGCTTTTGCGATATTAACAATAATGATTTTTAATAGCACATTTGTTTAGATGATGCCTAAACATCACAGAATGCACAAAAGTTAAAATAAACCAATGTCTATATTGCCTATATTTATACAGCGTAATCATGCGCTGTATTCATAATTTTTTTTTTTTTTTTTGTGAGCCACTTCATCCTGCCAAAAGACGGCCAGAAAAGTGAGAGATTTTTATGGATTTTGCATTTACATTTACATTTATTTAGTAGAGGCTTTTCTCCAAATTAACTTCCAATATTTAGTTTTATCAGCCCGCATACCTCATTCACCAAGGTGACTTACACTGCTAAATACACTACTTTACAATTGGTCACTCATCCATAATGTTCACCATCCATTTGTTTACCATGAGAAAATTAAAATAAATGAACGATCTGTCTATGTGCCATTTTCCTTCAGATTTCCATAAGATAATTTCAACAATCCGAAGCTATTGGATACACAGAGTATGCTTGCTGTGTACTTTGTAATTACAGATTGAGGACACTTTATAAAGAATGAACACCCTTTTTTTCATTCCTTGCTACAGTGCATTTCACATTAAAGACATGGCCTGCACTGTTATTGTTTTGCACCAAAAGGTTGAGAGGTGCATTTGATTGGCAACTCATGGATAAAACCCGACAACGTATTATTTTTTTTTCTTCTTAAAGCCCAATCTCAAGACTCCAGTAATTACACAGGTATTAAACCCACTTATTACAAACCAGGAGCGTGGAAATGAGGTTTCCATGTACCTGCTTTTTCCCCCCTTCTCATCCTTTGTAGCATAGAGAGCTTTGTTAGTTCCATCACTTTTCACATATAGGGAGGGAGACTGCAAGCAGGACATGTATGTTAGTCACGCAGCCAGGGGAAATTGGTGTGAATGACACAGCAGTGATGGGAGAACTCAAATCCCTGCGTTAGAGCTCTGAACACACATGGGCAGCACATGGAAGCTCCTCTTTTCACTGAGCTCTAAACTGAGGTGATCTGTCGTCTTGTGGCTCTTTCGTGGCTCTTTCGCCTCAGTTGGAATGTAAATCAGAATCTAACTGCAGCAACTGGTCAGACAGACTGAGTCTAGGAAGGCAACACTAAAAAAAGACAATCTGGTTTATTCCACTCTTCAGTCTGGCTACTGGACTAATCGGTTGTTATTTCTCTTTGAGTTGTGTGTTGCCTTGAAGGAAAGCATCTGTTAAATTTAAATGTAATAAAATTTAATATATTCTTTAAAGAAAGGATCAAGCATAAAATGAAAGTGGAAAAAGTAAATTATTGCACAACAAATGTAATTTTATTGTTCAGTTGATACTCTTTATGACTATGGACCATTTACAGTCCATTCATTGCAAGCAATGGTGCTGACCACACCACCACCAGCTGCTCCCAGTTCATAAATGTGAACATTTTCAGTACTAAAATGTAAAATGCATTATGTATAAAATACTGTTTTAAACCACAATGTTTACAGCAAATACACAATATGGTGTCATTGACATATATGTGGTGTATGAGGAAACCATCTGATGCCTCATCAGGGGTCCTGCTGTAGTATCCATAAGCAATACATACCTGGAAAAATTTTTTGATTTGAACGGTGACTTTTCCTAAATAAAGCGATAATTGAATTGCTCTCTGTTAAAACTGTGTGATAATTGAGCCATACTTTGTCGTCTGGAAACTTGTTAATCTGCTGTTTGAACTTCATAAGCCTGATTTACGGTGTGAAGAATTAAAGCGTGTTCTTCTGGAGCCCTTCATCTACCCGATGGTCTCCGGTTACTTTATTTCCTCGTATCAGTGGCAAATCAAGGACTCGGGGGTTTGTTTTCAGTGCAGGATTGAAAAAATCATTTAAGAGCTTGAAGTTGTTTTTATTTATGTGGTATTAACCCTGAAAAATCTATTTTTGTATCCTTTTAGAAAGCAAAATACTTTGCATTTTTGGTGCCAGGAAACAAACCACTAAATCCTCCTTTTAAATATTGCAAGTTTCTGTGTTGGATGTTGAAGTGTTTCTTTATTTGTGGTGCATAAGTTTTGGGAAGAGCTCGAGGAGCTTGCGCCTTGGCCTTAACAAGATGTTTCTCCTGCATGGGTTTTCCTCTTGGAAAGACAAGGAATCGGATGATTCTTTTTCATGCATTCTATCAGCTAGACAAAACCACGTTTGCGGTCACTTTCTCGGCGAATCTGCCAAGAGGACTTTGCAGCTCTGGAGACTTCGACAGCTTTCTTCTTATAGCACAAAGAGAAGCTCGGACCTCCAGTAAAATGCACCCTTTCCCCACCCTCGCAATGCAGCCTTCTAGCTAGGCCACTGTCACAGTGTAACATTCAGACATCAGAGACCTCTTGTTAGTATGCAAAACAGTACATTAGATCGCTCACCATGCATAATTGTAGATAATGAAGAAATCAACAGGAGATTGCCCCATTAAGCAATTTGCTTCTGCTTTAGAGAAACGCGCTTGATTTGGTATAATTGCAGCAAACATGACGTGAAATTATTTCGATGCGTCCCTCCTTGTTAATGGCAGCCCCTGTCTCATGGCAGCTGGGGCGGAGGTCATTTCTCAGTTTGGTGTAGAAATACGTATAATTAAACAACCACACGTTTTCAAACACCTCCATCTGTGAACAACTTCAATGGGTTGTATGGGTTTGCATGTTTTAATCTGAATTCCGTAGGTCCTTAACAAAATACAGTCCATCTTTAATGAATATTGAATTTGGGAACTTCTGAGTTGCCTTTTTCTAACGAGGCTGATTTTACACACATAAGGCAATTTTTCTTACTTTCTTAAGACAAGTGCAATACTTGGCGAAACAAATTTTTTACTAGCTTCTGTACTGAGCCTGTTTTACTCTTTTTTAACCTATCGGTCTCCTTTTGCTAACATTGTTATGGTAATTTTAGTGTGTCATATTGTGCACTCTTTCAGTTCTGCTTGAGAAATGCCTTCTAGCAAGGACATGACAACAATAAACATTTGAACAGGAAAATGCACCACACCATTGTGCCATAGAGGCTGTATGCAATTACCCCGTTGGCCATTATGGTTGTTCTAGGCATACAGTTGAGGACTCTTTGACAACACCAATGTTTTCCTGAGGTCTTGCCACTGAAACATTGGACAGTTCAGATGTTAGGTCTATGTCAGGCTCTGCTTTGAATTGATTTTTGAAGTAATAGTGTCTGGACTCAAATGTGTGAGTATTTCCCATTCATTTTCTTAGGGGTTTTTGACATTCTTACATTCATACATCCCAGTTTTGCAAAACACTGTTTACTTGTTACATTAAATAGCTGCTGACTAAATAAATAGTCCACATTATTCAATCAATCTGTATTTTTCAGAAAAAATCTCCTTGGGATGTCAGTCTTTATTATAGATCACTCAAAATCGTTCATTCCACCGAGACTGCCCTCCTTTCAGTGTCAGCAGCTCTCCAGAACACTACACTCATTTACATTTATTTATTTAGCAGATGCTTTTCTCATAGCAACTCCCAATGAACTCTGCATAGTGTTATCAGCCCACATACCTTATTCACCAAGGTGACTTACACTGCTAGATACACTACTTACAATGGGTCACCCATCCATACATCAGTGGAACACACTCTCTCTGTCACTCACACACTGTGGGTGAACCTGAACAGCATGTCTTTGGACTGTGGGAGGAAACCAGAGCACCCAGAGGAAATCCACACAGACACAGGAGGGCATGCAAACTCCACATTGACCGGGGATTGAACCCATGTCCTCCCACACCACCCATGTGATGTGACACAGGAGTGCTACTCACTGTGCTGCCCGCTGTCTATTGTTTTGGTTCTTTTTAACCTTTTTGCAGTGACACAGTGAACCATCTCAGTATAACAGCTTGGAAGGATCATCCATCCATCCATCTTCCATCCCGCTTGTCCTAATAGGGTCGCAGTGGCAGCAGGGAGAGCAGAGAGGCCCAGCCACCCCTGTCCCCCGCAACTTCCTCCAGCTCAGCCTGGGGGATCCCCAGCCTTTCCAAGGCCAACTGTGAGATATAATCCCTCCAGCAGGTCCTGGGCCAACCTCGGGGCCTTGTCCCAGTTGGCCGTGCCCGGTATACCTCCAAAGGGAGGCGTCCAGGAGGCATCCTTATCAGATGCCCGAACCACCTCAACTGGCTCCTCTCAATGTGAAGGAGTAGCGGCTCTACTCTGAGTTCCTCCTGGATGTCCGAACTCCTCACCCTGTCACAGAGAGTGAGTCACAACACCCTGCGGAGAAAACTCATTTCGGCCGCTTGTATCCGTGATCTTATTCTTTCGGTCATTACCCAAACTTCATGAGCATAGGTAAGGGTAGGGATGTAGATCGACCGGTAAATGGAGAGCTTCGCCTTATGGCTCAGCTCCCCCTTCACCACTACAGTCCAGTACAGCGACCGCATTACTGCTGCCGCTGCTCCCAGTCTGTGGCCAATCTCACGCTCCCTTCTCCCCTCACTTGTGGACAAGACCCCAAGATACTTGAACTCCTCCACCTGGGGCAAAAACTCTCCCCTTACCTGGAGGGGGCATGCCATCCTTTTCCGTGAGAGAACTATGGACTCAAGACTTTGAGGTGCTGATCCTCATCCCAACCGCTTCACACTTGACTGCAAACTGTTCCAGTGTGTGTTGGAGGCAACCCTGTGACGGTGCCAAAAGAACAACATCATCTGCAAAAAGCAGAGATGTCACCTTCCAACTTCCACACAGAATTCCCTCCTAGCCTCGACTCTACCTTGATATCCTGTCCATGAAAACCACAAACAGGAGTGGGGACAATGCACAACCTTGGCGGAGTCCAACAACCACATTAAACGGACGTGACTTAATGCCGAGTATGCGGACACAGCTTTCGCTCCGTATGTACAGTGACCGAATGGCCTGCAGTAGTGGCCCCGGTACCCCATACTCCCTAAACACCTCCCACAGAATTTCCTGGGGAACATGGTCATAGGCCTTCTCCAAGTCCACAAAACACGTGTAGACTGGATTAGTGAACTCACATGCTCCTTCAATTATCTGTGAGAGGGTAAAAAGCTGGTCCACTGTTCCATGGCCAGGGCAGAATCCACATTGTTTCTCTTCAATATGAGGTTCAACTATCGCCTGGAGCCTCCTCTCCAGCACCCCGGCATAGACTTTCCCAGTGAGGCTGAGAAGTGTGATGCACACACTCTTCGGTCCCCTTTCTTAAAAACAGGCACCACCACCCCAGTTTGTCAATCCAAAGGCACTGTCCCCAAGGTCCATGCGACATTGTCAACCATGACAGCCCTGCAACATCCAGTGCCTTAAGCAGTTCCAAGCGGATCTCATCCACCCCCGCTGCTTTGCCACTGTGGAGCTTACCAGCTAACTCAGTGACTTTCACCAGGGAAATAGACTCTGACAGCCCGAAAGCCTCAGGCCCTGACTCCTGTAAGGGAGGCATATCACTTGGGTTCAAGAGTTCTTCAAAGTGCTCCTTCCACCTCCCGACAATGTCCTCATCAGAGGTCAGATTTTCTCTACTACTGCTGAACACAGCCTGAGCGAAACTCCTCCGACCCCTTCTGAGCTGCCAGATGGTTCTCCAGAACCTCTTTGAAGCCAACCGATAGTCATTTTCCATGGCCTCTCCAAACTCCTCCCATGCCCTGGATTTTGCTTCTGCAACTGCAGTCGCTGCTGCCTTTTCACCCAAGTGTCCAGAATATGTGGCCTCACGTCAGATGAAACGACTACAAAGTCGATCATTGACCTTTGGCCCAAGGAGCTCTGGTACCAAGTACACTTATGAGCATCCTTGTGTTCGAACATGGTGTTTGTTATGGACAAACCATGGCTAGCACAGAAGTCCAATAACATTTCACCATTTTGGTTTAGATCGGCCAGGTCATTGCTGACACCAGATTTCCCCGTCATTGCCGACGTGAGCGTTGAAGTCCCCCAGTAGGACTATGGAGTCTGTAGGTGGGGCCCCGTCCAGAACCTCACCCACCCACTCCAAGAAGGCCGAATACCCTGAACTGCTGTTTGGTGCATAAGCACACACAACAGTCAAAGTTTTCCTCTCTGCAGCCAGCCAGGGGCTTGTGAGTATCCCCACACCCGCCCGGCGCCTCTCACCCTGTGCAACTCCTGAGTAGGAGAGAGACCACCCCCTATGGAGGAGTTTGGTTCCAGAGCCAACACTGTGAGTGGAGGTGAGCCCAACTATATCTAGTTGGCATTTCTCAACCTCCTGCACCAGTTCCGGCTCCTCCCCCCCCCAGTGAGGTAACATTCCACGTACCAAGAGCCAGTTTCTATCACGAGGGGCCGCGACACCATGCACAACCCCGCCCCCTCCTGCTGCCTGGTACACATTGCACCTGACCCCCATGATGGACCTTGCAGGTGGTGGACCCACATGGCCCCCCCACAATGCCTTTTTGAGCTGAGCCCGGCCAGGTTACGTGGCCTTCCTGGCCACCAGGCGCTCGCCTAGCTCCAGGCCTGGCTCCAGGGGTAAGTCCCAGTGACTCTATTCCAGGCAGGGTAAACATTCTTCTGTTTCCATTTTTCATGGAGGTTTTTGGATCGTGTTAGTCTGGATCTTCACTCCAGACCTGTTTGTCTTGGGAGACCCTACCAGGAGCATAATGCTCCCGACGACATAGCTCTGGAGATCCCTAGATCATGCAAGCCCTTCCGCCACGCCAAGGCCCCGATCCAGGAAGGGGGAAGGATCATTACTGGAATATTATGAATCTTTACTTCTAAGGAAGCCATTACAAAGTGATCTTATGTGTGAATGTGTGAAACTGAATACATATTTTCATAACAATTGTACGGCTTAATATGTTAATTGGTTAATGTGAAGGTTCTCAGAATTTGAAAGAACTGTTTCTCAGTTGACTGAGTAACATTCAACATACACGTGATAAGATGTTACACCCCGTGCACATATATCAGTGGCTGTGCGCAAGGCCCAGTCCAACTGACCTCACCATCTTGCATTTGAAGTCCTGGAGAAAACATCCGCCAATACCATTATACATCTCTACGACTCAGAACATGCGGCTTAATCGCCTTCCCCAACCACCATATCGACCAACAGGGTGACAACATGGGTATTTCACTGAGGTTGTCAAGTGGACATCTCTCTTCATCTGTGTTTCATTGAGTTAGGCCCATGACACCTGGGGAACCACAAGTTGAACCTTTTGGTTGGTTAAGTAGATATTAGCTTTGTTGCAAAAAGATAAAAAGCTGAACAAAGTTGTGGAGCTTTGCAAATTCATAGTGCAGGGTCACCATAAGGTTCAAAATGTCTCTTTCATCTTTCAGCCATGTCATTCTGTAGCAATGTGTGCACAACTGGAACTTTCATTGCCCCTCACAGTCCTAGGCTTACTGTAATTTTACCCTTGCTTACATCACCAATCTTAATGAAGCAGTATAAGCAATGTACCATGATGTCATCCCCTGGAATTACTCCACGAGTCCTATATGCTCCTTTTCCTAAGGATTTTCCGGCTGTCAAACTAACCCTGTCTCTGCCTTGTACATTATTTAGGATTCAGGATACCCCTCAGGCAAGCTTGTTAACACACATGTCCATGTCATCAGCATGATCTAATTGTATAATTGTAGCACGCCCAGAAGGGGTGGACAGCCTGTTGGCCATGGATCCTCAGAGGGTTGCACTAGCCTTTGGAGCTTTGTATCTCCTCCCCAGTTTAAAATGTTTTCCAGGGCTTCTTTTGAACTGTATATTATTACTCTTATTGCTTATGTTATTTGTTGAAAATCCATCTGTGCTTTGAGGCAAACTGGTGGGAAGGGCCCTATACAAAAACAACTTGATGGACTGTAAGGTAAATGAATTGACTTGTGGTAGCCATAAGAAGGGCTGCCGTTTGGCACTAGGTAGAACTGGTGACAGACTACAACAACAGACTCCCGTCAGATTGAAGAAGGCAAATAATAGAGGCTGTTTGGACATTTTTTTTCTCCAGTTTATTTCCACTCTGCCTCTAACCCCTGAAACAGATATCCTTGTGAAATGTGAAAATTGTCTCTGTTTTGTACTGTAAAATAAGCTTAATCACAAAACTGATATATTTTATTCTGCAATGACAAATACTATATTTTTGTACATATTACTAGTACACTGAGTCGACTTACAAATGCATTTAAAATCAGAAGTCTGTTTCTAACTAGATTTGTTTGTAAGTCCAAACTCCATTTTCTTCTAGTATGTACAGTTAGTAAAAGTTGAATAAAACAAAAATCTCATTTAACTGATTAGGTTCTGTAATGAAAAAACAATGTTTTAAAAGTCTAATCCTCATGTTTTTTTTTTTCATTAATTCTGTTTTCATCACCTGCTCATTCAGGCCAGCTCCAGAGCCTTTGCTAGAAACATGGGACGTGATGCAGGGTAAATTATGAACAGGACACCAGTTGCAGGATGTTTATTATTTTTTATTAACTCAAAACAACATCAAATTAAGCCTACTTCAAAATTACTGGAAAAATACATTATCAGTTCAATGCTATCAACCGATTCTTCATGTAAACATGTATAACATTCACAGGACCCTACGCCCTGCTCTGTCCCACCCCGTCCCCTCAGTCCTGACCAGCTATGGACACATATAAAACTCTCATGGTAGTTTAATGCGAGTCAATGCGCCGTGACTCCAGCCAACACAGCGGGACAGACGTTGTCACAGAGGATGACTTTGTGATGAGACCATGAAATAGCATGAGCAGGTCCTTCACAAAGACCTCTGTCAAAAACACTCCCCACTTCACAATATTAATAGCAACACAAGGACAGCCTCTTAATGCGAGACAGTGGAACTGTGAGCATCATTTATTCACGTGAACAAGCCCTCTGTGTCACTGTTCTGAAGGCACTTTGAAGCGTTTCTTTCCAGCATTAATGCGTTTTTGCTGCCTTCCGCTTTGCCACAGTAAATATCTCACTCCAAACAGAATTTTCAGGAATACTAAATTGAAATTTTGACTATTACAATCACATATTGGATATATTTTTTCTTTAGACAGGCTGAGGTTGAAAGTAAAATCTTTATAAAAATCTTCAGCCGAAGTTGCATTCTGCATGTCTGGTGAAAATCACACTTTTTGTGTTGTACCAGTGGCTGATTTTATTCTAGAACTGGCTGTCAGCCCTTGGAGAAACTTCTCATTAAATAAAAAGGAAATGGAAAAGCAAATTTGCCAGAGGGAAGAACTGCATATTTTAATTAGTAATTATGGTAGGAATAATCCATCGCTTTGTAGCATTTGTCAGCTTTTTAAGTGGCATTTGATACGACATACAGATGTGTATCAGCTGACCATGGACAGACATGCTGCTGTACAAATGGACCTTTTACTCTTTTGCAACCAAGAAGAGACCCTCATCTTTTTGTCCCACTAAAGGTGCAAACAAACTGGACTTTGCTTTGGAAAAGAAGCAAGAAATGTGGGCTATGTATAATAGAAGCCATCACTTGAAAACACAACTCATGGCCTCATGTGTGCTCAGAAAGCTTGGGAATGTGGATTAAAGTGAACTCTTGATAGACACTGCTGGGATCCTCTCCATCTCTGGAGAGACATCATTTGTTGTCAGGGTGATCCTGATCTTCTTCCATTGCACCACAATCCTGAGCCATACTGGATTTGAAATTAACTCTGGTACAACCCACTACATGTGTATGTATGTATTTATTTATTGATTGATGAATTAATTGATTGATTGATTCATTCATTCATTCATTCTTTGGGGGGGTATTCCATTGTACCTTCTTGTGTTCGCCTTGCCATACTCAAGCAGGATTTCTGAACTTTCACTTTAATACAGAGCTATAATTTAATGTCACTCCTGTAAGATGTATGTTCTGACAGTTGCTGAATAGAACAAGATAGCTGTTCTTCAATACACTACATTGATCTAGCTCTTTTCTCTGAAGTAACTTACAGTGTTAAGTCACTTATTATTTACCCTTTCACAAAGCTGGGTAACCTTTACCTTGCTCAAGGGTACTTGTCACACCTCATATCTTGGTGTGGGATAAATGTATTTCTTGATTTCTTTTCTTCAACCTTAACTGTAAGCCACAATAAACCTTCTTAGTTCCAAAACTGTTTATTAAAGTGCCAAAGTGAGAAACAAGAACTATATGCAATATTTGCAAATAAGGGTGACAATACTTCAGCAGCACATACCATGCACACCTAGACCACTCCTTTCTTAAAGTGCAAAAACAAGCCCTTTAAATAGCCTTCCTTTGTCTTTTTAGGAACAACTGAACCAAAACTGGGTGTTAATCATACACATGAACTCGGCAAAAGTGATCTACAAATGTCTCATTACAACGAATACAATTTTCCTGTGCATTACCTTTCTCATTTTCATAAAATACAATGATTAATAAAAACCAGTGAATGAAAAACTTTTACAGTAATTTGTTTTCCCATTTTCATGAACATGGGCCACCCAATAACACGCAGTATTTAAAACACTTAACACCTCACTTGGGTCTTTTGCCAGGCCTAAAGACAATGCTGTTGGGTAAGCGGTGTATCAGTGACACAAACACACACACACACGTTTTCTGAATCGCTTGTCCCATATGGGGTTGCGGGGAACCGGAGCCTACCTGGTAACACAGGGCGTAAATCAGTGACACAAACGTAAAACACATACCAGTGAGAGTCAAATGTATGTCCTGTATGATGTAAAGGACATAGCCACTGCAGTGTGTGTACCCACTGAGTTACCTTAACTGTGCAATGAATGAGTATTTTCACCCCTTACCTGAACTGGGACAGACCTGCTCTGTCACATTGCTATGTGAGTCACAGGTAGCATTCGAACCCATGACCTTTGTATCCAGAGGAATCCACTCTAACTACTATACTACTAGCTGTCCAGTTAATCACATGTTTAATGTATTAATCACATATTAATCACATCTATGTCCTCTGTATTTTGTGTGATGCACATTTGTTTACTCTGAAGTGTATGTCACTTTGGGGAAAACCATCTGCCAAATGGATAAAGGTAAATGCAAACTGAATTTCACCCTTTATGACTCAATATTTACGACATAAAACTGTGTGATGCTGATTTAGCCCCAAGAATGAGTCACATTGATCAGTCCTGAAGGAAAAGATGCTTGGTATTGTAATACTGTGATTGCTCATGGTATTTTCCAGTACAGTTAAAAGGCAATTTCACATGATTTCACAAACACACTGCTCTTTACCTCTTATGCTGAAGAAACCACCGTAGGCTCTGCTTTTTCTGGCTCTCCGAGCTGGCTGGGAAAGCCAAATTTTGATGTATGTCTACTTGGTCATTAGGCACAACCAGCCTCATCATCTTGTAATTGAATGAAATTGCCGTTCAGTTAAAAAAGAGCTGCTCTGTCCAAATGCCCTCAGTATTATTGAATCAGGGGTCTATTTGATTATCTGCTGAAAGAGGTAGCGTCTCAGAGGTAGCAATACAGAGCTTAGGTATGGAACCCCACAGCCACAAATGTCGGACCACAGCGTTCTCATTAACTTGGTAGTCTGAGTGTGCTTCCTAATAGCAGGTTTGCTGTATTCGGTTTCCCAATCTATATTATTGATGATATGAAGAAAACAAGAGTAGCCTTTGCAGACAAGCAGGTCTACCTTGAAAAACAAACAAAAAACTGGAGTATGAGCAAAAGAGGCAATTGAAAGACTGATTGCGAGGATCTTGAAAATAAATGCAAAGAGATATCATTTTTTTAAAGGAATTTTTTAAAGATGTATGCCGTCAGAGGGGTGTGGTGGTGCAGTGGGTTGGACCGGGTCCTGTTCTCTAGTGGGTCTGGGGTTCAAGTCCCTGCTTGGGGTGCCTTGTGATGGACTGGCATCCCGTCCTGGGTGTATCCCCTCCTCCTTCAGCCTTACACCCTGTGTTGCTGGGTTAGGCTCTGGTTCCCTGCGACCCCATATGGGACAAGTGGTTCAGGAAGTGTGGGTGTGTGTGTGCGTGCCATCATCATGTTAATTACATAGCTCTTACATTTTTTTTTTTGCACTGTGAGGATCAGCAACTAAAAAGTTACTATAAATCAAGATGAATAGTAAAAGGGGAATGATAACCTGTTGAAATATGTAGAAAACAAGTCATCTGAAATAGAGCTGTCATTTTCCATTTGAGACGGGGCACGGTGGGTTGGACCGGGTCCTGCTCTCCGGTGGGTCTGGGGTTCAAGTTTCGCTTGGGGTGCCTTACGATGGACTGGAGTCCCATCCTGGGTGTGTCCCCTCCCCCTCCAGCCTTACACCCTGTGCTGCTGGGTTAGGCTCCGGCTCCCCGTGCCCCATACAGGACAAGCGGTTTCAGATGATGTGTGTGTGTGATCTTCCATTTGAAAAATTTACTTTGGTGCTGTAACTGTAGCATATTTATTGCTGCACTTAGTATAGAATGTTTTAAACATTATATCCAGAATAACAAGAAAAACAAATATGTGAAGAGTTCCAAATAATGAGCCAAAGATGGAGTGGTTTGATGGTGTAATCTGAGCCTTCTTCATCTCCAACCCAAATCTTAACCTTATATATTGTGAAACACAGACTTTTACATTTATTCATTTGACTGACACTTTTCTCCTAAGCGACTTACAGTGCTAAGCACTAGATGTCTTATTAACCTTCATACAGAGATTGCTTTTGTCTTACAATTAGAGGCTTACAGTGTAAGTTCTGCACTATAGCACTTACAGCCTAAAAGCAGGGTTTACATTCCAAGCGTATTAATTCAGGGTTAGTAACTTGATCAATGAACCTACAGCAAGTGAGGGATTAAAACTCAGATTTATATAAGATTTGTGGATGCGCAGTCTATACTGCAACCATGCTTACTTAAAGAAAAATAATTAAGGGTCGAAATGCAATTACTGAAACACTTATACAGTACTGTGCTGTACTATAGTTATAAATGCCATTACAAAGTAAAACCGACAGGTGTCAGTGTTCTGTACGTTTGATGTGACCGTTTCTCACAAGGATGTTCAGGATGCACGATGATTTCTGATACAATCTAAATTTAACATATTTTTCCATTGGTTTTATAGCTGATGGTCCGTTTTTTATAAATGCTTCTCTAAAAAAGTTCAAATTGAGTCATGATAAACAATGAAACGGGGCTGTATCCAATGTAACGTGGAAGATGTGTTAGAAATTTATGTGCAATAGATTTATAGACATGCTCCTCTGCGCATATATACGTATATATGCACTGTCACTAAATTCTCTCTCTCTCTATATATATATATATATATATATTATATACGTAAATATGTATAGAGAGAGAGAGAGAGAATTTAGTGACAGTGCCTATTGAATAATAAGAAATCATTTAAAAAGACAAGGAACCTGAATTGTTGTGCATTGGCTGTTATTATTATGGCAAGAAATTAACAGAAAAATTGGAGGGGCTAAAATTTATTCAGAATGGCAAACGTGAGCCAGTACTAATATTAAGATTAAAGACAAACTGATTTGGCAAAGTTTGCGGAGTTTATCTTTAGTCTTAATATTTAAGTAAGTCTAGCTCTAATAAGAAAAAAAAAATCCACTTTTATCTGTCTATTGTGTTGTTTAACCTGGCTGGACACCTATGTACCCTAAATGTAGTAAGGGTCGTAACATGTAATAGTTAACAGGCGTCGGTAACCTGGCTTGCATGTTAATATCTCGTCCAACTTATCTTTTAAATATCTTTTTTCCAAGCTTGCAAAGGGAAGCAATGCTGCAAAGCTTTAATACCTAATAATAATAATAATAATAATAATAATAATAATAATAATAATAATAAAAATAATAATGTGTGATTATTAAAAGGAGGATGGTGCTCCAGCCGGAGACGCACGGAAGCGGTTAATGCGAACAGGACGCAAATGAGCCGAGTGGCAGGAGGGCACGTGGGGGGTTGGTGCTGGGGTGTGGGGGGTGTTTAAATGAAGCGCTGCTACTAGCACAGGATACTGTACTCGGAAGGGGCAGCGTTCGCCCTGGTGGTCTCGCGTTCGCTCCGCGCAGGCAGGGGACACGTGAAGGAGAATGGCCGCGCGACGTTCCCTGCACGCGCGTCTCAACCGAGTCCTGGAGAAAAAGGTGGAGGAACGAGAAGCGTAAAGAGAGAGTAGATCTGGCATTTGCCGTGAAGACGTGAAGAAGAGGTCCGTCAAAGAGAGGTACATCCAGAAGTGAGCTGGTGCTCGGCGATGCTCCGCGGTGATGATTGATGATCGGCGCTCATCGGCGATCTGCAGTGAATGACAGGTAACGCGCCTGTGGCTCCGCGCGACAGCGCTCCAGATGCTCGTGAATGAATGGAGTCAGAACGGCGGGAGTGTCACTGAGCGCGCCGGGGGGAGGACACCTGAGACACAGCGCAGCTCGGCTCCTGCAGGTCCCTCTAAATGTGGATATAAGAGCCCGGGCAGCGAGTACCGGCACCAAGCGGTCGGGACCATGAAAAGGCGCGATCGGCCGCTTTTACACTCAACGGTGAGTACTGTACTCTACTGTACTGTACTCCACTCCGCTGTACCAAGTTGGGTGGCTGCACGTCCCCGCCGCGGGGGGATTCTGCATGATTTTGAATGTGGGATTTTGGGTTTAGATCCGCAGAAGTGATGCTCCGTCACCCAAACGTTTCTCTCGCTGTTGCCCCCGCTGCTTGGAGCAACTCCGCACTCGGGCTCCGTTAGAACCGTCAGTTCCACCAAAGGCGCCTTTTATTCCACATTCATTGTATGGTGAGTGTCGCGAGTGGAAGAGAAAGCCACGCACATTTCGGTGTGTGCTCCTCCTAACCTATATTGAAGTGGATGAGATGTTTCAAGAAGCTTGTGCTCCTCTGAACACATCGCAGGATGGATTTCGATCCTCTCGGGGCAGCATATGGTCCGTCTCTTTTCCACTCCAGCATTAGATCATTAAATAGCGGCTCCGGCTCTATGCTGGCAGTTGTCGGAACCTCCGAACGGACCTCGTATCCCTGTAAATCCACAAACTGCATCATCAGATCATGTGCAATTTTAAAGTAACCAAATGCGTCCTTGCAAAGCATCTTTTTTTTCCCCCACACCGTTCCAGAATGTTGTGTTTCAGTTATTTTCTCATTTACGATTCATTTTCAGTTGTGTTTTGAGAGGCATCTTTCCTGTCCTTAGCCTTGATTTTTTTAATTTTTTTTTTTCCAACGGTGGTGAAACCTGGTTTGGATTTTCCCACTGAAGGTTGTGAGTTTTCTTCCCAGATGCATGCAGCGCAGCGCTTGTGCCAATTTGGGAATTTCCTCCTGTGCAAATCCAACAATATAATCCATTTCTCAGGAAATGCTAAATAAACAGTAATATACAGCATATGTTTTCAAATACATAGCACGTGCATTTTAATTTTGATGATGGTTTTATATTTCATTCATTTTATTAAACATAGATTTCTTGTTGAATATTCTATTCATCGTCGTGCATTCAAATCAGGCTTATTCTGAAATATTTTGAAAATGATTTTAATTTATTTGATATGATACAACAGGCTGTTATTCCTGTTGAGACAATGAATATACACAGATTATATTCATATTGTGTATTTTGTGCACCACGGATCTGCTTTTTTTAATACGGTTCCTCATTTGACTAGTTTGCAGTCTGACCTTCTCCTCCTCATTCAAATGTCACCATTTAAAGCATCAGTTTGACCACTGAAAACTGGCAAGACTCAGAGGTACTTTGTTAACATACTCCACAACAGACACCGACAACAGTTAGAGTTGACAAATTATCACATAATTAAAGGCGCTGTGATAAACAAAATCCCACTGACTGCTGTGATTTTAGAATGTCTTAGAAGCAAGCAGAAAGGAATTTGAAATAAAGAAAAAAAAAACATCTGAACCTATGTTCACAAATGAGAGCCTATGAATCACTCGGACCTGTGTGTTTATTCTCTTTGGGTGGTGGTGACCCTTTGGAAAGTGTTTTAGGCACAAAATCACGTGGTACCCCTGATACCTCAAGAGAGATGAAGGGTCTTCAGAGATGGAATAATGACAGAATGGGAAGTGGTGATCGGACCGAGCTCTTATTGGCAGTGCTCTGAGCAAACATGAGCCCTGTAGTGTGGGAGAATGGCTGGCAAAGTGAAAAGCAAAGAAGTGATTAAACTTTAATCCCCCACCTCAGTTTTCTTCTCTTTCATTCATTTTTCAGGACTTCTCCTTTGAAGGCTTGGCATGGCCAGGCACTCTTCTGATTTTTCTCTCACTCTGTAGGGAGTTAAAAGATTAGTTTACCTGCATTTAGACCCTTCAGGTAATTTGCCAGAGAAGATAAAGTTCTCTGCAGATGAAGCAGTGAGCTGAACTGCTTGCAGAGCCATTCATCTGGATTGAGATGTGAAGAATAAACTTCCTTCACTGTCTCATTTCACTGTGTATCTTAAACGTGGTTTCTTATTCCCACAAATACTGAAATATCATCATCCAGTGCAGCAGTACGATCAGACTGTCTGATCGTTGCTTGCAGGTTAATGTAGGACTGGATGCATTATCATCCAGGTGTTACAAAGAGTTTGGTGATTTACAAGAATTGCATCATGCTGAAGTGATTCCTTTCTGATCTCCTGGATGGCCCATCAGTTAGGCAACATAATATTGTGTGTGTCTGCCTTTATCCACAATGTGCCAACTGTTTAATCAATAAGGTTAATGACACAGTGGGGAGAATGCAGCTCCTGTGCGGAGTAAACACCTAACAAAGATTGCTTGCAGTTTATCAGGAAGGGTGGATGACTTGTGTCTGTGTGTGTTTGTGCATGTGTGGGCTCATGAGCTGGAGGCTGAAGGGTTTTGAACTGTCCCCTTGCTCACTGTGTACTATTATTGTGTAACCTACTTTGGAGACTCTTGTTTTTTTTACCTCCCCCCACTCTAAAAGGGCTTTGCATTAGCAAGTTCAAGTCTTGATCTATTGATTTGTGTATTCCAACTTGTTACACTGCTTATGCCTGCAGGTCAAACCGAGAACTATATGCTGTATACACACTTAAAGGTCATATAGGTGTGTTTTCTCTACCCTAATTTGTTGTGATATGAAAGACTGTACTCCTTTTTTGTCATGGTTGTCTAAAAAATGTGCCAGTGTTGTTCCTCGTGCTTTTCACTGATTTTCTATGTTTTACTGGTAGCTTTTTTATGGCAGATCCGACTATGAAATAGATGGTGTCACATCTGGAAACCAATCAAAACTGACAAATCAGTTGTTCTTTGCCATCAGAGCAAGAGGCAGAATGTTGTATCTGAACGTAGTTTTACATTTCTGTTTCACAGATCCATTTTCAGATGTGTTCCTTAATCAGGCG
Source organism: Scleropages formosus (assembly GCF_900964775.1). NCBI lineage: Eukaryota > Metazoa > Chordata > Actinopteri > Osteoglossiformes > Osteoglossidae > Scleropages > Scleropages formosus. The sequence goes on from NC_041827.1 coordinate 2,066,309, forward strand.
TCCGAGTCCAAATTCTTCCCTTTCCAAGAACTAATTTCCTTTGCTGATTTGGGCAGGTTCAGAGAGTCTGAGCCGGAAATGTTGGCCCTAGCGCTACGGCATGCTGAAGGAACTTGGCCAGATCGCTGACCTGGCCTCAGCCCTTCAACAGCCGATGAAGAGCACCCCTAATTATGCCCCAAAGCAGCAGTCTCTTAGAGAACTAACTGTTGCTCAGCCCACAGGGTCTATGCTTTTGAATGAAGAAGATTAGCTTTTATTTCAATACTGCCAGCCTTGAAAAATCTTACTTTTATGAAGTTGTGATCTTGATGAAGGCAGCAGTTAGATAAATGCTTCAGCACACTGACCTGATGTCCCTGAAGGGCTAGAGCTGTTGCATAGCATCAGCAGGGTGTGTTTCATTAAGAGCTGCAAATGTGTGTAAGCATACAGTTCAATGAAAAGCTGTCACAGGGAGCCGAACTTGTAAACCTTTAAACACATAACCATAAAATGCAATTGTTTTTGGGGTAATTTTTCTCAGCTTACCTAATGGCCACATGACTGAGATATGGCTCAACAAAGGAAAAGCAACAATGAACAGTGGAAGGCTGCTGGTAGTGTTTTAGTGCGTTCCCTCCCTTTGCTGATACACATGAGACTCGCTGGTTTCCTCCTCTAGTGTAGTTTGGGGTATTTCAGCTTCAGAGGTTCTTATGAGTGATTAAGAACATGAGCAGAACCCTTTAACTAACCTTTTAAATCAGAACAAATGCAAATTCATTGTTCCCCACTAGTAATGATTCACAACCTTCCGATCACACGTGGTCATAGCTGAATTTTGCTGTTTTCCAAATCCACCCCAGTGTGCATTTCAAATTCGTTTCGCTGTTGAGTGTTCTGTCTCCTGCCAGTCAGATTTACATTTTGTTTTTCTGGGTGTTTGTCGCAGCCTTTTTGACTTCCTGTGGTTGTGTGTCATCCCCTGTTGGAGTGCCCACCGTGGTAACCAGGGGTGTACTTTAAACACCCACCACTGATGGTGACAGGGAAATCGGGTTACATCACAGGCACTCAGGGCGTTTCGGGCAATGGTACTTACAGACGTTGCGCAACATTGCACCAAAGTTAAACCTGGTGGCTCAAACTAGGCCAAGAGGTGTTCCGTGTCCAAACATAAAGTATCTGAATATGCAATCTGACCAGTTCATAACAAGCATATCACTCTGGCTGATTCCTTTTCGACCAGCCAGCAGCACTGCTGGGGAAAACTATTTAGGTAAAGAAACATTTTTTCATTACCAATTATTGTTGCAACGGTTTATTTGTACTGTCACTGGAGAAAAAACGCATGCAGTCTTTCAAATCAGTGGTGTCTCTGTTCTGTCTTTTCTCCATTCATGAATGGAATCCCAGCCTGCATGTTTGTTTCCTTAAGATTTTAGTATGATTTGGTGTTTTAGTGTGATACATCCTTGTTGCCGCTTGCTCTGAGCAAAATTCCTTTCAGCAGTTTTTCTTTAGTATCTTTGCTTGCTTGTTCACAACAGAACTATATATATATAACCAATATACTTATCAGTTCATTGCACATTTGCAATTATTGTGTCAGACTGGAGCTGAATGCATTTGGTCAGTTTTCTTGTAACTGTGTTATATGCTCCTTTCTGTATAACAGATTGAATGTCAAAATATTTTCTTTGCCCACTATCTACTCTTGCTGACAGTGAGTGATCCTTGGTGGTGATAATCAGTCAGCAGGCTAACACATTATTCAAAAAATTACTGTATTTTACATACTTAGACAAAGTCATTATTAAGCACAACTTGAATTCTTGTGCTTTTGTACAGTCAGTGAGCACGGCCTAAATTTTCCGGAGAGCTTTAATCATTAAAGCAGTTGCTGGGTTTTACCTGGAATTCAGAATCAATGTCTACATTCAGAGTACTGTCTAGTTTTCTGATCTTTATGTTGCATTTCTGCCATCATTAAATACCCTATTGATATTTAATGTGACTTATAGCTTATCTTTTATTTCTGTCTTATTGCCTGGATCCACAGCATCTGTTTGTTGTTGCTGATGGTGACACATAATAGATAGATCTAGATTTAAAACCGTTCAGATCAACAGCTACAGGCTGCCAACAAAAAAATAAAATCTGGCTCGATTTGAGCATCGCTAAACACAAAGGGGCATGGGGAAATCAATCGAACTTACACAGAAAGTGGTCCTAAGGGGCTGTAATACAGCATGACAGCAGCAATGTGCATGGCTCCTTTTCCAGCACTTACCTGATGGTTTTCCCATCTGTTGTCAGCTGTGGAAGGCCATGGTAGTGATGGAGTGGAGAACACAGCATCAGCATGCTGGTGATAGGCTGGCTCATGAGCATTTTGGCTGGAAGTTGTCCTCTTCCATAGATGTTCCTGGCAAGTTCTGTTCTTCTGCCTCCCAGTAGGAGACCCTTTTAATACCTGGCAACCACCTGATTATGACCCTGAAAGGGGCCAGTGAAGCTAAGCCTTATCGCGACACCCCAGAACCTGCTAGCTTGCTGCAAAAAAAAAACGGGCCCCAAATTATTCAGTACACCAACCTCAAACACAACTGGCAGAGGAGATGATGATGCAGGACAGTGATGGACACACAGACCTTTCATCTGTTAAATTAATCTTTGCACTGGAATTACGTTTCTCCGGACTTTAAAGGTCCTGTTTAATGAAGAAAAATCACAAACGGCAGCTACATTAACAGCAGGACCCTTGACATATTCCTAATCCGTGTTTAATTAAAGAAGTCCTCACCTCTTAACCTATAACAAGACCTGTTGAGCAGTGAGACTTGAAAAGATACCACAAAATTTCAGGTTCATTGGCCCTAAAATAGAGAATGAAAAAGATTTCTTGACACAAAACTTATAAAAGGAAAAACATTATTATTTATATTTTTCCCCTCAGTAAGCCTTTTTCACTATTTAAACTTTAGCCATACATTAATACAGTACCTTGGTCCTAATGGGATACCATGTATTAAGATCCTCTAGAGTAATCACTTTGTGATGCTTTTCTTATGAATTTGGTGGCTTGTTCATATATGGTCATGGTAATCTGGACCACAGTGACCTGGAGGTGATCTTGAAAGACACAAAGAATAAAACGTGACACATCCTGGGCAGAATGTCAGCGCTATATCTACATTATTTGTTATTGCACTTAATCGATGTTTCTGACATACAAGTAATTTTTAAGTAAATCTTTATTTCTGCAACAGCCTGGCATCCTGTCCTAAGCGTACCGTCGGGAGGCCCTGCTTCAAGGATAGGCTTCAGAGCACTGGGATGCTGACTTGGACAAGTTGCCACAGATTGAGTGAGTGAATAAATCTTTATTAATCCCCTAGAGAAAAAAACGTTTAGAGACACAACTCAGTAAAGTGCACTCGAACTAAAGTAACCATTTACACATTGGGAAACTGAGAGTATAGTGGTTAGATCTGCTGCCTTCAAATCCAGCAGTTGCTGGTTTGAATCTCACCTACTGCCATAGTACCCTTTGAGTGAGATACTTACCCCTACTTTTCCTAGTAAAATTACCCAGCTGAACAAATGCGTAAAAAAATCTAACATTCTAAGTTGCTCTGGAGAAGTGTCAGAAAACAAATAAATGTAAACAAAAAAGTAAAGGCACTGGAATCATTCATCTCATCTTTCCTCCAGATGTATTATGTCCTTAAGAAAGACAAAATATTGAAGTTCTTAAAATGCTTGAAATGCTTATGATAGTAAAGCTGCTCATACTTCCAATGTGTTGCCCAAGGACCAGCGAGGAAAGTGTTTGCAAAGCCACACGTGAAGCGTCCGTCTGGCTGCAGCTTCCAGCTTTATCGTGCCATTATCTGCAGATAGCTCCCTTCCCTGTGAGAGAGAGAAGCATCAGCTCTTACAAATACACCACCACCAGCAGCCAAGGACGAGACAGGAGATAAGGGCTCGAACGATTCTGGAACGGAGATAACAGGAGGAATGCTATAGATGAGCACTGAAGACTTAAGCAGCCACGTTGCCCCCACCCACCCATCAACCCACCAAATGCTCTGATAAACATGGCGGGAAACCTAAACAAACAGCGCTTGGCTGTGATTAAAAGCCATGAAGGGAACCTTACACATGCAACCTTGTAAAGCACATCATTTGTGAGAATAACTCAAAGGGTTATGACTGAAGACAAATATTGGCAATGTCGAACTTTCCCAAACCCCCTCCAAAATAACAGCAGATCTGTTGCAGGGACATAGACACAGACTTGTGCTTCTCCAGATTATTTGTTTTGGCCCGCACCGAAGGGATACTGTGTCGTTTCAGGGTTCAAACAGAGTTGAAAGAAATGTGAACTCTCCCTGAGGAGAGGACCATGTTCAGGTACATATTAGACGCTGCCTCTTACTTTCTCTGGCTCCGGTCTTTGGCATTACTTATACATATTCATGAGCAGACAAGGCTGGAATGTATTTTGATTCCTAATTGCTGGTTACAACTATTTTAAGCAGTAGCAGAGCTAATGAATATTCATGTACACTCACCTTCACAGAACTTGGAAACACTTTGCATTTTTCTTTGTGTTCCACAAAGCACCATGTCTCGTCATGACGATTAAAGGTTAGAGGTTCTGTTTTCCTGTAGCGTCCAGTGAATTGGTCCATGTGAAGAAGGGCGATTGATCGGTTTAATGACTTACTATGATTGACAGCTAATAGTGATTTAGTTACAATGATAGGCACTGTGTACCCAATGGGTACATGGAGTTCTCATACTGGTCCCTGGGTAAATTTACACACATCATTTATGATGGCTGGGAGAGAGAATTGCTTTTACTGTGATTCTCCACAAATTAAATGAAACTAAAGGTGATGTGCACCTACAGGGCGCGATCAAGTGTTCATTATCTCACTGCATTAACCATTATGAGTAATGTGGTTCCATACTGATGGCGGTACTTGAACGGGGTTTGTTACTTCAAGCATTTATTTTGGACCTTCAAGTTTTTGCAAATTTCTACTTTCTGCCAGAAAACACACTCAGAGTGTATTGGTGCAGTGTAAAAACAACTTTCTTGAGCAATGCATTGAAAGCCTGACTGATGACTGTTATTGCAGGCTGGGCCTGACCCCAGTTCTAAGGACATAACTGCTTAGTTGTGTAATATGGTGGTCATTGTGTTTTGAACACAATGGCTTCTGAAAGCTTTTTTTCCCCAGTAAAATTTGCAGCTATTAAGTAACGCCATGGGCTATTGTAGGATAAAATAGCATGTTATGTGTTTTGCCAAAATATGTGTACAGCACTGACTCATGTCAAAATTCAGCTATGAGTTTCAGTTGACATTTTTGCTTGATGTTTGTCAGCTTTACTGTGCCTTTCGTTGCTCTTTAAACTGCCTCACGTTTCAGGGAGAAGAATGTTTGATCGTCATCGTTCATAAATTACACATATTTACTCATTTAGGTGATATTTTTCTCCAACTGAACTTTTTTGGAGTTACCCATTTAACCCATTTATATAGCTGGGTAATTTTATTGGAACAATTGCAGGGTAAGTACCTTGCTCAAGAGTACTACAGCTGGAGATGGGGTTCAAACCTGCAACCTTTTTTGGTCCAAAGATGACAACTCTAACCACTATACAACAAGTTGCCCCAACAGCCATAAGTATATTAAGATATTTATGAACTGCATTGTGCAGCTGCAAGTTATGGGTGTATTGCAGACTTTAGTACATTAATCGAGGCAGAAGAGCAGCATTTTAGGACATGTTGGCCGTCTTCCTCATAATGGGGAACTAATTAGTGTCCATAGAATGTGATTCCAATAATAAGGACGTATGAAGTTTCCAATAGACTTACACAGACTCAGAATTTTTGTCTAGTCTGGACCCAGTCGGCACAGTTTCACATATAGCATCTCTGTAGGGATCAACTGATCTCTGCTTTCGCAGCCAGGTCATCACAAACCTCAACTTTTTGTTGTTTGTGTCCCGTATGTGTCAGTACTCAAAGCCCTCCAGGTAAATGATCTGAAGCGCTCTGTTTATTTGAGTCTAACCTTGCTGCTGTTTCCTTCACCAGTTTTCAAAGCTGGAAAAGAAATTTTTAAAAGATGCTGTCAGTGGTGTGTACAGTATACTTTTTTGTTTCACACTTTACTGGTGAACACACACAGCTCGACATCAGCTTTTGTTCTAATTTTAATTTATTTTGTGGTTAAATGGCTATGTCAGCCACCTCTGATTTCCGTATAGCAAAGACATAAGATAGCATGATGAGATGTTAAGAACACTGAATCCTGTAGGCTATGTGTTTGTTGTTTTGTGTCAGTGTGCAGTGGGAATGTACCTTATGGGAAAAGTAAGCATTTTCATTGAATTTTACCGTAAACTATACTGCTCTTTTGTCGTTGGTTTGTGTACGAATTGAATTTTGTTGACTGACATACTGTGTCAGTCTAGATGTTGATGTCAGGATCTCATTTATGAAGAACAAAAAATGAAAACCCGATGAATCAAAGCGTAGATGGAGCCCTCTATTATCCATTCAGAACAGAAAAAGGCATTTTTGTTTCCTTTGGTTCTTTGAGGTGTTCGGGTGTCTTTTGTTAGGAGACAACAGAGTAAGCACCCTTTCCTTCGATAGACCCGGGATTCTGCATGTGGAGTCCCGCACACCTGCTTCATGAATTAAGATGGTTAATGATTTCTCTTTGTGCTTCACTTTAATCTGCTTGTATAGTGGTTCCTATGTGGTCAATATGCAGTCCCTCCACGGATCAGCATCAGACCTTTGCTGGGGTTCTGTTATCAGCTGAACATACACACCCTACAGGCTCCATCACAGAACGCTGTTCTAGATGCTTTCCTCTGTCCAGGGAGAAGAGCATGATCAGGCACCTTTTCCCTTCTTTCTCCTATCCCTGGAAGGAATTCTAATTTTAGTCTCCTTGCAGACGAGGAATCTGCAAGCTTGGGTCTCTTGCCTTTGATCAGCCCTAATGTACGGAGAGGGCTGGCTGTGCGCTCAGCCTCTCCGTCTGCTCCCAGCTGCCTCGACACTTTGAAGCCATGGCGGCAATAGCAGGGAGCGGGTGGGGAGATTCCGGTGCATGCCGAACGGGGCCAGCGCCCATCCCGGTGGGAAGAGATAGGACACAGGAGCTGTGATACAACACATGCGACAGGTGGTTGTTGCTCCACCTCCGGTGATGAATCAAATCTCAATGTGAAAGACATGCTTAAGGGTGGAGCTAGTAGATTCATAACTAGGATTTCAACACCACATCCTGCAATATTTTGCATGTCATTGTCTGCATCAAAATATGTCAGTGACAATAACAGAATCATTTACAGGCCCTATGCCCAAATTATGCACCTTTGCAAGTGAGGGCCCCTTTTTGCTTTTTCACACTGCAGGTGCACCAGGTAGACATGGACTGCATTTGCCATCTCAGACACTGGAAATAAATTGTAGAATTCTTATCTTATATGCTTCAGAAATACACAAGCCATCTTGGTGTGGGGTATCCCTGTCCTTCCTCAGTGTAACATTTTTTAATTTGTTATAATTCTTCCTAGTATATTTAACTTACTGAGCCCAGATTAGAAGCTCTTTCAGTGTCTGTGGATACCTGATTAACTACTTTTTCTTCACAGTCAGAATAGGCGTAGCAACTGTAATCCTTGTTAGCTTTACCCCGATGTATAATACTTTGTGGTTCTAGCAGCACAAAGGAAAAATTAACTATAAATATATTTGCTTCAGCAAAGAAAATCAGATATAAGAGTGAAAAGATGAGATATTACATTGATTTATGTGATGCTTTTCTCTCAGGTAACTTAACTTGCAGTTTTTCACCCATTTCTACAGCTGGGTAATTTTACTGGAGCAATTTAGGGTAAGTATCTTGTTCAAGGATACCACAGCTGGAGGTGGGAATCAAACCTCTGACCTTTGCTAGCAACGCTAACCACTATACTGTAAAGCTGTTCCTATCTAGTACCAATACTCATGATCCAAGATGGCCATAGGATTAGAAAGTGAGCCTTTTCAAGAAGCCAAGGTGCAGGTGTTCAGACTCCCCGTCTACTCTCTGCACTGACTTCTTGGCTGTTTTGCACCATATCCCACCATCAGTTGTCAGGGATTAATGATTGATTATAGTGACATGCTCTGCCTCAGTTCCACGTTCCACCTTCAGTTCCAGCCAGAAAAAGTATTTTTTTGTTGCAACAATGGCAACACTGGGTCATAGTAACATACAGAATACAGCAACAGCACAGAGTAAAATCGGAACCCCAAATGTAAGCATAAATCAAGAAAAGCAAATTACAATGTTTCTCAAAAATGATCAGTTGCCATTATCCAAGCATGTTGCCTGAAAAAGTATGAGCCCATGAGTTGTCATTCAGATTAAATTTTATTAGACAGAAGAAACTTCATCGCTGACATCTTCGATATGTAAAGAGAAGTGTGGTATATAAACTACAAAATGCTACTAAGTTATTATGAATGAATGAAACTCTGAACAAAGTGAATTTTCATTTAGTGTAAATTTCATTTAATTTCAACAAAAATGCAAATTTTTTGCATTACAATGTTTGAACACTGTCTGCAGAAAACCTTTCTAGCCCTGGCTTTTGCATGAGTTTCAGTCCCATACTTTTAAGTTTAGCACAATATGCACTCTTTCACAAACCATGGAATGTACTGGTTTAGATTCTAAACTGAGAAAAAGGAAGTGATTTACAAGTTCAACCAATTCCTCTGGAGAGAAAATGAGTATAATACTAAAAGTAATAGTTTTAAACCCATCAACAAGCATGGACATAACAATTTCCCGGCTCGAATTCCAGTGTTAAACTAGAAAGAATACATGACACAGAGCTTTCACCAACATCCCTGTTGACACCTTTCTGACACGTTCCAGAAGATTCTGTCTGTTCCGGTGAGGACAATGTGACTGTAACCTTTCATATCAATTTAGCCACCACTGTGAGATCTGCAGTTGGCGTGTCCTGTTATTTTAGTCTTCTGAAGCTCCACTACTCAGTGATTGCCTGTAGTTCTAGTCTCAGCGTGCACCAGCGAATCTGAGAAAGCTGCCAGAAATACCAGCTGGTTTTATGCAGAGTCACACGGTTCCCATTCTTTGCTGAGGATGTGGGCTGTGTTTTCTTGCTGGCAGGAAGGCCTTTTCCACCCTGTTTCCGTTGCATCTCTGCCCTGTTCGCAAGGAAAACGCTGGAAAATGCAAGGTCCTGCAAGCAGCACTGGCCTTAGAGAGGCGGAAGCAGAAGGACGCTTTAAGAATCAACAGAAATGAATTCTTTCAATCATGTCTAATTTCAGTGTGGCATTCCCTATTTCTCTCTTGCCCTCCTACCCCTTGTTTGTTTCTGTCACTCTCAGATACAGTCACAAATAAATAAAATTTAAGCCAGACACTTCACTGGAGGGTTCTACAGCAAAGACCCCCTACTGGGACTTGAGCCAGCAGTCTCCAGGTTGCAAGCCTCTATCTGTCATCATCATGCTACCTGCACTTAGGAGCAGCTCACTGATGTTACCCTATTTGTCTGATTACAGCTCATATGTGGTCTCATAATTATCTCCCATGAGCCCAGATCCTCATGGTCTCCTATTTAAAGACGCCTAAAAAAGCCAAGCCAGTGTGGCCCCCAAGGATTAGAGTGTAGGTATCGTAGGTCTTCATCTTCTAACAGAAAAGGAAGGAGGGATTAATGATAATGAAACACTCATTCCATGCTGGTCCCACATATCAGGAATTACTATGAGACACTTGCCAGCCATGCTTATTAAAAAGGCCTTGGTGTGTCCTGATTTCACTCCGCTTGCGGGGATCCCAGCCTCAGCCTTCGGGTCCTCTTTCATTTCCCTACCCACTTTGACCTACTTCTGTCTCAGTGGCGTAGTAAACGAATTTGGTAATTGCCTTCATTTATTTATTCTGAAGTTGAATTTGTCTGGTCGGTCTGTACCAGCTCACAGAAGGGGACACTGGCTTTCTCTATGGCTGTAGGGTTCACTGACACTGACGTGGGCTTGGGTGCAGCAGCAGATGACATTTTACTGAGAGCTTCCCTGTGACTCCCCGTAGCAGGGTATCCAATAAAATACTGGTTAAGGAACAGGGTTTGTAAACATAAGATTGGCGACTCAGAGGTCCAGATCGGGCCCCAGTGGTGTCCATGGCTAGTTAATGTGACGAATAAAAAAAAGCCATTAAAGTGAGGCAGCCATTCTTGATTTATTAAGGGCAGCGCATTCAGGAAGCTGCCTTGGTTGGAAACATCTGCGATTCAAAACAGTGTGTTGTGTTGCTCCTGGGAGGAGCATCAGCTGAATGAATACATGCAAGCGTAAGTAATCCTCTGTTTCTCCCCAAGCAAAGTGTCATATCCGTACCCTTGCGTTGGATGTGTAGGACTTTACAGGGTGATACAGTAGGACATAAATCTGTCTCATTTCATCACCTCTAATGACATGACATGACTCCGATGTGGGGAAGGGGAACTCGTTTGTTCTTTTGGTGTTAAACAGCCTGGCCTGCTGTGTTTCAATGACTCCTGCTCCACAAAGCCTTTAGAGATGGTCAAGAGATTGTAGCAGGATATTCGGAAGGACAATTTTTAATGCTCCTGACAGTGCATGTATTACAGACATCATTTTGTTAGAGTTAAAATGATAGTTTGGTGAAGCCGGTGAGAACATTACAGTTCAGACTTGTTCTCCTCCAGACCACTGTGGCAGTATATTCTATTCTTGGATGGCATCTAAAACAAGCCACGGCCCTTTTAAGAATTAACAGTCCGCACCAGTAATGACTATAACTGGAACGAGACATGAAGTGCCTGTCTCCTTTACTGTTTTCTAGAAATGATACTATTTCCCATGTATTTCTGTGTAGCCTCTGAGAGTTTTTCACAGTGATACCTAAAAGCCCAGCTTCTTCTCCTCTATAGCCAGCCCAGCTCTAATTTACACGCAATTTACCAGTGTAGCTCCATGAGCCACCCATGTCTAATCTTGGTGTCTCTCTTTAAGTCCTCAGGTTATTAAAGGTTATCATGGTTTGCTTCTTTTGCATTTGTTTGGACGTGTCGGTGGTAACAAAGTCTTTTTCCTCTACCTTTTCGTTTGCACGAAGAGCCTTTTGTCAAATCCTTTAAAGCAATATGTGCAGAATATGAAGCTTACATAAATGTAGTTACAGCAAATGTTAAACTTTCATATTCTGTGACCCTTTTTCTTCCTGTTTCTTGCATTCCTTTTCCACTTTTGTTCTCCTGCTCTGACTGCTGTTCAGAGGTCTTGATATAAGCCTTTAGCTACAGAGGCTAACGCTTGTCCTCACAGGCACCTATAAAGCAGAGGATGAGACGGAGGGTGTAAATCAGGGCCGACATGCTCCACACGATGGCTTGTGGTGGGTGAACTCCTCCCCCAGATCCACTAAATCAAATAAATGAGCATTCAGTCTCAGACGTGGCACACGGTACCTAGCGACGCTGTGCGTAGCTAAAGGACGATCATTTACAAGATAATTCCCGCTGCCTCAAAACAGCTCTCAATGGACCTGTGATTACTGGTCTCTTCATGGCGAACGTGTATATTTTACACATAGTATCTGAGCCCCAAGGCCAGGATGACTCATGTTTTCGGAGGAATGCACAGGGCTGTGAAGACAACGGCTATAGCTGCAGTCCCAGGTGCAGTGATAGGAAAATAACCCTTTTTCTTGAATCTGTTACCCTAATCCTTGTAGGTTTTTTTTGCATGGATTCGCCTACGGGTTGTCTCTGTTGGAAGTTTGGTGTCAGGCTAGTTATATTTTAAAATAATGTTTTAACACTCCAAAAAGGGGGTGTGGTGGCGCAGTGAGTTGGACCGGATCCTGCTCTCCAGTGGGTCTGGGTTTCGAGTCCTGCTTGGGGTGCCTTGTGACGCACTGGTGTCCCGTCCTGGGTGTGTCCCTTCACCTTCCAGCCTTGTGCCCTGTGTTGCTGGGTTAGGCTCTTGCTTACTGTGACCCCACTTAGGACAGGTGGCTTCAGCCAATGTGCATGTGCTGTGATGAATGAACAAGCAAACAATGATATGGGCAGTTACAGCCTGCTGGATGAGCCAGTATGTGACTGGGGGACAGGTGTAGATTGTGGGCTCTGCCCAGAACTGGAGTTATTAACACCAGATGTTGTTGGAGGCAGAGGAGTCTAGGAGGGACAGACTGCTTGTGAGTGGAGTGTGTGTGTGTGTGCGTGTGTGGGGGGCTCAGGTGTGCAGGCATGGAGGGGACCCACCTGCATTCGTTCCAGTGCCATGGACTGTGTCACCATATGCTTGGCATTTGTACCACCTCGAATCTGACAGCACTGTATTCGCTTGCACAGTGGCTACTATATCCGAGGGGGGGTCACTCTTTAATTGACTGCCTGTTGCTAAGTCGAATTTAAACGTCATTTTGCCAACTGTACAATCCTCATAGGTCACGAAGAGAACTGCACAGTTTTGCCTATAATAATGATACACTTAGTAGAGATTATGTAATTCAACCAGGTGACATTGTTTATTTGAAAACCCTGATATTCTTCTGAAGAAACTTAGATTTTTAAGCAATTCAGGTTCTTCAGTAAGAGCCTATAAAAGTTCAGTCAATAATCACATGGCAACAAGTTCTGTTGTGTTCCATCACTTTCTACTCCCTGCAGCCCTCTTACAAAGACTCTTTTTTTTAACTGTAGTGGTTTCCAGGATAGCACGCTGGTTCTGATCATTGTGACCCGAACTGGATAATTAAAAATGCAGCACGGGAAGCTTTCAAAAGACAGAAATATTTGTAACAGCATGTTTGTTGTAAATTTTCCACATGGAAAAGAAAATAAAACCGGGATAGTCTGGGAGCATTTCCTTTACTTGGAAAGACAGGTGACATACCTTTCACACACACACACACATTTTCAGAACCGCTTGTCCCGTACGGGGTCACGGAGCCTACCCGGCAACACAGGGCGTAAAGCCGGAGGGGGAAGGGGACACACCCAGGACGGGACGCCAGTCCAGCACAAGGCACCCCAAGCGGGACTTGAACCCCAGACCCACCGGAGAGCAGGACTGCGGTCCAACCCACTGCGCCACCGCACCCCCTACATACCTTTCAATTATGTTAATCTTACTTTAAAGCTAATACTTCATAATGTTATTCATGGCCATTTTCTAACAAAACTGGAATTTAATGATTTCTTTGTAAGAGCCAATGGACTCTTTTATCATGTACATAGCTTTCAGGAATTTTGATAAATGCCTGCAAAGGAATCTCAGCTTTATAGAAAAAGCTTTCAAGAGGAAAACAAAACAGGTAAAGTCAACCTAAAATGTAATATTTAATGTTCATAAAGTCTAGATTATATTAGAAATTTAAGATAACATACATATTTTGCTTGGTAGTAAAGAAATAGAAATGTTCACAATAAATGCATCTAACCACTCTACTAAATTACTTGAGTTTTCAGAAAAGTCTTTAATAAACAAAGAATAACAGTAGTCTGTGTTTCTCAAAGACTGAAACCATCTGTGAGCTTTTTATAAGTACACTGGGTTCCTTTTGAATTGTGAATTCTCAAACATATCTCAGTTCATGTATTATTTATTTATTTATTTATTTATTTATTTATTTATTTATTTATTTATTTATATATATATATATATATATAGGTGGCGCAGTGGGTTAGACCGGGTCCTGCTCTCTGGTGGGTCTGCGGTTCAAGTCCCACTTGGGGTGCCTTGTGGCGGACTGGCGCCCCGGCCTGGGTGTGTCCCCTCCCCCTCCGGCCTTACTCCCTGTGTTGCCGGGTAGGCTCCGGCTCCCTGCAACTCTGTCTGGGACAAGCGGTTCAGAAAGTGTGTGTGTGTGTGTATTTATTTATTTTGTTCTGGTCTGTTTTCAAAAATTTGCTTCTTTCAGATGAAATGTAACCTGGGTTTCCACACCCAGCTATTAGTTGCCAGTAGAACATACTCAGATAAGGAATGTAGTGCTGGATCAGTTCAATTCTTTTCCACGGTGATTACACCTTGTGTGATGTTTGAGTCTTGGGTTTCAACGACAAGATGATGAGCACTGTACATGCTTTGGGATAATCCCTCAATGAACGGAATTCATTATGAGTCTGTGAAGTCAACAAATTCTTATTTTCATTCATTTAAAATTTGTTTTCATTTTTATTGTAGGTCAAGGTCAATAAAAAGATCTTGAACTTTGTCTGCATAGATAATAAAGCAAACTGAAAGTGACCAGATGCTGAGAATCGCGCATGAGCATGGGATGAATTGGTCAAAAACAGAAAATTGTGGATGTTTTCTTCCCCCCCAAGTAATTCAATAGAACGAATGTTGTTTCTGGACAATAAATTCTAAAGAAAATATTACAACAGACTGGGATCCTATCTATGGTGAAGCTCTTCTCATGCCCTGTGTTTCCAGAATAGGCTCTGGAACACAGCATCCCTGCATAGGGTGGGCAGTTTATCAGTAATATAAATAATAAAGGCCTTTAAGTGATTTTTGAATTCATTATAGCCTTTTCTTTAAAAAAAAAAAAAAAAAAAAAAAAAAATCTTACCTCAGAATAAAATGGACATAACATAAATGTGTTAAGAATAGGGTTCCAGACCCAATTGTATTTGTGAGTTGAGAACCCATTGTATTTACCACAGTTTCTGATTGAGTCTTGCTTATCTTAAATGTACAATTAATGTACCTCAGGTGCAGCTTTAGTGTGTGCTGACATCTGATTGGCCACAGCTCTTTATTCCTCAGTCAAAATCAGCTTAGCTGCACCTGCATCAGCCAAGCTTCACCATGGCAACATGGACTCCTGCACTGCCTTGTGGGAGTATGTCTGCATCAGAGAATTCCAGAATCAAAGTGCACACCATATAGATTCCAGAAGTTCTGTCTTGTCATTCTGAGTGTAGCTCATTCAAATAATCTTGCCCTCTCTTGTGTCATTATACACCTCTTTTGCTTTTCTCTGTGTGCTTCTTCTATCAGTTTCTCTGCACTTGGTTTTCCTTGGACATCCTGTCTTCTACACTATGTGAGCCTTTCTCTGTGTGTCAGTGCTACACAGGGGAAAGCTGGTGTTTGCTAGGATTGCATGGGACCCCCTCCCTCCTTTTCACCAAGTCAATCAGTCAGTTATTTCACTGTTAAAGTTGTGATTTTTCTCCACCGGGCCCCATGTTTCAAAAAAAGGGTGTCACAAAGCATTATCAATTTCTCAGCCTTATTAGGACTCATTAACAGTGTGCAATGAAGGTACGTGGGGAATGGAGCTCATTCTGGTGGTGTAACACAGCACTGAAATCATTTGTTTGCAAACAGAATAACTGCACTCGTTTCACAGTGTTCATGGCATGCGCGTGTGTGCTCATAGTTTCCAGGGTGCACAGTACAATTAGTTCTCCCTTAAAACAGAGACACCCTGTAGTTCCATCCCTGTGCCTTTTCCCAACTCTAAATGTGTCTATATGTTACTCAGGAATGCATGGAATATTTATGTGACTCAGTGATCTTTGGTGCTTGGCAAGCTGAACCCAAGTGTTGGTGACTGGTCTTGCCAAAGCATGCCTCAAGTAGACTTTAAAAGACTTGAGCAGTACGCAATTTCATGAATGCAAAATGCAAAAATTACACAATGGCTGTGTCATGTGTCATGGAAATGTAAATGACTGCTACAGACAGACTGCACTCATCACTGGGCTGCAGAGATTCACGAAGACAGCTCATACCATCAAGCTAAGAATGAGTGGCAATGATGAATTTTGGAAAATGACATTTGAAATGTGAGGCAAGAAAATACTGTACATTATCCATTTTTGTAGCTTCAAAATTTTACATAACTGCTTCTGAATTTACAGTAAAATAAATAAGTCTATTTGCATCCATTTACTGGCTGGTTACCCCTCCATGTACCTACCGAATCCTGGATAGTCAAACTATCATCCATAAACCAAATGGCAGAAATACTGCAGAAGTGAGAACAGACAAAAATCTTCACCTGGAGACTTCTTAGCTTTCATAGCACTTCTCAGAGGTGTTCTCAATATCTCCAACACTGAAATACTGTATCTCCCTGCTATTCCTTTCTCGTATCATAAACTTTGTAGAGTTACAAGACAACTAAAGGATCATCTCCCCAGTACACTTTAGAAGGATGTACCAACTGTGTGGTACCATCGTACTCATCCACCTCAAGGGTCCAAAATCTAAAATAAATTATTTATCAGTCTTGACCCGTGGAATGAACACAGTCTGTACTTCAAAATTGCAGAACCCTTTCTGGCAACACGGCACAATAGTATAATGAGTTGCACTGTTGTTTCACAGTGTTTGGGTGCGTGAGGTGACATGGGTTCAATCCCTACTCATTCTGTATGGAGTTTGCATGTTATCCCCATGTTTTGTGGGTTTTCTTCCACAATTCAAAGACATGCTGTCAAGTGTGTTGGTGACTCTGCCATAGTGTGTGTGTATGAGAGAGAAAATGTACGTTTCACTGGCATGTGGGTAAGTGAGTCTCAAAATTAGTCTCTTTCAGACCATCCCGGGCCCCTGAAATATTCTTCAGTTAGTCCTTCACCACCTGTTATTTTTGATCTACCAGTTTTCCTGTTTGTACGTCTCTTCATTTGGTAGCTACTGGAGTTTTTAACTTATGACAATGGTGCTATCAAGCAAACGTGCTGTGTTTCAACAATTGTGTGCATGTATCTAAGTCCGCTGTTGTTGTAGGATGCAGTTTTTTTTATACACTGTGCTGCACATCACTTTGGAGAAATGCATCTGCCAATGCATAAATGTCAAAAATGTAAATAAGACTATATTTACAACTATCACTTGGTATATTATTGTTGAATTTGATGAATTTTTACATTTACATCACATTTACATTTATTCATTTAGCAGATGCTTTTCTCCAAAGCAAGATACATCTCAATTTGTTTCTTTCCACTTTATGCACCAATGTTCATCGCACGAGTAGGTGCACAAAACTCCGATTCCTGATCACCTTCCTACATTTTTTTTTTAAAGTTACACAAACAAAATAAACAAAACAAAGGTACACAAACAAAAAAAAAAATGCATCTGCTGTTTGAAAACAGTCTGAAGCATTTGATTCACATGCTCTTGTTTCATCCGGTGCCACAGCACTTAATGGGATTTGAGAGGCGATGTGGCTCGTAATTTTAACTAGTCATTTTAACTATCAAGTGAGTGATTCACATTCCATTTTTAATGCATGCAGCCTAGTAGGAAGTATAGCTGGAAAGTACTTGGTCTGTAACCTACAGGTTGTTAGTTTAAAGCCCACTCCCTGCTGCTGCTACTTTCAAACGAGGTACTTTGAATTGAATTTCTCTTGGAAAATAAGAATTTTTCCAATACATTATTAGTTTCTCTGGATAAAAGTGTCAGCTAAGCAACAAATGAATAGCACTGTGAAAGCAAGAATCTATGAAAAGTGACTATTCCTGTGAAAAGGAAAGTGCTGGTATGTTCTGCCTCAAAAGTTCTCCACTGATTATTACTTTCGCTTTTTATTAAAAAGAACATTCCTTTGGTAAACATTTGGTGCTCTGGCACTTCTTTACCGGAAGGAGGCTGACAGAAAAGTTCTCTCAGCAAGAGCCCTGAGGCTTCTTCCAGCGCACTCCTACTTCACGGCAAGCTGATCAGCACTTAAATGGCTCCACCAACTCCCACTGCCCCTATGCTGCACTTTTAGGGCACAGCTAACCCATCTTCCACTGGAATTGAGCAACATCATGCACGTATGCGCATCTTTAACCTAACACCACCTGCATCAGAAGGCCTTCTTGTGACTAGCTCAAGTTAAAACATAACTTCATAGCATTTAGAGTGGGACACCAAAAACTATTTTTAAACGATTTCAAGTCAGTTGTCATTTGAAGTTTATTTTTGATGCCAGTAATAAAAAGCTACATGACGTCTTGTTTGGTGTGCTCTGAAAATGAAACACAAAATATAGTCGTCAGCCAGTCTCCGTAGGTACATCTGGTTCTTTTGCACATGCACCTTGCTCCCTTAGACCGAGAGCCCAAACTTAGTGTTTGAAACATGCAGACTGGATCAAGGAGTCCAGTTACTGTTCAGATGAGTATTACAATGGACTTGTGGTCTAACTCACATTGAATTGGCATGATCATGGTGTCTGCAGAACTGGTTCCAGCATCATAGGGTTCAGGTTAGAAACTGACACCCTCCAGTGATTTTGGCACTGTGTGGTTTGCACATTACAGCTGACAGAGGATGGTGTGATGGACAAAGAAAATTGCAGTCAGTGGCAGGTCTGTGGGTGGAAGATATTACTGATGAGTGCTCAGAAGAGAATAGCAAGACTAGTGCAAGCTAGCATGCCAGAAGTTAGAAAATAACAGCTCGATGCAACAATAGTGTGTGGAACTGTATTTGAGAATGCATAACTCTTAAAACCTTTAAGTAGATGGACTACAGCAGCAGAAGCCCATGCAGGGTTGGTCCCACGTGAATGCACAACAAGAAAATGAGAATCCAATCTACAGGTCACAACAACTGGAAATAGACGAGTGGAAGAACATTGTCTGTTCTTTTGAATCCCAGTTTCTTTGGGGATATGTTGATGATAAGGTCAGAAATTTGAATCAAATGAATAAATCCATGGGCCCATCCTGCCTGCAGTTAATGGTACCATGTTTCCTTGACACACATTAGGTTTTTTAGTACCAACTGAGCATTGTTTGAATAAAGGCAGTCCCCGGATTATGACCGACTTCCGTTCCTCGGTCTGTCTTTAAGTTGGATTTTTATGTAAGTTGGAACAGTTAGGTACAGTGGGTATCTAACATCAGTTTGTCAAATGTTTGTCTTAGTGTATTGTATACCTTTCTATGCATAAAAAACATGAAAGAAGTACTTCTGGATACACGTTAATATAACGATATGGTAATAAAAATAATACAATGTAATGATAATAATGGAAATAATAACAATAAGAAGAATAATACATGTAAGTACAGTATTTATAATAGAGAGAGACATAGAAATAGCTAATAATAAATGTTGCTACTGTCATGAAGACCAGAGGACACAGAGGGGGCTGGACCCAAGTGCAGAATCGATTATTCAGAATCAAAGGACTAAACATGTTCTTGTGGTCGGGGACGGGCGAATGATCGGTCGATCGGCGAACTGACAGAGGCGAGGATCAGAAATCGTGGTTCTTGTGGAACAGGTCTGGGGAATGATGACGGACAGACTTGGAAAAGCAGAGCGAGATAAGTTTGAGAACGCAGAGGGGACTGTTGTCTCGAGTGAGATTCTGCAATGGGGAAGACGCTGAAAAGTGTCTTTTATAGCTCCGATTAATGCTCCAGTTGAAGCTGCTGGTTGAGGTGCAGGGCATGGTCATGACAACTACAGGATTTATAACAAAGAGAGAGAGAGAGCGAGAGAGAGAGAGTGCATGTGTAAAGAAACTTTAGTATTCACTTTTCCAGTGTTTGTTTGCATTTCACCTTTTTCTGATCGCTTTATTATTTCCACTTTAGTTTCAGTCGTGGTCATTTTCCTTTCATTTGATGCATCGCCATCATTTCCATTACATTTGCGCTTTGGTGTCATGGTTACAAG
This sequence comes from Scleropages formosus, assembly GCF_900964775.1. Classification (NCBI taxonomy): domain Eukaryota; kingdom Metazoa; phylum Chordata; class Actinopteri; order Osteoglossiformes; family Osteoglossidae; genus Scleropages; species Scleropages formosus. The sequence continues at coordinate 2,086,047 of NC_041827.1, forward strand.
GGTAAAAATAAAAAAATTAAAGCCAAAAGCAGTAACACATGAGACACTGTTAACAGCAACTTGGTCCGACTGAAAAGAAGAAAGTCTTTGTCCTACCTCGGGCTCACATGCCCCCACCCATGAGCCGACAAACCGCTGTAGATGCGCAATGTTTTGATGTGCTTCGCAAAGTAGCACCCGTTTATTATTACGAACCATTCTATGTAAATCAAATTTTTAATATAATAGTCTTAATTGTGAAGTTTTCATTTGATTTTTACTTAAGGGTGACAAAAAAAATTTACTTCCGGTCAGTAAGAGGGTAGTTTGTAACTATGAGCTCTATGTAAGTCGGAGGTTTGTAACCTGGAAACTGCCTGTACTGCAAATATTAAAACATTGTTGCTTAGCAGGTATGTCCTTTCACAGCCAGTCTAGCTATTTTCATATTAATACTTCCAACACAATGGAAGTTCTGCAGTTTGGCTGTACCTGTATTTCAGTCAAATAGGCTTCACAGCCCACACCTCTAAAGTCAAAATAGTATCATTGGGATGAGGTTTCAGCGCCATGTTAGCAGAATGAATGCACTGTACAAAGCTCTCAAGCAAGCATAGACCATGATCCATAAGGAATTTGCCCAGCATCTTGTTGTTAAATTCATGTTGTGTTGGAGGCTAAAAAGGGTCACACACAGTACCAGCTAGGCATACCCATTAAGGAGGTTGGTGAGTGTATGTCCCAGTGTTGCTGTATCATACATTCCAGTATTACAAACAGGTTCATTTAAGTGACAGGTTCAATAAGTGGTTTAAAGATACATGATGCCATGATGTTAATCATAATCAACTCACTACAGCCTGCCAATATCAATAATAGACATGAAATTCATCTGTGCCAAAGATGGGTTTAAACCCATCTCTGCGTAAGTGATCGCTCCTGCTGGATCTCCTTTCATCAACCATTGCATATTATTTCAGACATAAAAGCAAACAGAGAAAAGAACCACAGAAAATGTGAATTTTCCAAGTCTAGAGTGAAAGTGTTATTAATCTGAGAATGACCAATGGGCTTGGAGCGATTCATTCTGGCAGATTTAGGAGAACAGGAGGAAGGAAAAATAGAGCAGTAAGGCTGGAAAGCATAATTATTGGATGCAGATCCTATTTAAGCCAGGCTTTAACCAGGAGTTAAAGAGCGACACAGAGAGCACGATTCCTATTTGTTCCCACATGTGTTCGGGTAACAAGATTCACTTTCCTGCAATGATGGAGATGATTATCTCCCAGCTAAAATTGAGAGGCCCACACCTCCTGCTGCTTCACTGTTTTTCCTTGACTGATCAAACAAGAGGCTTGATCTGTGCAGAGTGGAATTACATAAATGACATCATTTCCTTCATCTATGTCTTTCGAAGATTGTCGGAGAAGAAGGAAGAAAACATTACAAGGGTGAATTCTCCAAATGTATGGCACTGTCATCTCATTTTTTTTCTTAAATAACAGTTCTGTTATGCAATGTTTCTCTTATTAATGTTGATGCACGCTCTGTGTGATAATGCTCCCCCATGATTTTGTGTATAATGTTTTCGCTCATAGCTTTTGACTGAAACATTCCCTGTTACACAACCGAATATGCCAACCAATGTAACGAGCTGTCCATGCATGTTGATTTATGCCTTTATTTAAAATATAGTATTTTTTCCCCCTCACTTTATGACAGGTATAACTTGGTGGTATTTTAAAAGTATCCGGTTATAATAAGACTTACAATGGGACAACAAGCAAGGCACATTTTTTTGGCATTACTGTACCCTTTCAAGCACTTCCTCTGGAAACTGCATTCTTTTAACATTTCCTGTCATTGTCTTTCCTGTTAGCACTCATCTATCCACCCGTATGATATGGGTGGAAAAAATCTTGAGTCAGAGCAGCAGCAGCAGGGGGGTGGTCTTGTGAATGAAGCCCTTTTTTCAGTTGGGTTTTACCTTGTGTCCCCTGGCACTGTGTGAGCTGGGACTTTTCTCCCTCCTGCTGACGTGTGCGCTCTTCTTTCTGATTGCTGTCTTTTTCAGAATTATGTGAGGACCTAAGCAAACCTCAGAATCACAGACAAGCCCTTGGCAATACCTTCGGAAGATTCTTCCTGTCGTTCCTTCTCCTGACAATTTCTCTGCTTTTGCGGACCACCTGAGTTATGGGGGCTCAGTCTGATCCAGGGTGGACTTCATTTTGCTCCATATTTTGGAACAAATGCACCCTAATGTGGTGGTTGCTATTGCTGGTGGCCCTCACCCCCAAAGCTGATGCAGGGCAGTCTTTTAGCAGCTTTAATACGGAACGCCGAGAATGGGCCTTCAACCACCTGACCGTGCACCAAACAACAGGAATGGTCTACATTGGTGCCGTGAACAGGATTTACAAGCTGTCTGGGAATTTGACCCTACTGGTGTCCCATGACACAGGCCCTGAAGATGACAACAAGGCCTGCTACCCACCGTTGATTGTGCAGCCCTGCTCTGAGCCCCTGGTGTCCACCAACAACGTTAACAAGCTGTTACTGATCGACTACTCACAGAATCGCCTGTTGGCCTGCGGCAGCCTCTACCAGGGTGTGTGCAAACTGCTGCGACTGGATGACCTCTTCATTCTGGTTGAGCCCTCACACAAAAAGGAGCACTATCTCTCCAGTGTCAACCGTACAGGCACCATGTTTGGGGTTCTTGTGCCCTCGCAGGGTGAAGGCGGCACACTCTTCATTGGTACAGCAGTAGGTGGTAAGCAGGACTATTTCCCCACCGTCTCCAGCCGCAAGTTGCCCCGAGACCCTGAATCTTCTGCCATGTTGGACTATGAACTCCACACTGATTTTGTTTCCTCTTTAGTAAAAATCCCATCTGATACACTGGCACTCGTTCCCCACTTTGACATCTATTATGTCTATGGTTTTGCCAGTGGGGCCTTTGTGTACTTCCTGACTGTGCAGCCCGAGATCCCAGAGGGTGGGGCCTCGACAGGTGGCATCTCTCCTAGTGACCTCTTCTACACCTCCCATGTTGTGCGTCTCTGCAAGGGTGACCACAAGTTCCACTCCTATGCGTCACTACCCCTGGGCTGTATGCACCGAGGGGCTGAGTACCGCCTCCTTCAGGCTGCATACCTCGCCAAAGCAGGTTGGCGACTTGGAACTGCTCTCAATGTCAGTGCCCAGGATGATGTGCTTTTTGCAATCTTTGCAAAAGGCCAGAAGCAGTACCACCGGCCACCCGATGACTCTGCGCTCTGTATCTTCACCATCCGAGACATCAATGCTCGCATCAAGGATCGTCTGCAGTCCTGCTACCAGGGTGAGGGTAACCTGGAGCTCCACTGGCTGCTGGGCAAAGACGTGCAGTGCACCAAGGCGGTAAGAGCCTTCTTGACATGTAGCTCTACAAGCTGTGCATGCTAATCCATTCTCCATTATTGATGCACTCTAACTGCACTCCATTCAGCCCAGTCCAGGACAAATGCACCATTTTATATCGTCCATCTGCTTATGAGCAGAAAAGGGGCACAGTGAATATAGGCTGTAGAAATATGTAAGAGTCACCACCCAGGGCTGTATATGCCTCCAGATAAATCCCTTGTCTTTGACACTAAATGAATACAATTGGCTTATATGTCATTTAATGAATTGCATAAAAATGTTCAGCAAGCTTTTGTAAGTGGTTACTTCTCTGATCTGAGATCTTAAAGCTATTCACCAGCTCTCATCCACATGCATTCAGGGCACCAGTTAATGTATTAAACTTCATAGGTAGTAAGTATTTCAGTTAGATTTAACCAAAGCCTCTAAGCGACCCGGGGTGCCATGTGGTTGAGGGCAGTGTGGGTGGTCCGATTTGTAATAACACAGACAATTGTGGTAGCTATTATGAGCCTATTTGCAGGGGTATACATTTCATTATCTAGCAGCTCTGATGAACTATTCTTCATGTAATTGCCAATAACGGCTTAGCAGTTTTGTAGGGGAAGACGCTCATTAAGACTATAATGAAAGCAAAGACATTCGCAAATTAGAGAGGGGATTTGTGTTTCTTGGCAAATATCAAAGAGATACAGTCAGTTTCCAGTGCAATCCAAGTAAATATGTTTCCGCACACTGCGAGAGAGTGAGGGGGGAGAACGAGGAGAGAACATGACGACAGACAGGCTTTCACATCTCCATTCTCCCTCACAAATCTCCAGTAAGATGTGTATCGCTGACATCTTGTCAGCATCGTTATGTTTCCTTAGTTTGAATGTGTCCCAGGTGGCCATAGTCCTTTGTGCCTCAGTTCTTTTAGTTGCCAAAATGGATAAAAAGACAATTATGAACACTAATTGGCCCCTGAGCTCTGTGTGTGTGTGTGTGTGTGTGTGTGTGTATGTGTGTGACTGCTGCTTAATGTTTAGCTGCTACTGACTGTATGTGAGTCTGTATGTTTGCATATATGCACGTGGTTGCTACTGACCATTGGTTGAAAATGGTCTTTGTGTGAGCGCCCTTGTGCACGTGAGTCTACGTGTGTGTTTGAGCGACAGCGAGAGAGAGGTTTGTGTGTGTCTACTACTGGGTGTATGATTGCTAAGGCTTTCTGCGAGTGTGTGTGACTGTGTCTTGGTAGGGAGGGATAGTGGGCTCTTATTTTTAATGATGTCCCCTCGAAGATCTGAGACACAGCTCTGCCTTTGTGCTCGTTCCCCCAGGGGGCTCTTTTGACTGACTGTATTAGCATCAGTAAGTCCACCATTAGTGAGATGTCAAGGGTGATTGCCAGACCCACGGGGATGCTGTTTGCTCCTGTGCTGCCTGGTCTTCTTTGAAAAAGCAACTGAGAGACACCCAAATATGGAAGGAAGAGCACAGAGGTCAGAGGTCGGTTAATCGTTAGACGGCAGCTTGTTTGCTCTGCCAGTTCTGCATATTGATCAGATGTGGTACAGGTAATATTCTAATGGCTTGGAACTACAACAGGGCCGTGCGGCAGCCAGTCTTAGGACTTACTGACTGTGCCACGTAAGAGTTCCATGTAGTGCACATTGTCGTTATCGCAGATTATTACATCCTGCTAGGCTCTGCTGATGGAGCTCATTAATTATCACCAGTACTGGTCATATGATTTTAAAGTTCCTTTAATGTGAAAGAATTTTTTTATGTGAATGTGCTTTTCTGAGCAAAGTACTTCAAAAACCATTATTTAACATCAAGTCTGTGTCAGTGTGTAAACCTACTCTCCATTTTACCATTTATTTCTCGGGAAATTGAATCCTGTACTGACAACTGCAGCTACAGTGACATTGTATTTACAATTATTCATTCGGCATTTCTCTCACAACTTCAACTGTAGGAAGTGAGGAAAGTTACTCAGAAACATAAAAGGCTCATCAAAATAGTCATGTAACTGACAGAAAACAGTTTGTTAGTTATGTACATGACTGAAAGGGCCCAGGTTCGAAGTATAGGCCAGGAATAAATCGTCAAAGAAATGTTACTTGGGAAATTGTCAGTAGATCGAGGATCGATCTGCTCTGGTTATTAATTGATTATTAGTTATTGGTTATTATTAATTGAATGACCCATTGTAAGTAGTGTATCTAGCAGTGTAAGTCACAGCGGTGAATAAGGTATGTGGACTGATCACAATACATAGAGTTCTTGGAAGTCGCTTTGGAGAAAACCGTCTGATAAATTAATCAATGTAAATGTAATTGAAGGGGAGAGTAGCAGTGGATGTAACCAGAGTGTGTTATATATGCCTCTGTGGTGGTAAATCAAGAGCACTGAGCTGACATCCTTTGCACTATGCATTAGTGTAATGTCAGGCCTGCCAGTTTAAATCAAATAAACATGCATCTCAGCCTTGGCAAAATCCACAGCATTAATTTCTTTCTCATGATCAAGAAACACACTCCTTTTGAAATAAGGATCACTCTTTCACTGTTGTTAACATGCTTGGCCCTGGCTGGGCAGAGAACAGAATTGTGGGTAATTTATTGCTAAGCAAACAAACAAATATCAGTCTTGTGCCCCTTTAACATGACATCTTTCACAGCTTCAACTAGGTAGGCATGTGACAGGGAGTTAAATCAGTTCCACAGCACAAATATATTGTTTTATGTGTGTACTTTAAGAACTTTGCAAAATGAAATGTAGCAATCTGTAGATGTACTATGCAGTATTGTGGTTAAGGCTTAGGATCTGAAAGCAAGATGTTGCCCAGGGGAGGGTGAGTAAGTTCTTTAAAATGAAATACATTAGTAACAGTCTTCAGCTTTGTGAATAGGAAAGTAGAGAAATAGTGAACTGTAAGAAAATTATTAGATACCAGCAACTGTGAATGCATAAGTGGTGCTTGAATTAAGTTTAGTATGGTAAATTTATGCCATAATTCTGCAGCAGTCTATATGACGACATGTTTGATCTTGGTTTAAATAATGTGATTTCAGAACGACTGCTCATAGAAACAGTGATTCTGATTTAAGCCCCGCATTTCGATCCTGTTTCCGTCTTTTATTTAAATCTACAGAGCTGGATGACCTTGTGTTTTTTTCCAAAGGAGAAAATATGAATATTTCATGTAAACATTGTCTTTGAAGAATGTAATGGTCTAAAAGGAACTTGAAATTCTTTGCACATTTTCTGAGAAAAATCTATAAGTGCTCTAATGTTAAATCAATGGAACAGTCATTTGACGTATCAAGCGAAAATCATATAAAGTTATGAGTTCTATGTACACTCAAGTAAATTTTCAGAATATCCAGCTTCTTTTTCTAAATTTTGTATGTATTGAAATGTTTTTTTAAAGTCAAATTATTTCAGAAAGAGACTAAAAACATTGTTTAAGGTATCACTTAGAAAGAGAGTAGTTTATTGTAAAATTTACAGCACCAAATATGGTACAGATGCTGTATGTGCTGCACATATTATAACATAGAGAGAGCATTAAGGAGGTCATCTTTTCGTGGGCCTCAGGAAAGCTCAGACACTTTATACGTTATACTTTACGAACCCTGCAGTTTGCTTTCTATGAAGATTTAGTGTAGGTAAACCTACATCCTGCATCCTCTGTCAGACTGTAGGTTCCATGAGCGAGATACACAGTGAATTTGTTTAATCTGACAAGTACAACTCCGTCTGGAGCTGAGCAGTGTCCTTGTGGTGTGTTTTCACCATAGTAATGTTCTCACTGCTGCTGTTATTTCCAAAGTCCAGTAATAAATTAATAATAGTGACATTCTTATGCAGTTACATTCATTACAGGTACATTCTCATAGACAACCACATATTCATAGTAGAAATCCAGATTGTAAGCAAGTTATTCTGATCCCCTTCTCTGTTTGGTCATTGCAGAGTTTCAGGCCTGTTTCACACCTACACCTCAACACACAGTATTATGCATTATGTGACACTTCATTACTGCTGTACCACTGTGCCATCCTTTAAGTCTCCAACAGAATGCATAAACATTTTTTCATCTTCTCTTTCTTTGTAGATTGTTTAATGCATTTACCCTTCATTCTGAATACAATTTAGTTGCTGTTGTGGAGACCCATACCCACAGCATGATGCTGTCACCACCATTTTATACTGTTCTTACAGTATAGTCTGAGTGATGAGATATGTGTCAAGGTTCAATGTAAATCTTGGCAATTAAGACCAGGGAGTTACAGTTTGGCCTCATCAGACCTCCCAGCTACAAGTGCTTTTATCACATTAGCAGGGCCGCTTGTTTCTACGGTGTATACACGTGCTGACATGGGACCTCTAGCCACTGCGTAGTGCAGAATGGTTTCATTACATGTTCCTGATATTGCTGATCTATCTTCATTTTCTGAAACCCCAGCCAATGATACATAAAAATCAACATTTAACCTATATATAAATTTCTACTGAAAAGAGTCAGTTGTTAAAAAAATTACTGGTTAAGACTGTCATAAATGTTTTGTTGTTCTTCCTATTCTCATGGAGTTTAAACTGATGGAGAAGGGAGTTGCAGCTTATTACATTACATAGCTGGTAATTTTTCAGCGATTTATACAAATTGAGAAATTACTGGAGCTCTTATTACATGGGACATGAACCAAAAGCCTACCATGCTTTTTGTAGCACTAACAGGTAGATTGGAAGAGAAGGTTTCTTTGCTGCCAGTTTACTACAAGGTTAGTCTGCATTTTCATAACAACTATGCCCTGAAAACCAATTTTTTAAAAAAAAAAAAATCAACACTACATTCAGTGTTAATCAGCTGTGCTCTTACAAATAAATAACATGTAAATTTGCCGTATAGCATAAACAGAGAACATAATAGCAAATAAAAACTTAATGATCGTTACATAATTTAAAGCACTTTTCTCTCCCACAAGGGAAATTTATATTTTTAATGGACTCTCTCCATCAGTTGAAACTCAATTCAATGGGCTTTATTGACTAATAAAAAACATTTCACCATTTGCACATATACACAGGGTAAATAACATTAATAACTGTAATTAATAATGGCAATACCCTGTTCCTTATCCTTATCAGCCTGTCCCCATTGACGATTCCTTCTGTGGGCTGGACATCAATCAACCCCTGGGTGGCTCCCAACTGGTGACTGGCCTCACACTGTATACGGAGACTCGTGACCGGCTAACCTCCGTGGCTGCATATAACTACAATGGCCACTGCGTGGCCTTCGTGGGCACCAAGAGCGGGCGGCTGAAGAAGGTGAGTACTAGGATGAGGTATTGTCAGAAAAATCGCAGACCAGGGTCTCATCATGATGAACAAAGATCCTTCCAGGCTTTTGTGAGCGGAGAAACTTTTACAACTCTACATGATGTTTCCAGAAGCTGATCTGCTTTTCATAATCAACATTCTCAGGATGAGTCCAATCTGTTGGGAATTGCTGTGGCAGGAACGGACGTTCTCACATGATGATTTAACTGAAATCAGTAAATCACTTCAGAACGTGTGACATCGATCAGATTTGTTTGACAGCTGCTGCAGTGACATCACTGTGGCATACCTTTGGTGTTACTACTCACAAATTGTTGGCTAAGATGGTGCTGTCCTGGAAGGGCTGATTTGCAGACTTGGAGGCTTCCAGGATAAGATGGCTTCTGTTGTTCCTTGCGTCACCCTTGATTTCCTTTTTAGTACAGTGTGGCTGTATCTGAGCTAAGAGATCAACAGGAAGAAAACCCAAGGAGATAGAGCTGCAGCTAAAATTTATTACAGTGAGATACAGTGAATCCAGGAAATCACTTCTGCACAGAGGTCATACTGGGCAGCTGGGATCAATGTAAAATGTATTATTATTATTATTATTATTATTATTATTATTATTATTATTGTTATTATTATTTACTTAAATTAAAACTTACAATTTATTCAATACTTATCGCTTCTCTGCCTGGTGTTTATGAAACATTTGATGAAATTCAGAGTGGATTGATTGTAAATGCGTGGGTGTATGTATGTGCTTTTGGCAAAAGCTGGAAGAATTTCTACCCATGTCAATGAAGCTCCTTTGAATTCAAATTTGAGAGTCTGAGGAAAAAACAGGAATGAGAGAGAAAGAGAGAGAACCACGAAAAGGGGGAGGGGAGCAATAGCAGCACTTAAGCCCTGAGCAAAGCACATGGATGAACTAAGCCAGCCTTGGTTTTACCTTAGAGCTTTCCACTATGGCAGCCATTCACCGAGGACTGAGCACGACCACTAACCATGAGCATAACTGCTAATACCATAATAAAAAAAGGGGTTGGGGGGTCTGAAAAACAGGCAGAGTGAGTGGTGTTAGAAAGAAGAATATAGAAAGGGGGACAGAGGGAGAGTGAACTGAGAAAGTGAATGCAGTCCATGCTGTTTGCTTGTAATTGGACTGGCACCATTCCCAATGACCCCCACACATCCTCCATTCCACCCCCCTCTGCCTCTCTGCCATTCTGCCCACCTCATCTCGCTTTACAGAGCTTCTCCTTTCATTTGTGTTCCTGTGCTGAAGCCCAACAAAAGAGAGGAGGGCAAATGGCTCCTGCCACTTTTGGTGCCTTTTCTGCTCCTAGATGGGGGCAAATGCATCCAGGAGGTGAGGGCAAATGTCAGTCTGCAGGAAGCAAGGCCAAAAAGAGCCAACTAAATAACCAAATGGCTTGCAGTGGAGGAGGCAGATGCTCGAACACTGACGAGCTGACTGAGACGGGCAGGATACACGGTCAGGTTTCTCCACTTGCCTGCGCAAATGTACACAACGAAGCATGAAACTGACTTAATGACATTATACTGAAATATTAATTGGTGTGGAATTTAAACTGCAGGTTTGATTCCATTTCTATATTTCATAAGGGATGTGAGATAAGATGCAGAAGATTTGGACTTGGCTCATGCCACACGCCTGTTAGTGCAGGGTTCAGTGTGGTTCTGTCTGGTCTCTGTTACCAGACAATTGCATCACCTAGAAGTGACTTTGCGATGCCCGGTTCTGCCAAGTGTAAGTGGGGAAATCAAAACATGACAAGTGTGGTGAGCGGAGAAAAGAACTGAACGTAATCCCAGAGCTTCACTTTACAAAGCCCCATAGATGAGAATCTCTCCTAAAAGGTCATATTATTGGGCAATGGAGGTGATTAACACATTAATATGCCAGTCAAGTAGCCGCTTGTGGACTCCCTACATGAGACCCTCATAATATCTGGCAGCTTTATCTGCATCCCTTTGTGTCATGAATGACCGTTACATAGTGAGGTGTCCAGGTAGTCATCCTCCTGATGTAGTCATAGCAGTCCTGTTACCTAACCCTAATCTAAGGTATTGTGACATCATAGTCATGTTTTGGGACAAGGGGAGAATTTGTTGAGGCATTCTGTGTGTTGAGGCTCATGGTAAATATCCCCTTTGTGGAATTGTTCCATAAACTGTTTCCATGATGCTCATCACTATTTTCTCCACATGGATGTATTCCAGTGTAAAATACCTTGCCCAAGAAAGAGTTAAAAAAAAAAAATCATAACATGGCGTTTATCTCTAAATTGTATGAAAATGTAAAACTTTAAAAAACAACAAAGGTAGCAGTCAGAAATCTATTGTTGTATATCGTGTTTCCATAACCCTTGCCCATGTATTGTTTAAATGTGTAGCTAGTTATCAGATTATCCTATGGCCAGATGAAATAATGAGACACAGATTCAGGAATCTGTTCAAAGAACAAAGCCACGTGTAACCAAACGATTTCATTCAATATTTGAAACTTGAATCATGAATACATACACAAAATGGCTCTTTCATAAATAAATAAATCAATAATGCGAAATACAGGCACCCATGAAACAAGTATGTACCGTACTGTATGTACCTTATGACTCTCAAACCTTCCGTGATCAAAGGAACACAACACACTATTTGTCCGTGTGATCTGCAATTACACAGTCAAAGAGGACACAGCTGAGGTCTAGATCTTTTTATTGGGTTCATGATGATGAGTGTTGGTTGCTCAAGCCAGGGTGTCTTACATGTTGCAGAGATAACGTTCACTGGAGAGTGGCCTGATGCTTCCCCGTCCTCTGGGAGCTGGATCTTTGTTTACCGAGCCACTTCTCTCTGGAAAGCAGCTTCTAATCTGCGGCAACCGGCCCAGCAGGGGCCTCTCAGCCCCTTGGTATTGATCCGATTACAAAGGCGACCAAGGAGGACGGCCATCCTGCTTGGCCCATGTGGGGCTCCCTGGGTTCGGGGAAGCCTGATGCTCGGCAGGGGTTGCATGTGCCATCTTGAAGGTCCCATCTCCTCAGTGACCTTGGCACTTGTTCAGAACTGCAGCTAACACCTGGTATTTCTTTGCTACAAGGCAACACTGTTGTGTGGCAAGTGGGAAAAGGTGTTGGTTCATTATGAGGACAACAGGGAGGCAAAACAGGAGCATGTGGTGACCACAGAGAACAATCCTGGGTTGTTCTCTATGAACAGAACGTTCTTAGTACAGTCTGCTTCTTCATACAAACATCTCACTTTACGTAAAGTGTAATTCACACACGTTGTACAGGTATGACTGAAATAACAGGTAAATTCTCGCGAAACAAAAACTTCATGTCTAATTAAAAGGTCATGGAATATCCCACATAACGATAAAAAAGCAGGACCTATCTGTATGGTAATGTAATGGTAATGGGAAATTCACTTATTCATTTATTATCGAATTTTTGGTATTTGCAAACATTTATTACAATTATTTTTACTATTCCAGGGGGTGCGGTGGCACAGTGGGTTGAACCATGGTCCTGCTCTAGGGTGGGTCTGGGGTTTGAGTCCCGCTTGGGGTGCCTTGCGACGGACTGGCGTCCCGTCCTGGGTGTGTCCCCTCCCCCTCCGGCCTTACGCCCTGTGTTACCGGGTAGGCTCCGGTTCCCCGTGACCCCGTGTGGGACAAGCGGTTCTGAAAGTGTGTGTGTGTGTGTGTGTGTGTGTGTGTGTGTGTGTGTGTGTGTGTGTGTGTGTGTATTTTTACTATTGCTATTTTGCATTATTGTACAACTGACAGGCCCAGAATGCATTTCATCATTATTAAACCTGACATTTTTAAAACCAAATATTTGTCTTTAATAAATTTTTAATAATGCGCAGAACATGAAGAGGTTGCTGTTGATGTCCCTTCCTCACAGCCGAGAATAAACCCTCAGCCAGTATATACTGTGCAGACAAGTATCCATAATAAAAGTCAGTGCCCTGTGTTTTATTCTCACAGTTTTTCCCTGGATTCTCAGTGAACACCCAAAATGACTCCATTCTTGCTGACAGTTCCACTGGTTATCAAAGTGGAGTCTTGGCCTTATGCCACACTGCACAGATTCCTTCCTACAAAGTGTGTGATTGGAGGTGATAACTGTGATTTAGCCAATTCGTTCTGGGAATCTGAGGAAAAAGATTGAACGAGATGAGAAGCAGAAAGAAGCAGAGGTTTCTGCACTTTTTCTCTACCTGTCATTTGATAGTAGTCGGATATTCATGTATAATACACTATTCATATATCACTGATATCAGGAGAAAATGATATATTCATATGATGCTTAGCAAGACTCGGTCAGTATTGTGTCAGAATTTACCAGCTGTAAAAATGGGTGAATAATTGTAATGTTTTGTAATTGTAGGGGGTGCGGTGGCATGGTGGCGCAGTGGGTTGGAGCAGGTCCTGCTCTCTAGTGGGTCTGGGGTTCGAGTTCCGCTTGGGGTGCCTTGCGATGGACTGGTGTCCCGTCCTGGGTGTTTCCCCTCCCCTTGTGGCCTTACGCCGTGTTACCGGGTAGGCTCTGGTTCCCCGCGACCCTGTATGGGACGAGCGGTTCTGAAAGTGTGTGTGCGTGCATGCGTGTGTGTGTGTTCGTTTGTTTTGTAATTGTAAGGATCCTAAAACTGTAAGTCACTTTTGGCGAAAAGCATTAGCTAAATGAGTAAATGTAAATGTACTGTTTAATAATATTGATCAGTTGCCTCTTTAATTGAAATGAGTAATAAAAATTACACTTTAGTAACAGTGGTTTGGTTAACACTTTAGAAAGAATATATATATTGTTAAATACTGATGCTGATTTTTAAAATTTACGTTATCTTTCCGGATCCATTCTTGAATGTTTATCTCACATTTTAACAAACATTGACATTTTTTTTTCTCTCATTCTCAGTTAACATCCAAATCAAAGTGCACTCAGTAGCACTTACACACCCTGTGTCTTTCCATTGACACTAGTGAATGTTTATCTTACATTTTGGGTGACTGAAGTGATCTCCTTCATCAGCGGCTGCTTTCCTCTGGTGTCAATTATTAATTTCCTGGCTCAGTTCAAATCATCACCTAACATCGTTCTTCCTTAATTGAATCTGATTTCTGGGCCTGGAATTTTCATATTTCTTTTTGAGATGTGTAGCTTGAAGGAAAACTCAACAAGAGCTTTAACAAATTTATCTGATAGAAGATAAGAGACAAAACGGGAGAAGCTGTTCTTTTTCGTGGCACACATTCAAATAAAATTACTTGGAACATTTTTGAACCGTCTTCAAAACCCTGTGCCACAATTAAACATTCTGCATCCTCTAAACAGATGGCAGCTATATTTAGGAGCAGAATAAAATAGTTTTCTTTCACTTTATTGAACAATCCTCTGTATACTTTTGATGTTAATGTTTCATAAAACTTCATTCTAATAACAAGGGAAAAATTTCCAAGCACCCTTGTTTCAAACCAAAACACATTACTAGATGTTATGTCTATTACAATTAATAACATATTTCATTTCATAACATTTCAAATTACTTCTGTGTGATAAAGTGCAAATGGGCATCTATTACATGCAATCAAGCTCAATCAATGATTCGAACCCCACGGTATGTCTCAGCCATGGAGATGTATCTTGCAGGTCTTATGTTCAATTTCAAGCAGCACTAAGGTTACATAAGGATGGGGGGGCATCCAGAGCGGGACGGAGAGCTGCAGCCATCGAATGTCCCTTGTATAGTGGCCGCATCTCAGAAAAAACCTCAAAAGCATCATTGTGAGAAGCAAAAATGAATACTTCTAATTATGTCTACATTTCAACGATTCAGTGGAGGCATTTCACATCCTTTGGAATCCTTTCTACATCCTTTGGAACGCGTCTCTAACCACTGCTGTCAGACGTAGGCGTCCCACTTCATTTTGGCTGGCGGTCACTTCTGTTTCACAGCTGTTACTCACTGCGTGCTGAACTGTGTCTAATATTACTGCAGGGCAACTTATAGTTATTTCTAACACGTTTATAAGAAATATGTATTGTACTTTGAGCCTTTTAAGTTTTTTGAGGTATAATAATATCTTTAAAATGTGATTTGCTTTGACATAACGGTAGAAAATCACATTTACACAGTTGGCTACAGCAACAGACCTTCGAAAAGTGCTTTGCTCGGAATTGGCGAACACAGGATACCGTGTGTGTTGTGTGCTTCCCTCACTTTGTTATGAAATGTCATTTATGAAATTCTGACTCATAATTTCTGTGTGCCGACTCTTGGTATTTTCAGAATCAGAGGCATTATTAGACGTAATTAAGGCCACAATAAGATTTTCAGATGTTATTAGATAGTAGGTTCTAAATACATAGTAGTTCACAGTTGTGAATCATGGAAAATCATCATTTTGGACCTTTCAGGCTACGTACAGAAGACGGTAATGTTTTTTCATACTTTGCTGAATGATAATTTATTTTCAATTTATTTTGATAACACCTCAGTGATACAAGAGTTAAAGGCACAATTATTCTCATGTTCCACTGAGGTTAAACATGTCTTATTTCAGGGACACCTGTACCAATGTACCTTTTACAGTGTATCAGGCAATAAGTCTATCAAACATACATCTAAAAGAGAAGTTGCAAAGAGCAATTGAAAAAATTGTGTAAAACAAAGCAGAACATTACCCTGCTTAGATTCTATATTGTATTCCGAAAACAGCAATTTAACACCTTTTTTGCATCACATTTACAGTCTCTTTCCAATCCTGCATATCTGTGTTACTTAATATTACAACGTTTCTTTATTGTTTTCTGTCATATAAAAACACATGAAAGGACAGTCCCAGTGGAGCAGAGGTTTCCAGAGGAATCCCTTTTAAGTGATGCTCTTTTTTAAAATACATAGACACAAAAGATCCATATAAGTTAGTACATATGAAATAGCATATGGGTATGCAACTGATTGTGTAATTTTACTAGACAATGTTTAAAGGCCTTTAACCTTCCTGGAGTAGTCATTTTATGTATTTTTAAATGTCAGGAGAAAAACTTTGAAATTGTAGGGACTGTATTCTGCAGTAAAACCTATGTTTGTGATTTGTGTGCGGGAAAAGAAGGTCAGACCATTGACAGTACAGTGGAGGTTCACTTCGAACTGAAAGATTATTTATTGAAATCCCATGTTGTCGTACACTGTAGGTTGTTAACATACCCTGCTGCAATATAGAAAATGTCCTGTTCTATGAAAGGATGACAGAGGTGTATGAAACGAGAAAGCTGGTAGTGTAGTGACTAGCGCAGTTCCCTTTGGATCCTAAGGTTGCAAGTTTGAATCCCTCCTTCAGCAAGTTATTCACCCTAGATTGCTGCAGTAAAATTTCCTAGCTGTATAAATGGGTAAAATAATTGTATGTAGCTTAACATTACAAGTTGCTTGGGAGAAAAGTGTCAGGAAACTGTTAAAAAAGCTAATTAACATGTCAAAGGTAAAATCAATGTAACAGAAGCTGGCACATTAAAGAACAGGACAGTGAGTGTTGTCTGACTGCTCACATAGGGCTACAAGCTTATTTCTGTGAACAGGACAGAGATTCTCTTTCTTTATAGCCTTTTTTTTGTTTTGCAGAACAGTAAATAATGTGTTTTACAGCACTGTAAGCTGCCAGGATTACAATTTATTTTGCTCTGTTTCCATATCTGCTGTTCTTACTGTCCATTGTTTGTTTTCTGTTGAGCCATTACAGGTACAGGTACCCCATGTAAAATGTCATGTTTTACATGTTGCAGTAGAAGTTTTGATTAAAAATAATTCAAAATTGTTATAAAATCTTCCAGGAATGAAATGCCAAGAGCCCTGTTTGTCTGATACCTTGTAATTCTTCATTATTCTTTCGCATGGAGAGGCATAGAGAGATGCAGACAATTTTTCAGATGTGTTTTCAGGAAGGAGGTTTTGCAGTTCAAGGCTGTGCCCTGCTCAGGGCGGCAGCGGAAGGACGTTCCCAGAACAACCGGTTGGTCACAAGTCCAGCTACCCTCTCTCATAGCGGATGAGCTATACGTACCTTTTAAAACTCTTTTTTCATTCCATTATCATTTTTTATGAATTTTCAAACACATTTGCTCCTTAAAATGAGTCATAGATTTCAAGAACATAAAGGAAATTTGGTTGAAAACTGTCCTGTCTTATCCTGTCCTGTCCTATCTTGCCCCGTTCAATCCTATCTTATGTGATCTTACTCTCGATCAAAAAGTACTTTAACAGGTATCTACCTCATAAAAAAGCAGTCCAAAACTGTAAAAGGAAATTATGAATAATTTGATTTTTACGTTTATTCATTTAGCAGATGCTCTTCTCCAAAGCGACATAAAAACTTAAGCTACTTACAATTATTTACCCAGCTGGGAAATTTTGCTGAAGTAATTTTAGGGTAAAGAGCTTGCTCAAGGGTACTATAGCTGGAGGTGAGATTCAACGCTGCAACCTTGGAGTCTAAAGACAGTAGTTCTAGCCACTACGATACCAGCTGTACTGTAACTTCTGAATGCTGAAGGCATGATCTGTTATATTTGAAGGTGCCATGAAAGTGTTACAGTATTCAGGGCGAACACTTTATTCTAAGCATATTTTTAGCTGGTGTATGCACATTGTACTGTTCCGTGCACCGGTGACTAATTTGACTGAAAATCCTCCCGGCTGCATGTTATTTCCTGTGTGTTTGTTCTGCTAATTGTCCAAAATGAGGCATAGTCTCAGGACGGGGCCTGTGGTGATCGACACCGACTTCACTGTACTTTCACAGCACGCATAATAGAGACCACAGAACTGGCTGAGCACCTAACCGTCCAGCAGCAGCATTTGCAGAAATGTCTGGAAAGGTCATTGTGAGTTTTTGGATTTGTGTGTGTGTGTGTGTGTGTGCGTGTGTGTGTGCTGTTTTTATTTATTTATTTATTTATTTATTTGTCCAGGGGCCCACTGTTTTTTAGCCTTTCGGAGCCTGGGGCTGGGTGTTGCTTGTGTTCCCGCAATCAGCTTTTCTTCTGTGTGTAGGTGTGTGTGTGTGTATACACTGTGTTACCCCTGGGGTATAGAATCCTGTTTGCACTGATGGTGGGCTTGCAAAGTAACTGTCTGACTCAGGAATTGGTTTGTTTTTCAAGCCGGGACTCCAGGCATGCCGCAGGACTTTGCTTGTCTGGGATTTAACAAGCGTCAGACGTGTGCTGAAGTTCCCAGAAGGACCAAAACGTTTAGGCCTCAAAAGCAAGCAGATGGTTGAGTTTCACAGCTTGTGGAATGAACAAACTGTTCACCTTTAGGGCTTGTGAGAAAGAACACCTGAACACATCTCCACTGAAAGCCTTTGCAGCCTTCTAAGGTGTATAGTCACTGGCGTGCAGTCAGGGTTGCCCTGTGCACACTAGGAATAAAAGGTTCTTCATGGCTTTACTTGGTTTTTCCTTTTTTTCAATTTTTGACCTACCCTCATGGTGGTGTTTGAATCCTGGCCCTTCAGTAAATGTTGAGTTTAAATGGAGATACATGTCTCTACAGATCTTTATCCCATATTCAAATGATTGCGTGATAGGTGAAATATTCCAGGCACCTTCATTTTGCCCACAGTTCTGATGAAAGCAATCAAGATGTTCACTCTAGCACTGACTGGGTTGCAGGGAAAAGTTGTTCAATAACCACATTTACAAAGAAGGAAGTGAAAGGAGTGCCAGTGATGTGTGGAAGTGGTGGCCCAACCTGAAGGAGATAAAAAACAGGTGATGATCCTAGGGTCATGGTGGAGCTCCATTCTCTTCCCTGCTCTGTCAGAAGGTTGGGTGTAGATTTGGCGCTACAATGACACAAAATGCATTAATGGGCAGATGCTGGTTTGCCTGGACATTTATGTATTGTGATCAAGTATCCACACTGGTATGGTTGAGTCTCACTTTTCATTTGTGTACTTTAGGTTTGTGTCAGCTGAACTTGAGGGTGTCCATGTGAGAGGAGGAGGAAGGTTTTTCCCCACTTTTCTCACTGTCTGCATCATTATATCCCTTCTGTACTGATCAAAAAGAGTGAACTACAGTTGGCCAAGGGCATCCGGCTGTGCCCCTTACAGACAAGTACATGTATGACAAGTCCTTCTCTTCATTCATGGATGCTTTATGATACTATCGCTTAAAGAATGTTATAGTATGTCTGTATCAGGCTTCTGATCCAGACGTCAGTGAAAAGCGTTTCTCTATTATTATGTCTTGACGTTTTGCTTTTATGATATTATTTTACTAAATGGTGACTCGGAGGGGTGTGGTGGTGTAGTGGGTTCAGCCGGTGCCTACTGTGTGATTAGTGTAGTGTTTGAGCCCTGCTTGAGGTGCCTTTCAGCGACCTGGTGATCTACGATGGACTGACATCCTGTGGAGAGTATAACCTTCACTAGCTTTATACCCATGTCTTTCCAAGATAAGCTTGGGACTGCCACAGACCTACCAGCAGCTTCCGTTAATGAATTAATATTTACATTTATTCATTTAACTGATGCTTTTCTCCAGAGCGACTTATAATGTTAAGCTACTTACAATTAAGGGGGGCGCGGTGGGGCAATGGCGCAATGGGTTGGACCAGGTCCTGCTCTCCGGTGGGTCTGGGGTTCGAGTCCTGCTTGGGGTGCCTTGTGACGGACTGGCGTCCTGTTCTGGGTGTGTCCCCTCCCCCTCCCGCGTTATGCCCTGTGTTGCCAGGTTAGGCTCTGGCTCCCCGTGACCCCAAATGGGACAAGCAGTTCAGGAAATGTGTGTGTGTGTGTGTATACTTACAAGTATTTACCCATTTATACAGCTGGGTAATTTTGCTTGAGCAATTCAGGCTAAGTACCTTGCTGAAGAGTATTAAACCTGGAGGTGGAATTCGAACTTTCTCTAAGCGCTACTCCACCAGCTGTCCCTGTGTTTTTCTGAATACTAAATTTCTCAAACCACTGCCCTGGTTTTGTATTACATGAGCTGTAGTTTCAAGGGCAAAAAAGATCATTCATGCAGCTGTTTAACTGAGTAGAGCAGTCCAAGTTAAGTACTTTCTGTAAGGGTGCCATAGCAGGTTTCCTCCTGGGACATGAACTGGGTCACATGCCTGTGTGATTAACTACCACATCACCTGCTGCCTAATTGTCTCCTGTCATTGGCTCAGTGGGCTATATCTGAGTTGTGTTACCTCTACGTGTCCACAGTGGGGAGCAGCCATGGAGGGGAGCCACAGTCTTGAATTCTCGGAAGTCCAGACCCTCGTTCTCAGATTGAGCTGAGTGTCAGCCGTTGAATGTCCAGAAATGAAATCCCCCCAAGGGATGTAAATATTGCAGCTTCTTTATAAAGACACTGAAGCTGAAGCTACCTTGTTTCCTCAAGCGGTACAAGATGAAAAATGTGTTTTAGTGTGTGTGTGATGTACTGATGGAAGTCTGTGCTTCTATGAACACTTTGGATCTATAACCCAGTCCTGTAGATATTATAAGTCCTGAATAACATACATCGAACATGCTCTTGTCTCACATTACACAGGCCATGGTGATGTCCCACCTGGACTACTGCAGTTCCCTTCATCTGGCCTTCTGGCCTCCACTATCAAATATCTCCGGCTGATATAGAATTCTGGCCGCAGCACAAGTTGTGTTTGATCTGTGTTTGATCCCCTTCTCCATGTTCTTTCTCAACTGGCCTCCTGTAGCTCCTGCATCAACTTTAAGACTCTGGTTATGACTTGCAAGAACATCAGTAGATCTGCTCCTCAATACCTACAGGACTTGATGGCTCACAATGCTGACCATACCACTGTGCTTCTCCACTTCAAGACGCTTAGTGGTTCCACACACAGGAGGTGCAAAATCAAAAGCCCAACGATCCTCTGTTCTTGCTCCTTTGTATTGGAATGACCTCCATCTCTCACTCAGAACTGCTGTTTTCCTTTCAACTTTCAAAAAGGGTCTTAAAGCAGATCTATCAGACCTGCTCTACTGTCCGCTGTACAAACTTTGACTACATTATTACAAGCTGTGACTTCTGTGATGTATACTGGCCAAAATTGTGGTATTGGATTGACTGACTGTACTTCTGTTTTACTGGTAAGTTCTACATCGAGTTGTATGTCACTTTGGAGAAAAGCGCTTGCTAAATTAATGCATCTAAGTGTGACTGTATATTTTACATTTACATTTACATGTATTCTGTGGTGGTGTGGTGGGTTTGGCCATGCCCGCTGTGGGGTGGGTCTGGAGTTTGAGCCCTGCTTGGGGTGCCTTGCAGCAGACTGGAGTCCCGTCCTGGGTGTGTCCCCTCCCCCTCCAGCCATCTGCCCTGTGTTTCCGGATAGGGCTCCAGCTCGCCGTGACCCCGCTGGGGACAAGTGGTTGTAGCCCTTAGTTGGTTGGATTTACATGTATTCATTTAGCAGACGCTTTTCTGCAAAAGCGACGTACAGCAGAAAATACAATGTATACATTACAGAAGCAGAAAGAGAGACGTAGATGCAGACGTGTGATTCTTAAGTACTCTTAGTTTGTTTCTTTCCACCATATGAACCGATGTTCATTACACGAGTAGCTGTATAAAGCTTTTTCTGAATATCCACGATTCCTGATCATCTTCCTCATAATAATTTTTTACAGATATATAAACATTTACGTTACAAATTTTATGAATGCATGTTTGTTCACATGTGGTATGTGAAAATGTGTCTATGAATCACAGTGATGTCCTGCAGAGATCTGACTGCTTCAATTAGATTCTGGAAAAAGGATTTTACTGCTTCCGTTGTGAAGTTGGCCTGTGGTCCGAATTCTCAGTGTCTGAGTTCACAATCCCTGCATTTATGTCTGTTTTTGGAAATGCGGAACTTTATGTGTTGTTCTCAATATTCCACTTTGCATTCCTTCTGTTGAGGCATATTTTAGGAATCTAGGCGACATTAACACAAACGAATACACGCGCATACGCAGAAGCATTGCCTCTCACTCGTGCAAACATGCAAACACTTATTCACACATAGAAACACACACAAAAAGCCTATTGCACCTCGAAGGGACAAGGTTACACAGCTGCAGGCTACAGGCAAGCAAACCTACAATGACCTCTGCATAGTGATCAAAGGAAAGCGCAGTGGAAAAATTGTGAGAGTTTAGTGCAAATCGCCCCCTTTGTCCTCCCATGTGTTTGTGTTGGCCACGGGAACTCCTCGAAGGAAGGGAAGAGCCCGAAGAGGGCCACAAAGGCCAAGTCCTTGCTGAGCAGGAAACAGCTCTCCTGGAGAGAGCTCCAGACAGCTGGAAGCTCTGACAGAAGGTCTACATGACCCCAAGGATTCATCAGTCAGCAAAAACAAAAAAGTTGGAACTAGAAAGTTTTGTAGTAGCAACTTTGGAATCTGTACAGCTGACACTACATTATTATTTTCTTTTATAGTATAGGGTTTTTTTAATAATGTCCTAACCATACCATTAGTCCATATTTCAATGGCCTCATTAGGCCTTTTCAGCTGTTATTGTGGTCCAGGCAAGGTTTTACTGTTTGTTTTTCCTTTCCATTTTTGGGGAAAGTACCCAGACTGAATCATCTGAGACTGTGCCATGACAGGGCGGCAGTAATTATAGATTTGATTTCAGCGTGTGTGGAGGCAGCCGCCAGAGGCACCGTCGTACACAGACAGGAGGGTTACGTAACGGCGCATTGTTTCAGGCTGCCTGGACCGGGGAGCTGAGCGCAACCACATTCCTGCTACTGGCAGACGAGCAGCAGGCCTGACAAAGAGCACTTGGAGTTTGGAGGAATGTTGGGCTGTCAAAAGCCTTTCGGTGCCAGTGCCTCCTTTTCATTTTCTTTTTCTGCTTCTGACAGTCACCTGTTCTTCTAAAGTGGTGACCTGATCGCTCTACACCCCGTTTGCTCACTTAGTCCCTCTGCACTCTTGTCTCTGTGACTGGGTCTCTCTGCGGCGCTGTATCAGGGACTCGACCTTTTTGTTGGTCTCTCTCAGGAGTTTAGTGTCCCTGTGGGCCGTTATCAGTGGCATGGCTGCCCAATGGCTTTTTTGTCAGTGATCCGGTCTCTTTGTGTTTCTCTATCAGTGACCTGGTCTCCCTGTGGTTCATTATCAGGTCTCCTGTGCTGTCGGTGTCCTAGTCTTTCAAAAAAACCTTTTATCATACAGGCATTAGCCACCATGCTGATTAGGGACATGGACTTGTAACTGAAAGTTTGCTCCGGCCTCAGTCCCCAGTATTGCTCTAGTTCCCTTGAGCAGAGTACTTATCATAATTTTCCGCTAAACATACTTGTGTAGATGAAAAAAAACGTAGATGGGGTAGATCTTGCAAGTCACTTTTAATAAAAGCATCAAAGTAATAACTTAGGTATTATAACAAATAGTCTCCGGCTGTGCGGTGGCGCAGTGGGTTGGACCGGGTCCTGCTCTCTAGGGGGTCTGGGGTTCGAGTCCTGCTTGGGGTGCTTTGTGACGAACTGGCGTCCTGTCCTGGGTGTGTCGCCTTACACCCTGTGTTGCTGGGTAGGCTCTGGTTCCCCGCGACCCTGTCGGGGACAAGCGGTTCAGAAATTGTGTGTGTCTCTGGCTGTTAACTGGTCAATCGTGATCATCTCCTACAGTGTGCTAATCATTGGATGTATGTTACTGCTAAATGATGCTGTATCACAGAGCCTGCAACAGGTGAATTCTGTTGTTGTTTTCATGCTTTCTGAATGATCTGGCATGATGCCCTGGAGCTTATTGTGAGAGATGGATGGCATGACATCAGATTTAGCCAAAACCCCCAACAGATTGATCTGCAGTGTTTATATTTAGACTATTGCATCCATTATATTGATTGGTTGTTCTGTTCTAGCCACATCTGAGGCCATAATTGGCAGCAGTTTTAAGGCATCATGTCCTAAACCTACAACATGGAGAGATGATGAAAGAGGAAGAAGCTGGTAGTGTGTGTGTGTGTGTGTGTGTGTGTGTGTGTGTGTGTGTGTGTGTCCATTTTCATCCCCACTCACATTTTCTATAGGAATCTGTATGTTAACCATTGGTGCCAAGAGGCAGTTAATGTAGTTTCACCAACTGCCCCTTGGTGTAAAGGGTAAAGGGGAGTAGGAAGAAGCACAGTACCTTTACTACTCCTTCCCACTCCTAAAGGTCGTTTACTGTGCAGTTTGCTACAGCGTCCAATGGTTAGTGGATTCAGCACTCCTTTGAATGACATCATCTCCTGCCCCCCACCCCCTATCCATAAAGTAATGCCTTTTTGCCACCACAGTGAAGTGGATACTCTCTCAGCAGACCCTCTTCCCCTCCCCTTTGGGTCCCGGGTGGGGTGTATGGGGTGCCCAGTGGCGGGAGGGTATTGAGAAAGCATGTTCTTACGTTCTTCATTTATTCATGCCACATTCCCGCCAAGCCATAACACCAAGGTTTTCATCCATGATGGAGGGGCAAATTGCCCCCCTATTTGGTGACAGGACTGCAAATGCCGTGAAGTTAATTTACTACCCTGTCAGGCTCCAGTGATGACGAGTGTCTGGGGGGTGCCAGGCCTGGCAGTGCCTACTGGCAGCTTGTCGTGCTTTACATGACATTGAGTTCCAGAAAGATACTCTATCATTCTTCTCCAGGAGAAGGTGGTCTAATGCTTTAGAGGAACTCGATACCCATTCCAGGTACTTTACCTTCTGTTCCTTGGGGTCATAGCTCTTTCTGCTCATGGCTCAGAATTTCAGAGCTTTCAAATTGTCTTTCGAATGCATATTTTCTGTGTTTTTGCCGTGAGTGTCTGAATTTTCCTGAAACATACAGTACTGTGCAAAAGATTTAGGCACTTGGGGGGAAAAAGCTGTAAAGTGAGAATGCTTCCAAAAATAATGCTCTTAATAAACATCCTACAAAGCTTAGTAACCATCCATTGTCAACAACCGCTTGTCTCGACCAGGGTCGTGGTGGGCTTAACTGGGTCCTGCTCTCTGGCGGGTCTGGGGTTCAAGTCCTGCTTGGGGTGTCTTGCAGTGGACTAGCGTCCTGTCCTGGGTGTGTCCCCTCCCCCTCCAGCCTTACACCCTGTGTTGCCAGTTTAGGTTCCAGTTTGCCACGACTCTGCTTAGGATAAGTGGTTTCAGACTGCGTGTGTGTACTTTCTTTCTTTAATGACATACAAAACCCTTACTGTAATACTGTAACTTTTTGCAAAAGGAATGCTTGTAAATCTAAAATATGCTCTTTCCTATTGACACTAATGCAGAAGACATGAAAAAACTCTCTAAAACAAATATTTTTGCGAAACATCTAAGGGCCTAAGACTTTTGCACGGTACTGTATGTCATACAAACACTTACACAGCCCATACACAAGACACACAACTTAAACACATATGCACACATTTGTACTGCACACCCCCTGCTGCAGACAATCTCTCGTACACACACATAACCTGCACACATACGCCAGCAGTTTTTCCATCCTCTTACAGTGTGTTCCACTGGCATATTTTAAACTTCAAGCTCCTGACGCACCTTTCTGTGTGTGAAACAGTCTAAAAGGCTACTAAATTTCCTCCATTGGTGCCATTTTTGTCTCCAGATGGATGTGTCCTCAGCTGGTATGACCCAGTGAGAGTTTAGTCACAGAGCTGGAGACCTGGTCATGGAAACACTTGCAAAGGCTTAGACCCCAGTCACACTGGCACACACAGCGCAACCTGCCAACCCATCCAAACACCCGGGCACCACACACTTCCAAGCCCATCTGCTGCTCATCTTCCCATCATAAAACCCCACAAGTGTTTTGATGCAGTGCTGTGCCACTGCACATTCATTGACACCTGCTCTGTGGACACCGAGGTCCTGAATGCACGATTCTGTGGTGTTACTGTGCCACCGAAAAATCTTGCCCATGCATTTATGAAACACCATTTTCATCTCCCAAACTATACAATACATACTGACTTGCTTTCAGTTCCATTTCCGTTTTACTTTTACCACATAGACTGAACGGGGATCAAGCCTATTGCCATGGGTGATACTACGGATAAACTGCAGAATCCCTTAACCAGCCTGAGAATGTCAACCTTCACAGGGTCACATCAAATTAGTTTTGAAGCAAAAACACACCAATTTGTCTTGAAACACACATACGGACACATTTTACGACAGGTCTCCCTCAGATAAAATCACAATGCCAAGACAGGATACCATGTTACATTTTCCTTATACTGGGGTTACAGTTGCTATGGAGACACCTGGCTGTGAGCCAAACTGCAGAGCTGCAGTGGGGTTAGCCATGGGGGTGTTGTGTAGAGGGGCTACTTAGAGCTGAGTTAGTTGAACATTCCCACCTTTCTCCAGAACCAGATCAGATCAGGCCATTCTAGAGCCTGTCATCTCAAAGGAAATTGGGATAAACTGGATACAGGGCAGCAGCCGCAGAGCTGGAGTTGATGTGTTCCAGTTTGTAAAGCTGCCCACGGGCATCATCATCAGCTATGTGTGTGTGTGTGATGCCTCTGGACATGGCTCTTCCGATCAGCTTTGTGGAATACCTTCCAAGCTACCTCATAGTTTAAATAAGGCTCCTTTCTCATCAAGCCATACATTTCTGTCCTCCTTGTACAGATTGGATGCTAGTTAATTCCAGATGATCGCATGCTTCTTGAATTTTCCCAGTTGTGTTTATGTATGAGTGTGTATCCTTCTGTGTGGCCAGATGCTTTTGGATCCATATGAGCATGTACATCCCTTTATGTGTTTCACTGTTCCTGCCTGCATTTCTGAATGAGAGAACAAGTTGTGCACGTATAATCATGGCTGCTCTTGCCTGTCTTCCCATTTCCAGTCTGAACACAGGCCTCTTTGCTGTGTCTGGTTTGGCTAAACAATCTGCAGCAGCACACTTTCACTCTCACATGCTGATTTGTTTCTAGGTCTCATGTGACGTTAGCAGGGCTGGACATGGCACACTGTCATAAATTGTGTACACCATGTAAATACATAGTGGTGTAGTAGTTAACTGATGCCTTTAGACCCAAAGGTTGTTGGTTTGAATTCCCCCTCCAGCTGTAGTACCCTTGATCAAGGTACTTATCCAAAATTGCTCCAGTAAAATTACCCAGCTGTATCACCTGAACCACTTGTCCTATACGGGGTTGCGGGGAGCCGGAGACTAACCCTGACCTGGCAACACAGGGCGTAAGGCTGGAGGGGGAGGGGACACACCCAGGATGGGATGCCAGTCCATCCCAGGGCACCCCAAGCAGGACTTGAACCTCAGACCCACCAGAGAGCAGGACCCAGTCCAACCCACTGCACCACCACACCCCCCACCCAGCTGTATAAAGGGGTGAATAATTGTAAGTTGCTTTGGAAAAAAATGTCAAAAGTTAAATGAATAAACCTAAATGTTTTGGCTAAAAAGACTGAGCAGTATTGTGTTCAGTACTGAGAAGCAACTGTCCTGTGAGACATGAATTGTTACACCCACGCCCTTGTGCCAATCAAACGCACCTGCCCTGAATTGGAGCGGCAGGGTATAAAGGACGCCGTGCCGGTTCCCCCGGTTGCGGAACCTCATTGAGTCAACCCGCTTCTCCTGGGATAATGAAAGAACCCCACTTACCTCCTCATCCTTCCCGCCCCTCTTTGTCCTTTGCCCTTCGTTCCCTGTTTGCTGCCTTCGGAGTTTCAGATCTCCTGCTTTGCCCACTCGACTTAGATTCCTGTCTCATCCCAAGAGTCTGTGCCTTGAACGACCCATGCCTGTCCCCAACTACGATCCTCGCTTACTCCTTGTTTCGGTTTCCACAATAATCGAACCCGCACTTGGGTCCACACCAACTTCTCGGTCTCCTGCCCTCATCCCTGACATGGATCAGGTTAAAATGTGGTCCATTTTTACCCAGCCCTACTCAAATGATTCCCTGCGGAATTTGTTGTATTTTTTTTTTTTTTATGGGAAGTATTAGTCATAGGCGTCCCATCCTGGGTGTGTCCCCTCCCCCTCCGGCCTTACGCCCTGTGTTACCGGGTAGGCTCCGGTTCCCCGTGACCCCGTATGGGACAAGCGGTTCTGAAAATGTGTGTATGTGTGTATTAGTCATATTTCCTTTATTCTTCAATATAACTTTTTATAAGTATGTATAGTTGTACAAACAAGCTACCTTTCATAGATTTCTTTTAATCCATCCTTGAGAGTTAATCTATGAACACTGAGTCATTTTTTTAATGGCACTTATACTGGTCTAAAGTTGTCTTTTATTACCATTGATTTATTGAATTTACATTTTGTTACCTTATTTGTTTTCATTCTAAAGTTTTGTTGTTGTTCTTGTCATTCTGACTCCCGCTGGTATTGAGTTGATGGTTATTGTATTAAACGTGTAATGTATGATTTGTTTTATTTTGGCTCAACTTCAGTTGTAGTGAATGATAAAACAGCAGCATTACACTCTGAACATCGCTGGTCGTCATACAGTATTAGGTCGGGGCAAATTACATTTGTTGTTGTCTAGACGGCATGAGTTCCTCTAAGACAATGGTATGTGTTTGTGTGCTCTGGGGATGATTACCATGTTATTCGCCATGCTGTAACAGGAGTAATCAGCTGATCTGGGATTGGATCTGACTGCACTTTCTATCTCTCTGCCGTCTCGCGGGGTCTCAAGGGTGTGCCTGCCATTCTGTCAATCTCACAGCCTTGACAAATTGATTTACCAGACCCAACACTGGATAGTTTAAGGTTTTGTATTTGCCTCTAAAAGGCATCCAGGACCACTGGCCCACTAATAATCAACATCTCACTTTACAAATATGACTCAGTGGCAGCCCTTAAGAGTTCCTGTGGTCCAAGGAGGTCTGCTCTCCAGCTAGAATGAAGAGTGAACTTTGGATGCTACCAAACTGAATTGACTTCCACTCTATTCCTCCTTCCCTGACCTTTAATGAAAGCTGACTGCCAGCCAGACCTTCTTACTGCTGAGTATGCATTGCAGAGCATGGCATCCACCTTCACCGCGCCATTCAGTAATTCAGTAACTGGGCTCATTTGTGGATGAATTTTATCACCAATTTTAAACCCAGATCTGGTTTCTATTTAAAAGTGTGTTTTAATAGATTCTTTGCTGTGCATAGGCTGAGTGAGAGTTTTCATGTTCCATGGAGGTCAGAGTCTTGGGGGAATCATCCATCTTTTGTATTCATCCTGGCACCTAATGTGTTCAGCACTGAAGAAACAGAAACATTTTGTTTCTGTTTTTAAAAAGAATCCTTGTGTAGTCATTGACTTGTGGTCAAAAGCAATCTTCATGAGGTCCAGGACCATTTTCTGTTCTTTCTAGGTCAGCATTATCTCCTAACATTCTGTGGTTATTGGGGAGGTGTCAGATTGTCTTCTTCATTGAGGCTGAAAGAAAAAGACCAACAAAGCACGCTGGGGTGTGGGCCGCTATTTTACTTTGTAAAGGTGTGTATTTTGTAGGTCTTTATATTTTGTATTTAGTTCTCTTATTAGGAGACCCTTCAGCTTGACTGCCCACAGCAAGCTACGCATTGTAACAGCGTCAGGGTTCCATTTTGGTGTGTGACTTGCGCACAGAGCAGTTTAAGCAAAAAAGGAACATGACCAAAGCTATGAGTGTTCACATCTTGAACCAAAGTCTTCAGCAATGTATTTAACTGCTTCAGTCTGTATCACTAATGCAGTCAAAACCATAATTCAGTTTAGAATTATGGTTGTATATGATTTTAATTTAGAATGTAATTATAATAGACTTGTAGGTGAAGTTTTTATAGCTGTTTTATATTCAGCATGGCAACATGACAAATGACTTTATAAAACTCGGCCAAGTTACCCACTTCCAGCCCTTTATTCTGGCTGTTATTTGCGTCTTGTTTTTTGTAAGGAGCGTTTCAATGAGGAACCGTGAGCTGGCAACACGGGAGACCTTTGTTTGTCGGAAACGGGAATCAAAGCCATCTCCCTTGCTGATTTCCAACCAACGTTCACCCATTGTGAGGCCTCTCTGCGGCCTTCTGCAGCTTCGGCGCTTGGCAAACTGAAGTGACATGATTGCCAGCTACCAGAGTGATGCTCACAGCAAACCACGGTGGAAATGGGAACAGAGTGTTTTAACACCATGGACTGATGGGAGCACACCTAAAAAAAATGACTCTGACAGATTCTTCTGACTCCTGGATTTCTCTAGCTGTCACTGGTGAAGGATCAGAAGCAGTGCCTCAACTTTTTCCAACTTTCTATCTGCTCCAAAAGTCTTCCTTCCCAGTTGCTTTCTTTCTCACATAACAACTTCATGAGTCACCCACATTATTCAGAAGAAGAGCAGAAAGACAGTAATGGAGGAGCTGAGGAAAGCCAAAGAACATCATATATTATCTTGATGTTCCCTCAAGAACGTTTATATTAATCATTAATGTCTCTGTAATTCACACAAGTAGGTATATTTGAGGGGTCAAGGTAGTGGTATGGAATGACAGCCTTAGTTTCTCCTATGCAGATGGTCCAGGCATGCTGAGATGAGTGAATCCTACTATCATACTACTGTGTCTAAGTAGAAGCAGACTGGGTACTGAAAGGGGGGGTCACCTCAGAGGTCCAGCTTTGTTGTATTTCCTTTCCATAACCTTGTGAAATGAAATTCTTTTTGGAACTTCTATCTGGCTTCTTGACTTGTTCTATCAAAACAGCAAAAACTGTTGCCATTGAGACTATCTCCAACTGAAAATACATGGGTTGAGCAAACCATGACTGCCGCAGAGCTCTCAATGTCTCAGTGCAGGCCTTGAGTTTATAAGCAGTTCTTACTAAATCCAAATATGGCTTTGTAGCACGGAAGTGGAACATCAGCAGAGCGAAACGAAACTCTAAGAAAGTAATCCCACACTATCCTACAAGAGAGGCACGTGCAATTTAACGCAGTGTATGAGGGGAAAGAGGATTGACTATGGACCTCTGTTCCCATCCTGTTTCCTGGGTACCAACCAGAGCAGAATGAGTAGTCATGCTCGGCCTCTGATGTTACAGCAGCCATCCTGGTGCAAGTTCGATGAGCTAGGGTCATTGTGGGGGGACCCATCATAAAAGTCCTGCTTTTGTGAATCCTAATCCACCCACAGGATGGGGCAGATAAAGAATCCCACTGGGGGAAGTGTATCAGCAGAACAACAAGCGCCGCTAAAACGGATTACTACAGATCAGAGATGGCAGGTCTAGCTCAGTTTAATCTGTCGATCTTAGCCTGTTCTTTCTGGTCAAAGGGCTGATGCACCTGAGTAAACCTCTCCCTAAGACATGGCAGCAGATGATAAGTGGCAAAAGCTGACCTTCATTACTTACCCTTAGACTCTATCTGTCCCTACTCCAAAACTGGCAAGCACAGTACTGTATGTGCTCCAGCTCTAATACTATAATGGAGTCAGGTTTAGGTTGGGGATGATCCAGCTGTTAAACTGCTACCTCAATCAATGTTATGTTCACTTAGACCCTGCTCAAAGATTTCAGACTAGGTGAAGAATATACTGTACTCCCTTTTTTCACTGTTGCAAAAATATAGGTCCACTGACTCAGCTACCCTTCGTTGTAAATTTGAAGGGTACACAGTAACATCAGCAGTGTTAATACAATCCTAAGGAAGTTTTATTCAACTTGAATACAAATGAACCATACAGGCTCTCCAGGGGTTAATTTAACACAGAAATACTTATGAGTCATGGTCAAACTCAGCTGGCATTTATTGTGCAAAGGAGTAATTTGGGTGAGGTTGATTCCTCATACCTGTTCATGATTAGTGATCTACAGCCCAGGTTCCTGCTGAGTGCAGCAAGTTCCTTACTGTAAAACTTGCGGGGGGTTCTTTTATGTTCGGCCAGTTCTGTATTTCAGCCTGCAAAAAACTACATGAACAAGGAACCTTTTTCAAAAATGCACAGTACCTGAAAAGAATAATTATTTTATTCGTTTTTGTGAATAATGTTAACTCTTGCTGTCAGTTGTGAGTAACAAAAGGTGGCATACAGATGGTATATATTCGCGAGAAGCCATAGCTCTTTTGGATGCTTTTTTAATTAAATTATATCAAATTTCTCTTTATATAACCTCAAGGTTAAAGGTCAAACTTTGGTCCAAGAGTCAGGAAACTGTGAAATATGTCTGTTTCACTCTGATCTTGAATTGTTAGAATCCATTTTTACACTAAAGAAATGTAGGTTATACCATGTGCTCTGGGGATTGCATGAATTGCTGTAAAAAAAGATGGGGCAATCTGGAGCACTGTGGCATTCCAGGAACAGACAGAATAACCCCTTTTCTAGATTAAGTATAAAGCCCATTGTGCAATTTGTCCTCTTTTCCATCAATATGTGAATTAAATTTTAGATACTTTTAGATAACATTCAGTTCATAGTTATTAGCTAAAATAGAGTATTTGCAGCAGATGAAGTTCATTTCTATCTCCTGTTTACTTGATCAGCAAAATTTTCCCTGCACTCTGTATCATCAGCCCTCATCTCTTAACAAATTGCTGCACAACCCCTGTCGAACACACACTATCTGTCCGACTTTTCAAAGAACACTGATTGAAATTACAGTTCTGTTCAGTCTCATATCTTTGAAAGCTTCCTTCTTCCCTCGTACTTTGGCTTAATCTGAAAGCTCCCTGCTGACTGAATCTTCCGGGTTGTGGTGATCATGGACCCCTGGGCAGTTTCCACTGCTATAGGGCTTTCACATGAGGGCACTGGAGGGAGATGGAGAAGGACGGAACAAGGAGCACGAGGCCCGCTCATCCTCACCATAATCGCTAGGAAGTCAGAATTCATTAAAAAATGGTCCTCCTCGTTTCAGCCTCTGTTCTACCAACCCCTTCTGTCAGTATTATCCCATCATGATTTGTACCCTGGAGAATCACTGAGTGTGCCACGGTGGGCAGGGGGTGGTTTGCCTACTTACCACATATCTGCTTTTTTGTATGAGACACATGCCTGCTTTTGTGAGGCAGACTCCCTTCCATTCACATTAGAACATTTTCTTCAATACAAAACAGAGTGCTATAAGCCATCGTTATTAAATGTTAGATGATACCTTTCTCCATGGTAACTGATCGTCAAAATTATTTATCCATTTATAAAGCTGGATATTTTTAATGGAGCAGTTCAGGGTTGGTTCCTTAATCAAGTGTCCTACAGCTGGAGTGTGATTCAAACCTGTGCCCTTTCTTGCTATG
This sequence comes from Scleropages formosus, assembly GCF_900964775.1. NCBI lineage: Eukaryota > Metazoa > Chordata > Actinopteri > Osteoglossiformes > Osteoglossidae > Scleropages > Scleropages formosus. Next base: position 2,119,057 of record NC_041827.1, read on the forward strand.
TCAGCGTACCCATCACCATGCTGCCCGCTGCCTCAGATTCATAACTGAGCTCAGGAGGTGAATTTGTGGTTAACCAGGTCACTGGTCACTGGTGCTCCTTGGAGTTTGCTTGATGTTTCTTAGATTTCAGTTCTTGATATTTAGGGTCTGGATATTCTGGAAGGAGGGGGCCGCGGTGGCGCAGTGGGTTGGACCGGGTCCTGCTCTCCGGTGGGACCAGGGTTCAAAGCCTGCTTGGGGTGCCTTGCGATGGACTGGCATCCCGTCCTGGGTGTGTCCCCTCCCCCCCAGCCTTACGCCCTGTGTTGCCGGGTTAGGCTCCGGTTCCCCATGACCCCATATGGGACAAGCGGTTCAGACAGTGTGTGTGTGTGTGTGTGTGTGTGTGTTCTGGAAGGACCATCAGGCAAAATGGAATATAAACGTGACGCCTATGTATTTGGGTCGCAGCAAATTGTCCTTCCTTCTGAGGGTTGTGGTTGCTATAACAATAGACATGATCAAGAACTTGCAAAATGTAATTTTTTTCAGCACACAAATGTTTCCGGTCCTGTTCTGGGTTATCAGCTTCACAGAAATTCCCTCCTGGATTTCTTGAAAAGTGAAACTATTTTTCTTTATTTTTTGAGGCTTCAGCTATTTCAGAAATATAATTTAATAAAAATGTCATTTATGATCTTTACTATGGATCACTTTTCAGCAGTGCCTGAAGAAAGCGGTGCAGTAGGGGAGCATTTTCCCATAAGTACAATTTCTATTGGATTAAATAAACATTTAGTAAGGTGTTTATATCACAATACGTATTTAATCCTCATAGTTCAGGATTAAATTGCAAGGCGTTTTGTCTGCCCAGGGTGGTACCCAAAAAAAGACTATGTTTTAAAGCTGTATCACTGACACCTGGGATTATACAAGTTATCTACTCTTATATTCACTATTATCATCTATGTATTTTTATAGGTGCATGTACAATACATATTTCACAACAGCATAATCATTCTGCTTGAACCTACAACCTGCTGTTACAAGATCTGTTCCACTTAGTTGTGGTTTCTGCTTGGTCTCTGATTAATCTAAGAATTTTTGTGCTTCCTGTCACCCCGCTCGGACTACAGAGAAATCGACATTGAAGTAAAGTCTGTTCTGACAGCTGGTAGTGTAGTGGTCAGAGTTGCTGCTGTTGCATCCAAAGGTTGTAGGTCTGAATCTCATGTGCAGCTGTAGTACCCTTGAACAATATGCTTACCTTTAACTGCTCACAAAAAACTACTCACATGTATGAATAATTTTATGTACCTTAACACTGTAAATGACTGTGGAGAAATGGAACACCTAAAAGTATAAATGTCATGTCCTAATACCATAGTATCCTTGAGCAAGGTACTTACACTTAACTGATCCAGTGAAATTACCCTGCTGTATAAATGAGTAAACAAGTGTAAGTAGTTTAACACTGTAAGTTGCTTCGGAGAAAAGAATCAGTTAAATGAATAAATATAAATGTATATAAAAATAAGTCCACTTGACCAGGCCACCTAGTCAAACCTGTCAGATCCAGCTGTCCACTTTCCAAAATACAAGTGGCAGTGAATAAATTAAGCCAGTTATAAGTAATCACTGACACCTGCGTAGAGTTGGAGAGTGTGGAGGACAGATTGTTACAGCAGTGGATTCTGTGTTGGGTTGACGGATGACCTCCTTTTTCTTTATTCACAGATCAGAGTGGACGGTCCTCCCCATGGTGGGATCCTGTACGAGACCACAGTTGTTGTCAAGGACGGTGAGCCAATCCTCCGTGACATGGCCTTCTCCTTGGACCACAGTTTCCTGTACGTCATGTCCGAGAGACAGGTAAGTGCTCCTTGTGCATGCGCTCATGTATGAACTCATGTGCTCACACACCCACAAATGCTGATATGTGCACGAAGCCACTGGGGCAGCTGATCTCTGCTTCCCTCTGGGGTGCTTCATGTATGGCATCTCTGTTGTCTTCGCCCTGCTATTGCTGCGACCTGACACATGGAAACGAAGTCTGAGAGATGTGGGGATGGAGAATGTGTCAGAAGAAGAGAGGCCAATGTGCAAGGTGCGGGTGGACAGCTGCAGTCGGAGAACTGTCGCTGTTCGCTGCCCTGCTTCTAATGAGGTGCCATAGTTAATGGAAGAGGAGCCATGTGAGGCCCTTTTTGCGGAGTGACAACGTTACAGTTGGAAAGAGGGCAGCATCATGAAGGATGTCCCTCTGGGTCTCTCTGTCTCCATCATCTCAGAGCCTATTCCCTATTTCTCTCTCTCTTTTTCCCATGTTAGAGCACAGAGGGAAGTAAAAGGGCATAAAAAAGAAAAGTGGTGCAGGACATGGCTTACGGAACACCTTCTCTAACAGCACACACTTTTTGACAGCTTGGACACGTCTGTCTGTTTTCCACTTACATATAACGACAGAAACGGCGATTATGCAAATGAAATAAACTTTACAGATAAAAATACCGTTTTATCTGAATCGGCTAAAGGTCATACTGCTTAGCCTTCCATTAGAATGCACTAAATCCCTCTAGATTAACTTTCTTGACACTCTCCACGTGTCTGCGAGCATAGTCAAAGCTCTGTCTGTGTCTCCCTTGAAAAATGCAGTTTTTTTTTTTTCTGTAATGTATAAAACAGTGCTTAGAAAATGCATTACCCTCCTTTTGCAACCACTGAAGTTATCTCGTATTGTTGAACAATGTAGTGAAATGATTTTAAACTCCCCAAAAAATCCCCTCTTCCACATTTGGGGGTGCTGCAGTGATCTACTCATGGTTCAAGTCTTGTACCCCAATGGTTCCTGTAGTTGCTGCTGTGCAGACATTGCACACATACATTGACTGAAACTGCTCACCCCAAGCGGGGTTGCGGGGAGCCGGAACCTAAGCCGGCAACACAAGGCGTAAGGCTGGAGGGGGACACACCTTGGACACAAGGCACCCCAAGCAGGTCTCAAACCCCAGATCCACCAGAGAGCAGGCACAGGCCAAACCTGCTGTGCCACCACTCCCCCTCACTGTATGCTTGTCAGTCCAGACAGAGGATGTGAAGGAGGCTGGACCCAAGTGCAGGTTTGTTTTTATTAGAATCCAAAGGGCAAAGCTGGAACTTGTAGTCGGGGACAGGTGAATGGTCAGGCGATCGGCAGTCAGGGTAAGAGCAAAGATCCGAAATCAAAGTCGGGAGATGAGGCGAGTGATCAGGAGCCAGGAAACGAAGAACAGGGTGCGAGGGAGAAGCGAAACAGGACGTGGACTGCGGTGGGTTTTGTAGGCGCAGACGGGGTGGTTGTCTCAAGTGAGATTCTGCGAAGAGATGGTGGTGGCGTGGTTCCCTTTATACCTGGTCAGGCTGAGTGGGATCAGGTGCCTGGGTCTTAATCCTGGGTGTGACAATGCTCACACACTCGGTGAGATGCTAGATTTTAGAATTTGTGATTGATGCTTCCCGTATAGCCGATGAGTGGCAGGAATGTGACGCACATGATGTCCCTGTACAGCGTGGCTAAAGGGTGAATGAGGTGAATGGAACCGTCAAGCCCCAAAGGTGCAATCTGGGTTCTGTCTCAGTATATCTGTTTTAAAAATTTGATTTGACCTTTTTCGGTGATTATATGTTGCTAATTGCCACCACCCTCCAGAAGTCTCTGGAAAGGTTAAGGTTCGAGCCATTCCTGTGCACTCAATTTGAGCAACTTATGCTTCCTTTTCCCTGAAAGAACAGGTTACACTTTATTTGCTCTGCTCATTGTCATCTCTGTTAAAACAAGTGTGCAAATAGAGGGAAACCGTTCATTTCACACCGCAGCTCTTTAACCGAGCTGCAAAAACCTCACTGGCATGTGGCACAAATCCGTTTCAGTTACACAGGGAGGTCCTTTCATTTGTGCTTGTACAAGTAAAGACCGAAAACCTTGGGCTTTCCTGAAGCTCATGTCGCGCTATCCCTTAACTGCAACTCTGCTGGCATGAGTTTTTGTTTTATAATATGTCATATTGTTAATTGTATTAAATACTATTAAGCTAATGGTGTAATATGATCATATTTAGGAGATCAGTGGCATTAATAATGAATATGAAAGGTTAATCGCCAGAGAGGTAAATATCTGTATCTGTTGCTCTTCAAAACTGAGATTAAAGCATGTAATAATGATAATTTTTTAATTGAACCTGCATTAAATTAAAGCGCTGAGAACTCCACTTTGTTCCAAAGCCCCCAGAGGTAAATTAAAAAGCAGACTATAGGATGATGATTCCCAATCAATAAAATTATTTAATACTAAAAGTAACTTTTCCGAAACTGCTCTTTACTTTCATATGTTTTCAGTGTGCAGTTAATGGCTACAGCAGTGCAAGTTGCGAGATGTGAAATAATTTATATGTGTTTTACCAAGAAAAAATGAGTTATACAGCATTTATATTTTCCATGTTCTATATTTTCATGCTACTTAGTAGCTTAGCTTTAGTCCATTTGTAGATTACTTTGTGTAGAAAGAGCTAGATTGAATGTCATATTAAAAAGGGGTCAGCAACCTCTGGTGGCATGGTGGCACAGCAAGTAGTGCTGCTGTCTTGCAGTGCATGGGTGGTGTGAAAGGATGTGGGTTTGATTGCTGCTCAGCCTGTGTAGAGTTTACATGTTTTCGCTGTGTCTGTGTAGGTCTCTTCTGGGTGCTCTGGTTTCCTTCCATAGTCTAAAGACATGCTGTTCAGGTTCACCCATAGTGTGTGAGAGACACAGAGTGTGTGTGTTCCAATGATATATGGATGAGTGCCCCATTGTAAGTAGTGTATCTAGCAATGTAAGTCACCCTGGCGAATAAGGTGTGTGGGCTGATAACACTACATAGAGTTCATTGGAAGTTACTGTAGAGAAAAGCATCTGCTAGACAAATGAATGTGGACTCTTATCAATCCTGTTAGAAATGGTCAATTATTATCAGTGAGCAGGGGGTGCGGTGGCGCAGTGGGTTGGACCGCAGTCCTGCTCTCCGGTGGGTCTGGGGTTCAAGTCCCGCTTGGGGTGCCTTGCGGCGGACTGGCGTCCCGTCCTGGGTGTGTCCCCTTCCCCCTCCGGCCTTACGCCCTGTGTTGCCGGGTAGGCTCCGGTTCCCCGTGACCCCATGAGGGACAAGCGGTTCTGAAGATGTGTGTGTGTGTGTGTGTGTGTGTGTGTATCAGTGAGCAAAAACAAATTCAAGATTTATTTTAATAAAGTCTACCAGGCCTCTTTTCATTATGTTTAGTATTTTTAGTAAACGTTTCTCCATAGCAGGGTCATGGTTGTCCAGAGCCTATCCCAGAAACACAGAGGATGAGGCAGGGTGCATTCTCTATGGGACACCAGTTCTCTCTCTTTCTCTCTCACACACTCATGAACTCCACTCCACTCGCATTCAATAATAATAATACCAATAATAATAATAAGAAGAAGAAGAAGAAGAATAATAATAATAATAACTGTGAAAAAATGAAGAGCATGTATGTTATTCTGGATACATCTATGTGAGCCAGACCTAACTTCAGCTCTCTTTCACTTTAGGAGTGAGATTTTAGCTAAAAAAAAGAAGATTTCTTACAAGAACATTTTTCTACCTAATTTCTACCTAACTATGATATTTCTGTAAATATATAGTCATTGCAAGAGATAATACCATCCAGAAAAATGCAGCTTAATCTGTATTGTGTCATGTCAGCCCCAACAAAAAGGTTCTGTGTGTTTCATTAGCACAACCTCCTTAGATTTGGAAAATAGTGCTATGAGTCTATTCATATACATTGTTCTTACCAGAGGTGTGAGTGGGTTTAAGAACATTGACGATGTGATTCATCAGCCGATCCTCCTTCCTTTCTAGGAATTTTAGTTTTTTTGCTCATGATACCAACAGTGATTAATACCGTAAAAATGGTTTCTATGGTCTCCTAGAAAAACAGCATAAATCTACTTCACTTATATTTCCCCTGGCTGAATTATAATTGTTTGTAGTTTCTGGTGAATGCCATGAGCTTGCCAGAGGGGAATTAAACCCAAGTTAAAGCACTGCTGCTATATCTCCTTTTTTAATGTATAATGTGTCTTATTATACTCTTCAGCTAATATACCCGTCTATCGTACACTTCTAATAGAGACCAATAAAACCAAGTAACTTACTTTACTGTAACGGACAGAATGTAGCATAGTGGTAGGAAGTGCTGCCTTGGGCTCCAAAGGCTGCAGGTTCAAATCCCACTGCCAGCTGTAGTACTGTTGAGCAAAGTACTTACCCTGACTTACTCTACTAACATTACCCAGCTGTATAAATGAATAAATAATTAGAAGCTGCTTTAGCAAAAGAATGGGTTGGGGTGCAGTGGTGTGGTGGATTTGGCCAGTGTCTGTTGTGTGATGGGTCTTGCATTCATGCCCTGCTGGGAGTGACAGTCTGGGTGTGTCCTCTCCTCCTCCAGCTTTGTGCCCTGTGTTGCTGAGTTAGCCTCCAGTTTGCTGTGACCCCACTCAGGGCAAGTGGTTGTAGATTGTGTACATGTGTTATTATGTTCATCACAAGTAGCTGCATAAAACTCAGAACAGACTAATCCTGATCACCTTCCTACATTTTTTTTTTTTTTTTTTTTTTTTTTTTTTGAGATGCACAAACATTTATGTACAATACAGGAGTAGCGGCTGTGTAAAGGTTTATCCGGGCATGATCATAAGGTTATGGTGCATGAACATTTACACCTCTCATGAACTTAAGCGATCATGGGCAAAGTGAGTCTGGAAGAGGTGAGTTTTGAGAACCTTTTTAAATGTGGGCAGAGATTCAGCAGTTCTGAGTGAGAGGGGGAAGTCATTCCACCACAACGGAGCCTGAGAACTTCCGTGTTTTACCTTTCGTGCGCGGGACCACCAACTTCAGCAAAACCCAATACATTCCTATTACACTTCATCTTTATTAATAAAGCTCTAATCTGATGAAGCACCCATAATGTTGCACACGTTACGTACTTGTAACAATTATTTTACAGATGCACAAATGTTTATTTTGCTGAATTGTTAACTGTTGCTTGTTGATTTACACAAATCTTATTAAACACAATAAAAAATCAAATCAGCAGACAGATCATTGTAACATTATTTGTACCATGCATTAATGAGGTTTCTCAAATAGAGTAATAAATATATGGGCAACAGAAACCAGTATTCATAAGGGTAAGTGAAGACCAGGGCTGAGAACCCCTTCTTTAGGGTACACTCATCTAAGCTCTGAAAGAACACAAAGTCGTTTTTTTAGTGTAAAATCCCCATACGTTTACCCCAGGAATAGCTGCAAATTCAGGTAATTCTATAGAATGGTGCATATGAGTCGTTCAGGAAATCATGTACCGTGGTGTTAACATTGCTCGTTCTCATAGGAAACTCTCCTCTGCGGTGTGTGGCTGCACTTCTTTCTTTGAGCCTCTCTCCTGAAATAACGGTGGAATCATGAACCCATAAAAGCAAATATAGTTTTGAATTTCACAAGACTGTGCTTGTTTAAAGACCATCTCCCATGTGCTATCATGGTCTGAAATCAGGTGTCTCTTGAGGAGATACGCTTTTCCCGCATTATTACACTGTAAACACTTGTCACTGGAGCTTCACACACAGGAAAAGAACGTGCTCTTCCTTGCAAAAAAAAAGCATCTACTGTTCGGAGGGTAACAGGAAAGAGCATTATGCTGAATTTTAATGTTTCCTCCAGATGCTAAACCATGAAATATAATATTGCCTTTACCACTGCATCTCTCTCTTCTCTTCCTTCTCTACTATTTTCGGCGATGGTTCAAGGAATTGCAAGGAAATTACTTCCATGTTTACAGAAAGACAGGGACTTGTTCACATTTCCCTGCTAATCACATGCATCAAATACCAAAATAGCACTGAAATAGAACACAAAGCAACCCAAGCATAAACAACACTTTCGGTTTTTGTGTTAGTGGCAGTGAGAGTTGTTTATCAGAAATCTGTCATGATGGTTTTATGGCTGACCGAACCTAGTCATTGGGACTCAGTGGTTCCTGGAAAGTTTCACTTCCTCGCTTGAGCCCTTGACCAATCCATGGATTGCTCTGGCTTAAGGCCACATGCCAATGATCTATCCCTCTCCAATAGCTGTTGGGGGTACAGATCAAAATACCAGGGTACCTATGTGCTATTGCAAACCCCTTGTATAATGTCCAGTCGCTGGAAGCCATTGTCTAGACATCATCCTCTCGGAAGAAGCCAAAAACGGTGTCCAGGGAGGTGAGATTTCAGTCTGCTTATGAATGACTTGAGAGACTGGAATTCATGGGGAGTTGGATTTATGTTAGTTGAAAAGAGCTTCATACTCAGGCCTACTGCCAGGTCTCCAACTGTCTAGTCCATGCGTCTGTACAGATGAAAAACAGTGACAGCTTCTGTACAATGTAAATTCTTCCAACTCTTGCTGAGTGAGATTAATGCAAATGGCAAAGGCAAAGACACCGAAGCAACTGAAAAGGCCCCTTTTTGAGTCTGAACCAAGAGGTCAAAATAAATGTGCTCCACTGTAAAATTGTCTAGCTTTAATCTGTGTTGTATTAGCTATATCCTAAAACAACATTTAAATAATCTAATTCTAGTGAAGACAGCAGAAAATGCCAGAAGGGAAGGATGCCGGCCAGATTTTTTTCTAGTCCAGTTAGCGTCTTTGCAATAAGTGGTTGTTTAACTGAGGCTAAATACGTCCAAAGAATTTGGGAGCTCTCAAAATCTCCTTCTGCAGCAAATCTCAGCTGTTTGGAAGTTTGACACAAATGCCGCAGACTTAAAGAAAACTGGTGTTCAGGTAGAGGGGCGCCTTCGACACCTTTTGTACAGTCACATTTTGAAGTACTCTGCGGCTCTTTCTTGCCAATTCCTCTGCTCACGTGGAGTTCGGAATGAGCAAAGATAGAAGATAACATCCCTGTTTTTCTTCCTGGTGCTTTGCTGCTGCTCACCCACACCCTTCCTTCTGTAGGCATGTGGCCGACGGTGTCATAAAGCAGTATCTCTTCCGCTGTGGCTCCAGGCCATCGTTCTCACCCACAATCCTGTTCCATATTGACCACGGGAAACGTGGGGATACACGCTGCTGTCAGTTCTGCAGGCCACAGTTATCGATTGAACCGATCGGCTCACTGTTTCTCTGAAAAGCATTCATACCCTCATTCATCCCAGACCCAAGCATATAGATCGCATGACTTTGCTTTTTGACAGCAGGTTTTTTGAAGGATATCAGGTGTGGATAAATCACAATTTACGATACTTGCAGTACACAAATTCTTGCTTTCCTCACAGGGACCACACTATTCAGTAAAATGTGTATGTTGGTGCTTTCACCTTAAGTCATGCTTCAGTCACCTGTATCGCACATAGTGCAGTTTAGATCCATCGCTGCTCCAACTGGAAGCAAACTCCGGAGGTCTGATATGTGATAAAGGGAGCAATATCAGCCATTTGTCCCAAAAACTAGTATTTGTTGTTGGTGCTGTTGCTGACATCTCCCAGTGTACAGAGTTAATTGCCCAAAGCCTGGATTATATATATCAGAGTTTGTACCCTGGAAGCATTTTCCAGTGTTGCTGTTGTGCATCGATAGTACAAGTCCTGTCATTCCACATCAGGCTAATTAGTTAACATGAGCAGTTTCTCGGAAACCCTCGTGATTCTTTCCTTCCCAATTTATTGTGTATTGGTAGAACAGTCAACAGATGATTTCCTCACTGAGCAGGCATGACTGACTTTTAATGGGTTCTTTCCACAAGTGCAGTCACTATTCTCTGCACATCTGTTCCTTAAATTGTATATACTGTAAGTTGAACAGTCTTTGGATAATTTCCTCTGTGAGTGGGCATAACTGCATTTATTGCTTCTTCCCACGAGTTTAAAACATTTGGCTGCTCTTGCATGTCAAAGATTCATCTACATGTTGCATTCTTTGTGTTTGCTTGAATAGATTCTCCCACACACCCCTTTGCAGAGGCAAATCTGTCTTCAGTTGCCAGTGTTGATACAGAGGATTATTTTTCAGGCTTAGTAATATAGTAATAAGTCTCCCAAAGATCTGGCAGATGGTCCAAGTGGTTAGGGTTCAGGCTTTCAACATGGACCAGAGGCAGAACAGCACTGCCTAAATTATCATCTGTTTAATTAAAAAGACATTGTAAGATCAGTTTTCTTGTACTGCAGCAGATACGGAGACTCTACTCCTCAATCTTCTTACAGCAGGAGGTCTGAGATCTGCTATCATACCTATAGCTGGCTGAACAATGAGACCAGTGGGCTTTCATTTGAGCACCCAGTAAAACAAAAGGTTCCTCTGTCGCTCAGGACCTGCTCTACTTCTGCTCTTCTATTTTGGACATCATCATTGTTTTCATTTGGAAAACAGAAATCTTCAGTCTTGTCATCAGCTTCTAGGAACTTTCTTTTTTTCTACTTTACTTGGGCAGGAATGTGCAGAGTAGATATCTCCTAGGGTGCATCTCCATATCGATGGGTTTGAAAGTGATTTTTAAAGAGTTAATAACCCATAGAATGCCCTTTCCACCTCACTGAGCTGTAAACTGTAAAGCTCCTGACCTCACTTTCCCAATTCTCCTGCCACTAGTGTGAGTGATCTGAATTGCTGCTGATCCTATTATTTCCAGCTTCCCACCAGCAAGACAATTGATCCTCACTAGTGCTGGTGTCTGTTCCCCTCCAGCCCACCAGGCGGTGCAACCTCGTGTCCTCAGATCACAATGGAAACTGTGTTAATCTGCAGCCCGATCATCACAATTCATCTATCTGTTGCTCATTTATCTATCAAATACAATAACTTTTCACTACTTCCCCCACTAAAAGGATGCAGCATTGGATGTCTGCACACCCAGGATCTGGAAACACTTGCCAGCTCATTGGAGGAGAGAAAAAGCAAAGCAATTTCTTACCATGTGTTTGTCCATCTTAGTGATCATTTCTTAATTTATTACATGTTAAGTCTGCATGACCCGTGCAGATATGACATGTTTTATTGGGTAGAGAAAGTTTGTGTTTCCCGGTGGACATAATGCTCTTCTGCAGTTTAGATGAGCCACCACTTGCCTGTACAACGCATTCCTTGTGTATCTCCTGCATTGAGTAGCAGTGTAAACAGAGTAACTGTGGCACTGTTCATAGCAGTAAATGGATGGAGTGACATTTCTTTGAAATAAGAAGCCAGCAACAACCCTGATGTGAGCAGAGGGATGAAAAACAATAGTGGTTGGTATAGTAGCAGCAGTAACTTCAATGGTATAAGTGGTTGTAACACTGGTGTAAATAATGGCAGCAGTAATGATGGAAGTAGTAAAAAATAACAGTCATGACAACAGCAATGTCAGTGGTGTCAACAGTGGCAGCTATAATGGCCACACTGGATGGAGGCTGCAGTAGTAATCTCAATGTCAGTGGATGCTAAAGGAATGATAACAGTGTGAATTACATTGATTTATTTAGCAGACACTTTTCTCCAAAGTGACTTCCAATGAACTCCATGTAGTGGTATCAGCTCACACACCTTATTCACCAAGGTGACTTACACTGCTAGATACACTACTCACACTGGGTCACTCACCCATACATCAGTGGAACACACTCTCTCTGTCACTCATACACTGTTGGTGAACCTGAACAGCATATCGTTGGAGTGTGGGAGGAAACCAGAGTACCTGGTAGAAACCCACACAGACATAGGGAGAACATGCAAATTCCACAAAGACTGAGGGGGGATCAAACCCACGTTCTCTCATACCACCCAGGCGCTGTGAGACAGTAGCGCTACTTGCTGTGCCACTGTGCCATCTGTGAATATATATGTTTTTCTTGAAAGAATGCACCAGCTCTGCGGTTACAGTAGCATTACGGTAGAGGTACAGGGAATAGCTGTGCCATCCACATGAAGAAATTGAACCACTGTGGTCTCGACTGACAGGGACGTTATCCTGCTGAGTTTTCCCCATGCAGGCGCCCAGACATAGGACATGTATTGCACTGTATCAGTTTTCACATTCCCTTTCAACATGAAAACCGTGAAAAGAGTAACAACACACACCTTTTACTAGGGCTTTACATGATGAATATTCTGCACGCTGAAACCTAACACACACACTTTATCAGTTGTAATTCTGGAAAAAAGACAGATTGGTCAGCTGGAAATCCACCAAGGAAACTGAGTAACAATTCAGTTTTTGCTTATTTTCGTACTATTGTTAAATGAGGGATTATGTGGTTAAAATTATGTGGTTATGAAAATTGTTCTATAAATTGGAGTTTTTAAGTTTAAGTCCAAAGAATTGCATTGTATTTTCTGACAAATAGAGATAAGTAATATAGTAGGTGCTTCTCCTAAGTATAGCTGAAATAACTACTGAATAATTTATAGATTCACTTAAAGCACATCAGCCCTCAACTGCAGCCTGTGCTCCTTTATCCATTTTACTCAGCCTCCTTGTTAAGGGATGAAATGGTGTGAGCATGTGAGGAAGTTTGTTCTAGACAAAACACTGGACTAGAAGTGTCCAGGCGACCTTCGAGTCCATCATTGTGTGGCCTCAGTGTTGAAAATTCAGATCCACTTTCAGTTCTTCTCCTCAAATCATTGCCAGCATCAAAAAAAAAAAAAAAACAGAAAACTCAACAAAGAGTCACTCATGACCTTGAGAAAAATATCCTGTGTTGGTACGTGTCTCCCAAATTTCCAACTTGGCATGTCAGATGGTCTGATGGCTTTCACAGGCAGCCTTTCTCATTCTGCACAGCTGATCAAAGCACAAGGCTCCAGCAAGATCAGCTCATAAACTTTCACTAGCATGTGGGTCAGAAAAAAAAATAAAACCAGGATCGAGGGAGATGGGCAAGAGAAGGTGATATGTTTTTCTTCAATAAGGGGATCCTGATTTGCCTGTCCAGAAGATGTGAGGTTCTCATGAGTGCGCAGTCCAGCCCACATTTCTTTCACACTTTTACTCTGTCGCACGTGGACAAGGCTGCCTGGAGGAGGTGTGGCACAGCAAGGTCACTGACTCATTGACTCATGGAAAACAGTGATTAGAAGAATAACCTGAGCTTTGCAATTGGCCCTTTGGGAAGTTTGAGCCATTAAAGACAGAACCCATAGATCATGATCCACAGATGATTCATGACAGATTTGGATCTGTCTGTGCTTTTAATGGCTGATATAAAGGAGATGCCCAGATGTTCCAAAGGTATGTTTTCTTTTTGGTGTACCATAGCACATTTAGGTTTTAAAAGTTTACTTTTGCTTGCAGAGTTTTTCTTACGTCTTTTTCTCAGAAACTGGTGATTGTAATACTGGGGGGGCGGGGGGTCAGATCTCACAAAACTGGTCAATATACCCCAGTTCTAATGAACCAGCCAGTCTGGGTGCTGCACACCCATCACAAAAGAACAATTTCAACATGAAAAATAGAAAGTACATGCTCAAAATGTTGGGTTCATAGCAAACCTGAAGCTGGCTATTTCAGCCTAGATTCCATAGTTGCAACCCACTGTCTTTATAGATTTCAATGTTCTTATACAACCCTTGGGTAAGAAAAGAAACTATTTTGCAGGATCATTTCTATAACCCAATAATGAGAGTCAAAGCAAAACAGACAACAATGCGTTTTGTGCCACTCTGAACCAACACAGGTTACTTTTGGCTCCAGTTCTCGAATACTTTGAACGGTAAAATTGTGAGGTAGCGAGAAAGACTACTATGGTGCACCAGCACTGGGGGCAAAGCACATCCAGCAGTGCAGGAGAGGAGTTCTGTTGTTCTACCATCGAAATATAACAGGTAAGGAAGAACTGCACAACTGAGGAACTGTGCGTTCTGAGCTGTCATCTTTTAAAATTTCTAACCTCACAAAGACGAGAAAGAGATGGGTTCACACCGTAGTAGTACTGCCTTTCTTTCCCAGGTGTGGGAAGGCTGTGTGTATAACTATCCGTCTGGAAGCATTGTTTGGTTTCCCAAACATGTTCTACTGCTCTTAGCCCAGAATTGTCACCCTTGTGCTCTGTAACCCCAGGTCCTAATGGTTTCCTTAGACAGGATTCAGATAGAAACATTCAAGGCTTTCTGTGTGCGATTCTAGTTTTTTACAGCTTAGTCAGTGCCTTGTTACCTTACTTTGCATCTTTCAGCCTTCAGAAATCCTGGTGTCGTTCCCTGTCTTGTAATGAAACCCAAGTTGGTCATTAGAATGGGAACTGAAGTCCACACGGCCAAGTCTGTGCATTTTAGCTGGTGTGCCACAAGCTGACTAAGCAATCTCCTGGGGTGCATGTGAGAGGATATCCTGAGAGCAGGAGAAACAGGCACCGGGGGGAGTGGGAGTTGATGCTCTTTGTGTGTGTGTGTGTGTGTGTGTGTGTGTAGGTTGGGGGAGCACAGGAAGGTTAACATAGGTCATAGTCTTGTTGAACTCAACCAGAGGTCCCCTTTGGCAACATCACGTCACCATGATGTTACCTAACACATGGGCTGGTTTGCAACAGTCAGGAGAGGATGGACCATGTCATGCAGCATAAGACCCCCCACCTTCCCGAAAGAGACAGACAACAGGGTCCCGACCATCATGCTGTGTGTTGGGCCTGCCCTCTTGGTAAGAGCCTCCCATGCAAAAATCAATTTGCTAATGGCTTAATGCGTTTACACATGACCGAGATTTACTGTGTACCTCATTTCCCTAGGAGAGGAGGATAATCTGGTTTGCTAACACAAACACGAAGGAAGCTTACTTATAACATCGATTTGCGATGGAGAAGATGCAAGGAGTATTCTTTTTTTATTTCTCTACTTTAATTGCTCCCATCAAAAAAATATGAAAAGCTCATCATAAAATGGAATTTTAAAAAAAAAAAGGGCGTGATGCTCTTTGCGGGTGAGAGTGCCTGTGCCCTGTTCTCGAGGACTCCATTTGTCACGGACACTAATTTAGCGAGCTTGTGTTATTGAGCGGTCATGGAGGAGCTGGAGAGGACAAGGCAGGCAGTGTGAGAACAACATGAGGATTGTGGCCTATATTACACATAAGGTAATATAAATCACAGTGCTGGCTCCACACCAGGCGAACCATGCAATGATTATTTAACCCTAGCTAATCAGTTTGTGAGCCCCCCCAAATCCCCTTTCCAGCTGTTAGTTTTGTCAAGTAAATGCTGACAGATTTTAACTTTTTTTTCCAACCCATTGACCCACCGTACTCATGATGGCTCCTGCATTTTAAGTGAAGGATGTTGTCAATAACAGTGAGCCTCGGTTGTGTTGAATAAGACCCAATCTATGTCGATATTCTAATTAAAGTGGCTCTAATTAAAACCAAGAGGGCGCTTGAAATGGCAGCTGCAGTCCGGGGTGAATTTTGGCTCGGGTGCCATGTGCTGACTCTGCACACGGCCGCTTCCGGAGTTCTATGTGTCACTGACCCAACATCAGAGTGAGAGGATATCCTGAGGGCATGAGACCTCTGCTGGGACACCACAAAAGGTGTATGCATATGTGTGTGTATGTGTGTGTTTGTGTGCGTGGACTGGAAGTGGACCCAGGTTTCCATTTCTCCTTCATGGGACTGAAAGGTGTCATTGTGTTTGCTGATATATAGGTGTGGATGTCCTGCCGATAGACGTGTTCACATCCATAGCAGGGAGCAGCTAGTCCCGGTGGTGCCGGCTGTTTCCCGTTCCGTCCCGGAACACGGTGCCGGGATTCCTGTCGCCTTGGCACCCGTGCAGAATGGCAAAGTCCCTGTCTGCTGCCTGTTTGCACGTTGATTGAACACAGAGGTCTCTGAAGTGACATCCTTTTGTGCTCCTCAACTGAGGTTAGAAGAGGGCCAGCAAGTCCTCGGTGTTCAGAGCTTTTGCCTCAATAGTGCCCCACTGTGGTCCACACCGGGGGCTGCGACCAACTTAGTCCTTGTCCTGCTGTCTATTGAGGTGGGCAAACATTCATTAGCAACGCCAATACAGCCCGGCCATCCAGCATCTCTACCTGACAGCACAGCTGTTTCGCACCGTGGGAGCTGTGCATTCCGGTGCCGTCGAGCCGCTGCTTAGACGCCAGACAGCCGAGTCCTTCGCAAGTCCCCCACACAGCTGCATGAACCCCAAGACTCCCGCCTCCGAAACGCAACACAGCTGCTGTTCTCACCCCCCTTCTCAGCATTCCTTCCTCCTGTACACTACGCCAGGCGCCGCACTTGCTGTCTGACTACATCAGTTGTCCCTCTAAAGGTCACTCGTCTTTTTCCCCGAGGGAGTGTTTGCAGCTCCCTGCAGTCCTCTTACCTCTATACACCGGGTGTAGCTACTTTTCTGAAAGACAGACACATACATACATGCAGCACCTCAGCCTCACAAAATACATCACATTTACATTAATTTATTTAGCAGATGCTTTTCTCCAAAGCAACTTCTAATGAACTCTATCTAGTGTTATCAGCCCACACACCTTATTCACCAAGGTGGCTTACACTGCTAGATACACTACTTGCATATTATTATTAGTATTTAGTAGTATTACTATTATTAGTAATTATTAGCATTAAATACCCCCTTAGAGGGGGCGCGGTGGCGCAGTGGGTTGGACCACAGTCCTGCTCTCTGGTGGGTCTGGGGTTCGAGTCCCGCTTGGGGTGCCTTGCGGCGGACTGGCGTCCCGTCCTGGGTGTGTCCCCTCCCCTTCCGGCCTTACGCCCTGTGTTGCTGGGTAGGCTCCGGTTCCCCCGCGACCCTGTATGGGACAAGCGGTTCTGAAAATGTGTGTGTGTGTGTACCCCCTTAGATCCCTAAAATCCACTGGATCAAATGTGGAACATATAAGATACAGTGAGCTGCAGGACCTGGTGGACCATCTCATGGGATTTGGCTTGGAAACTCAACAGCATGCTGAAGCTCCATAACAACTGGTCAACTTCAAGCAAACGTGCCTTTGTGGAACATGTCGCCCAAAATGTGATTTCACATGGGACATTGCTCACAGATTGTTTTTGTTTGATTGTGGTCCAAATGTCTCCATACTATGTCAGTATTCACATAAAGGGGTCCCCTGAGTGATTGTCAGCTGTACTTCTGAATTTAAGACATTTTACCAAGTCTCTTCAGATCACTTTCAATGCTGCTTAAGATCAGTTTCTGGTAACAAAACATGAAATTCAGATTTTTTAGGCCAGTTGTAACATAAAACTATTGTAAAATAACCACAGTAGCAGCGATAATAAGAGTTACCAGCAGACAGAATATACAGTGGCATTTTACAACGTTGTTGTATCAGATGGATGAATTGCGGTTTCTTCACCAATATAGTAGTCCCACCTCTCGCATAACTGTTGACGACAGTGAATGTATTGATCAGGTCCATTAGCCCTACTGTGTTTCATTAAATGGCTTGACAGTACAGATTCTAAACAAGGCACACAATTTGTGCTGATTAGGTCATGGATCTAATATCTATCTGTTTAGGTTGTGTGTGTGTGTGTGTGTGTGTGTGTGTGTGTGTGTGTGTGTATGTGTGTGAGCTCGGTTTTCCTCCACTGTACAACATCCAACTGATGGTATGTGCAATAAAAAAATAAAGCAGTTATTTCAAAATCCACTGCAACAATGGTATTAACGTCCACTTGAAACATATCATCTCTGCTGCCGCCATGAATATTTTTGGGATTTACTGGCTCTAGCTGGAAGTCGTGCTGGGAACTGCAATGACAGCAAGATTTTTACATAATGCCAACAATACAATAACTTATCCAGGGTTTTCTGCTATTAACCAGATGAGGGCCTTCATACCACAGAAGGATTTTTTTTCCATGTTTTCCAATATGTTAAATATGGGCTGGACACCAAGGAGTTCCATAAAAAAAATACAGATTCAAAAGAGTACAATTCTGAACTGTAATTTATACTGCTTTCTCTCTCTCTCTCTCTCTACAGATATATATATATATAGCTACATACATACATATGTATGTGTGTGTATAAAAGAAAATCATAAATTATATTATATATGAATACATTAATGTTTAAATGTATTTTGGGGTGAGGGAGGCAGCGGGCTTGGCCCGGTCCCACTCTCTGGTGGGTCTGGGGTTCGAGTCCTGCTTGGGGTGCCTTGTGATGGACTGGCGTCCCATCCTGGTTGTGTCCCCTCCCCATCTAGCCTTATGTTCGCTGCAGCTCTGCTCGGGACAAGCAGCCTCAGACAGTGTGTGTCCTTGTCTGTGTGTGTGTATGGTTTGGGGTGTAACATCTTGTCGTGTGTATCTTAAATGTATATTTATACATTTTAATTACTGTGAATATGTTGATTTCAGGGGGGTGCGGTGGTGCAGTGGGTTGGACCAGGTCCTGCTCTCCGGCAGGTCTGGGGTTCAAGTCCCGCTTGGGGTGTCTTGCGGCAGACTGGCGTCCCGTCCTGGGTGTGTCTCCTCCCCCTCCGGCCTTACGCCCTGAGTTGCCGGGTAGGCTTCGGTTCCCCGTGATCCCGTATGGGACAAGCGGTTCCGAAAATGTGTGTGTGTTGATTTCATTTGTTAGCATTTTACTTTATTGAAAAGTTTGTGTGCTAACTGCAATATTGTACTTCATCTAAGGTTGTTACTGTGATTTTTATGATTGCTGCCTTTGTACTCTTATTAGGACTAATGCTGTATACTTATCCTAGCATTTCAGATTGCGTTATGCAAAGACATCAGTCAAAAAATAATAGTAATAATAAAAATAATTTGAGAAACAACCAAATGTGTGTTCAGTACTAGTCCTTCTTCTTCTGCTAGTGTATCCAAAAAATGAACACTGATACAGTATTATTGCCATGTTGCAGGTGTCCCGAGTGCCCGTGGAGTGGTGTGAGCAGTATGGGACGTGCGGAGAGTGCCTGAGCTCCGGGGACCCCCACTGCGGCTGGTGTGTCCTTCACAACATGTGAGTTCCATACTGGGGGAGGTTACCGTGGTCGCGCCTCATTGCTCCCCCTATTAGAGCGTACAAAGGAAGTGGACGACACTGGCAAATCCTTCCTCAGCTTTAGAGTCTATATATGGAAACAAGACTCACCAAAATAAGTAGGACAGCTGCTATAGGAAATACTATGTATCATAAATAATTCAGTATTTTGTAGGAGTTTGTAGTACTATGACATAGAATGATAGTGGTAGTGGTACTCCTATGTTACTATGTAGTACTATGAACTACAGACATTCCCGACTTGCGATAAGTTACGTTCCGATAAACCCATCATAATTCAAAAATTTCATAACTCAGAAATGCATTTAATACACCTAACCTACCGAACATTATTGCTTCTTATTATTTAAGATTCTCAAGATCAGTGTGTGTGAAATCACACACACATTTTCTGAACTGCTTGTCCCATACGGGGTCGCGAAGAACAGGAGCCTACCCGGTAACACAGGGTGTAAGGCTGGAGGGGGAGGAGACACACCCAGGACGGGATGCTAGTCCATCGCAAGGCACCCCAAGCAGGACTTGAACCCCAGACCCACCGGAGAGCAGGACAAGGTCCAACCCACTGCGCCACTGCACCCTCCGTGTGTGAAATTATTTATTGCGAAAGTTCAAGTTCACATGCGATGGCTATTACGGCCTTGGTGTCTTCATACTGGGCAATTTTCTTGAGTTTTTCCTCAAGAGTTACTGCCTTCCTCTTCATCTTCTCACCAGTAGCAGGAGACACAGATGGGAGTTTCGTCGACATGATGGATACACAAAAGACAACGTAGATACGGGGGGGGGGGGGGGGGGAGTCTCCAAAAAATGCTGGCAACACAGAACACTGTATATTATCAGTTGTATACACTAGCAACCACATGGCAGACTGGGAGATGAGGATAGCTGCTCCTGCCCAGCATCACGAAAGAGTATTGTACCACATATCGCTTGCCCAGGAAAAAAATCAAAATTGAAAATTTGAAGTACAGTTTCTACTGAATCCGTATTGCTAGCCCACCATCGTAAAGTCGAAAAACCCAAAGTCGGACCATCTGCGCTCACGTTGTCTGAAACCACTTGTCCCAAGCAGGGTCACGGTGAGCTGGAGCCTAACCCAGCAACACACCGGGTATAAGGCTGGAGGGGGAGGGGACACACCCAGGAGGGGACGCCAGTCCATCACAAGGCACCTCAAGTGTGACTCGACTCCCACCCCAGAGCAGGACCCGGTCAAACCCGCTGCGCCACGGCAGCCCCCACTGCCTATACTATGAAAAGCAATGTCTGGACAAATGGAGTTCCATGTGTTCAGAATATGTCGTGTAGAAGGAAGAACAGGCTGTCAGTTTCTGTTCTGACTTTCTTTGCGTTAAAACGTGAGTGATGAGTTCTAAGAACGTCGGGTGTCACTGTTGTGAGGACTGCTCGTTTGGGCAGGACCCCCTTGCAGAACCAGGCCTCCTGGTGGGTCTTCCTTGCTGCTGAACCCAGTGCTGGAGGAACCAGCTCAGTACATCAGAAATCGCAAAACACTGTCCACCTGAGGCGTGTTAGCAGGTATAAAGCAGAAAGGAGCTGGAAGCTGAGAGAATGAGCTCGCGTCTAGGTCGGCGCCAGGTCCGGGAGCCGGGCACAGTGGGGTGGGACCAAGTAGAGCGCGCAAGTGTGTCGCACCAGCACCTTCATCTCATTCAGCACACGTCCAGGCTACGAGGTGCTACTACACGCAGCCCACACTTAGAGCAACGCAACGTGTAATGTTGTCAGCGGCACAGCCTGCGATCACCATTATCAAAACGCAGAGCTCTGGAGAGGGAGCACTCTGCATAAATTTACTGCACAACTGCGAGACACACTGCTTTTTACACTGCACAGAACGGCTCTTTGATTCGTATCATTGCGGTTGTTGTTTTTAACCATATTATTATTCATAATTTTTGCCATTTTTTGTGTTTTCAAGTGGCTTCCAGTTTTCAGCACTTGCCAGTAATGGGTAAAATGGTGTTATACATGTCAGAAATCAGTAAATGGTTGTAAATGTAAATTAAAGCTCACTGAGCCCCCCCCCACCCCACCCCTCGCACCACCTTTTCCTGCTTCTCCCAACTGTTCTCAACTGCCCTTTACACTTCCCAATTGTCACATTTTTCTCCTGCGCCTGTTTAACCACAAAACCCACTGTTGATTTTTTTCTTTCATCCCCGCGGCACACCGCTTCACGAAGACACACCTGCCCCCGTGTGCCCACTCAGACGGCGCTCCTCAATGCTCCTCGATACTACTCAATGCTCCTTTGATCACCCCTCGCCAAAGGGCTCCTCACCCCATCCTCTTCCAACAAGTTTATATGTTACCGCCGCGCCTGCCGGTGGCGGGTTCGGTAATTACTGAGAAGACGGCCCATTACACGTCCCAGCATTCAGAGCTAGAGCTGGGCGTGGAGCGGCACCCTCTCCTCTCCACGCTCCGCTCTGCCCTCGCTTTGCAGAGCTCCTTTCATTATTAGCAGCTGGTGCCAGAAGTGAGAGTAGCACGCAGGGTGGGTGCAGGGGGTGGGTGCTTGTTGACGCCACATACTTAGCTGAACAAAAGGCAGCCGTCAGTCTGGTTCCTGTTCAAAGAGAGATAGGCTTTCAAGCGCACTTGAGTCGCGCCACCGGCCTACGAGGGTAGCTGGCAGTGCTGGATTAACCCTCGGAGTGTCAGACCAGCCACCTCCCATAGCCTACCTGCTGCAGTCTGGGGGATGATGGGGGGATGGGGCTGACCCTTCAGCACTGATGTGGCCATGCTGGCTGCGTGTTCATGTACTGGTGGGAATTACGTCATGTTTTCTCCCACTTTGTTGGGATTACGTGCTTGGGATTATCCCTTCTACACGGCCAGAATTGTGCAATCCAGCCCTTAAACTCATCTGATTGGCAGGGTCCGGGAGGGCCAAAGGGCACCCATAGCTCTTTTACACAGAAAAGACTGTTTGCATTCTTAAAATGCCACCACACAGGCATGCTTGGGCCATAAAACAACATTTGTTTCTCTCTCATTTAATCGCACGGCAGTGAGCGAATGAGGAAAACTCCCACACAACCGCATTCCGTACTTTGACTTTCATCCCTGATTAAGTAACAGACGGCTGTTCTTTTGCCAGGTTTGCCAGTTTGACTCACTCATTAATAAGGGAATTTGCTGTAAGGCCATCGGTAGGTGTTATTCATTTAATTACTTGAAAAGTGTTAAAACAACCACTTTTGAAAGTTGAAAGAAACCAGCAATTCAAGTTATAATGACTTGATTACAATAACCCAAAGGCAATGTGTCTAAAAAATAAATACAGAACTATTTTAATTGTGACCTTA
Source organism: Scleropages formosus (assembly GCF_900964775.1). NCBI lineage: Eukaryota > Metazoa > Chordata > Actinopteri > Osteoglossiformes > Osteoglossidae > Scleropages > Scleropages formosus. The sequence continues at coordinate 2,141,439 of NC_041827.1, forward strand.
TCTTTGCAATAATGTACAAATTCAATTTCATATATTTGGTTTGAATGGCAAACATTCTTCACAGTATATCATACATTTTATTTACTTTTATTCATTCAACTACTGCTTTTCACTAAATAGAAGTACACTGTTACGGTATTTACCCGTTTATACAGCTGGGTAATTTCATTGGAGCAATTCAGGGTGAATACCTTGCTCAAGGGTACAGCTGCTATCTTTGAACCTGCAACTTTTGGGTCCAAAGATAGCAGCTGTAATACTACACTCCCAGCTGTGTATTTTATGAAAATATTGCCTACTGGAACGGCCATCCAGGTACACAGGTACCTGTAGCCACAGAAATCATGCTGAACTCTTATTGCAGTGGTACAGTTTTTTGGGTAATACTCCGAGTATGTAATTGTAATATATGTGATGGTTTTTCACGTCCTCAGCTAGTTCAGCCCAGAATCAGGCCTGGTCTCTGATGTCAGATCACTCTAGGTTGTGTATAAATGAATATATTTTTAAATATGAATGTAGAGCCCTTCTGGTTTCCTTCCAGTTTGCCAGTGTACGCCCACGGTGCTCTGAGCACAGGCCATGTTTTTGTAAGCGCTCTGACTGACTTGACATGGTTCAGGTAAGCCGGTTGTCAGGGCATTGCGGGAATACTGTGAAAGTGTTGAGATCCAGCATATAGAACGGAATGGACTCATTGTGCTCTAAGACACACGCATGTTTTTAAGAGTAAAATTATCAAAGCTGGAATGTGCTGGAATTTTCGCTGGTCTCCAGTGCAACCCTCCGGCAAGCTTTCATTAACGCTTAATATGGAGCTTTTCACGGGGCTTTAACCATTGCCTTATGTGGTTTACACCATGAATATGGCAGAATCTGTCCCAGTGCATCTTTACTGTTTTCTTATGGTTGCCTATAAGAATCTGGGCACATTGCTATGAGGGCAGAGTCTTGACGAATGAGCTTTTTAAGGACAACAGCAAAGGTTTAACTGCTGTCAGGTGAACCAGGTGAAACAAGTAAAACAGGTAGAGGAAGTAAAAGAGGTAAAATTGTTTCTTTCAAAGATATGGTATGCTCTTTTTGTGTTTGCTCTTCAAGCAGTTAGATTGGACAAGCAGCATAGCTGATGACTGTGTTTGGTTTGAAGATGAAAAGTGTAGTTTTGGTGGAAGTGTTGTAAAATACTTTGCACAAACAGTATAGAGTCTAGGTACCCCTTGGAAACATGTACAATATTAATTTGGGACAAACTAGAGAGAAAAGTCAACGCAAAGCAACCTTCAAGTGTTCTACATTTCTGGAAGCTGGTGAAGAAGAGTTGGGAGTAATTTTAAAGTAATTTTCCTGCAGTTTCTCCCAACCACAAAAATTTGACTAATCTCAGAAGGACTGTTTTGCATTCTTAGTATGCAGTATTACTGGGTAGAGGAACTAGATTACCATTGTATGTGAACACATCCCTGTGTGTTTCAGAAGAGGTAAGGGGGTAATATCTCTAGTGTAATATTATAGTGTCAGTGCCCCTCCAAAGTTACACTTATGCATACTCACACACAAACGTATTAGAAACTATTTTTAGAACCTATTAGAACCACTTTGGGGGGTGTGGTGGTGCAGCGGTTTTGGCCTATGCCTGCTCTCTGGTGGGTCTGGGGTTTGAGTGCTTGGGGTGCCCTGCAATGAACTGGCGTCCCATCCTGGGTGTGTCCCTTTCCTCCTCCAGCCTTGCGCCCTGTGTTGCTGGGTTAGGCTCCGGCTCCCCACGACCCCGTACAGAACAAGCGGTTTCAGATGATGTGTGTGTGTGTGTGTGTGTGTGTGTGTGTGTGTGTGTGAAAATTTAATAGCTTGACAGCTTGGGTGAAGGTAAATTTTCTCATTCCAGCTAATAAGAAATGTATAGGAAAAGCTTTAGTCTCACAAAAATTTTGGCCATGTAGCGTAACCATGGAAATAGCAAGAAGCCATCATCTACTCCAGTGCTCTTTTCCCCTTGTGTTTGTCTTGTTTTTCTTTCTAATTATATTTCAGGTGTCTCTGCTTTTCTTGAACAAGTGTTCGTGACATTTCATCTGGCTAATATGTGAGAGCTGGATTACAGCCAAAGTGATGTCACACAGCTGTGAAAGTGAGACTTTGCTAATAGTTAGATCTTCGGAGAACTTGCCCTGATGCAAGAAAGGCAACAGAATTTATTTATTCAATTTCAATGGATGCTTGTCCTGAGCAGGGTTGCGGTGAACTGCAGCCTATGCTGGAATCACTGGAAACAAGGCAGAGGGGTGTAGGTATACCCTGGATGGGACACCAGTCCATCACATGGTAGCGAATTTATTTATATCATTTAAATTTCTTCATTTATCAGAGGCTTTTCTCCAAAGCAACTTCCAATGAACTCTATGTAGTGTCATCAGCCCATACACCTTATTCACCACAGTGACTTACACTGCTAGATACACTACTTACAATGGATCACTCATCCACACATTAGTGGAACACACACACTCTCGCTGTCACTCATACATTATGGGTGAACCTGAACCACATATCTTTGGACTGTGGGAGGAAACCCATAGAAACTTCACACAGACTGAGTGAGAATTGAACCCACATCATCTCATACCACCCAAGTGCTGTTAGACAGCAGCGCTACTTGCTGCACCATATAAAAGTAAATTTGAATTACAGTGAATTAATTTATGTGTATTAATTTAGCTGGTGCATTTCTTCAGATCAATTTACAATGATTTGCCCATTTATACAGCTTTGTAATTTCACTGGAGACATTTAGTAAGTATCTAGGTACTACAAATCTAGGTGGGACTCAAACCTGCAAACTTTAGGTCCAACATAAGCTGCACTAACCGCTAAGCTACCTCTTGTCCCTATTTATTTTTATTATTTTTTTTTACTTACTTACTTACTTACTTACTTACTTACTTACTGGGGGGTGCGGTGGCACAGTGGGTTGGACTGGGTCCTGCTTTCCAGTGGGTCTGGGGTTCGAGCCCTGCTTGGTGTGCCTTGTGACAGACTGGTGTCCCATCCTGTGTATGTCCCCTCCCCCTCCAGCCTTATGCCCTCTGTTGCCAGGTTAGGCTCTGGCTCCCTGCAATCCTGAATGGGACAAGCTGTTCAGGAAATGTGTGTGTGTGTGTGCATGTACTTCCTTATACAGTATCAAATAGATTCCATTAGTGCCCCCACTAACACCTGGATCTGGGTCTGTGGTCTTCTCTGGCAGTACACGGGAGGTAGTTAAGGTGCACAGTCCTGTTTGTCTGCTGTGCAAAAACGAGGACTCAACCTGCCAGCAGCTTCAGTAACCTCTGTTTCAGCACCATGGACAGCATTGTCCCTGTGTCACCGTGCGCTCGTCCTCAGCACTCGACTCAACACATTTTTGTCATAAGTGAAATAATTAACGCTTTTGTCAGAATGTAGGAAGTGAGGAGTGTAATGAAAGACGGAAGAGCTACACACACTGCTGCACCTTACAGGCACCAGTGTTGCTCCACTGGTCTTGATGCTCTGGGATAAGCCAAGTGTATAGAACACCTCACCCAGATATTGTTGCTGTGCGTTTGTGAGGTCCTTAAGTTGAAAGTATAATGAAGGGTAGAGCTTCTGCTCTGGAAGAAGTGTCTTCCACGGGAGCCCTTTGAGTAAAAGTAAAAAAAACCTACAGACTAACTCTTAAAACCGCCTGTCAAACAGGAATTGCTCCCTGTGCTTTCTACTCTTCTGTTTCTTGATTATTTTCATGTGCCTTTACAATATGACCCACTTATCCACCCCCCTGTACTTATACCCATCTTCTAAATCAAATTCCAGAAAAAGTTAAATCACTGCTGAAGGGAGCTCATTTTCAACCTGCTGCCATCATAAGAGCTTTCCTGAAGTTAATTTAACACTGTATACATTTTTACTCTCACCTGTATACCACCTGCACACATTAGGTTTTTCTCATCCACAGAACAGCCGAAAGTGCTAACACACAGTGCTGACACAACACTGGCCTAGTGTTAACAGACCTGTGTTTCTAGTGTAGCCCCATGGCACTGAGCTGATACTGGCTCCTCGGTCACCAGCCTTCACCTCCCTCCCTCCCTTCCTGCCCCCGCCCCAGGTGTTCAAGGAGGGACCGCTGTGAGCGGGCCGAAGAGCTCCACCGCTTTGCTGCCACCATCAGCCAGTGTGTGAAGATGACAGTGCACCCCGACAGCATCGCCGTATCTGAACCTAGCATGTCGGTGAGTTTACGTGTGGTATCTATCAGTTACCACTACACACCTTTATCTATACATGTGAGTGAACGGAATGATTTGCTTTTTTCCACACACAAAGGCAGAGCTACTGAATTATGCAACATCGTGAAAGGTATTTGAATAATATATGTGCTTAACTTCTTTTAGTGGGCAGTGGTTAGAGCCTTTGCCTTCAAATCTATAGGATGCTGTTACGAAGTACACTGCTTACCTTGAACAGCTGAATAAGAAGTATAAATAGTTAAAACATTTAAATTTAAATAAGTGAGTATGGAGGTGAGAAGTGTAAGGATGTGATGAGGACACAATGTTTTTTGTATTGCAGTTATTTAAGTATATATTTGGCCAGTGCAGCTAGAGATGAGTCACATTAATGACTGACTGGTACAATTGGGTAGGTGCTCTACTGAAATAGCGGGTTACTGCAGCGCACTGGAGTCCAGATCCTGGAATGCTTCCATTTAACTGCGGCTTTTGTCCTCTCTTTACTTACTTCAATGGAATTCAAAGCCTCTTGATCATTTAGTTGTTTGTTTGTATCATTTCAAGCGGCTAAAGTGTTGTCTACAGTTACCTTGCTCACCTCGCTGAAACAAGAAACACATTGGTTATAAAGGCCAGTCCTGGACTACCAAACTCCCAGAGCTGCATTTAGCTCAAATTATCTTTTACATTTAGTGAATTACCTGGCTCTTTTCTCCAAAGTGACTTACAGTGTTAAGCTACGTACAATTATTTACCCATTTATACAGCTGGGTAATTTTAATGGAGCAATTTAGAGTAAGTACCTTGTTCAAAAGTATCAAAATCTGGATGTGGAATTCAAACCTACAACCTTTAGGGCTAAAGGGAGCAGCTCTAACCATTACCCTACCAACTGCCTTTGTAGGTCTGTTTTACTTTGAATGTTTCACAAAAGCCCTGCGTGCTGTAGGAATTCACACATTTATTGTATTTCCAATCTATATGAATCATCTGAAGGTCTTTATCTCTCCACTACTGTCCTTACAGCTTTTGTCAGAACATGATGAGTACATAAAACATTATAAAGTGTGTGGTATTCTACTTAGGTACATGTTGCCATGTTTCTGTGTCTGAGTGCATGAGTGAGGATAAATTATTGAGTATAAGTGGGCGTGTTGGTTTAACACATTTTTTGAGTGCATCTTAGTGTGTGTGCGTGTGTGTGTGTGTGTGTGTGTGTGTTGCTGTACTACAGCTATATTTAGCTGTGTGTGGTGGTAGTCTGTGTATCAAAACAAGATTCCAGGGCTTCTTATGGGAAAAATGAACCTGTGTCACCTACTAAAGAAAAGCCCAGGCCACTGTACATGGGGCATTTCACTCAACTACTGTCTCATTTATTATTCTGAGGAAAAAAGTCAGATTGCATTTTCCATTGATCTAGAGCTAGCCTTCAATTTGGGCAACTTTAGAATATACTGGAGCATCTCAATGATTGCAGAATGTGACAAAGCGTTCTGGATCGCAAAGCACCCCACGGAGCGAATCAGAGGCCACCTCTTGTTGTCACGGTTTCCCAGTGAAATAGAGCGAACATGACAACATGGGGGTCAGTCCTCGCCCGTCGCATCGCGTCTCGGCAAATAGGGATCACCATGACAACAAAGCCCTCTGCACAGACTCCAAAAGGGAATGAGCAGCAGAGAATACAAATTTAATTAAATAACCTTTGTCAAGAATCAGCTTGACAAGCCTGTGTAAAAATTTTACTAATGGAAAGCCTGAAATTAAAGGGCAAACCCAGGCATTCCGAAACAAAGCTAGGAATCATGAAATATTTGTATCAATGAGTATTATAATATCATTAAGCAAATTGATACAGCAATTAAATTGCATGTGTGTACGTGCAGGTACGTGTAATGTACATATGAGGTGTTTTGTATTTGTATAAATGTATTTGTAAGTCTGCTGTATTAGAGTCTGCATTCATTCACGTTTGTCTGTCTATGAAAAATTGATGATGTGAATGGCCATCATGAATATCAAAAACTCCTTGATTTTAAGCCAATCGCATGCTTCCTGGCAGAAGTGCGGGGAGAATTTCTGCCGAGAAGGCAATGCGGCCTTCACAGCATGCGGTGAACCTATTGGAAGTTTTGTATACATGTTATCTGTCATATAAGATTTGTGCACTGAAATCGAAACTTTAGTAAAAAGACCAGAAGAAAAGGCCTATGAGTTGACGGTATGTAGATAAATGCAGGATCATTCTTGGAGAAACAAAGATTAGCTACTTTTTGAGGTCTTCTCAAACCATTTAAATGCACTGGATCATTACTGTTAGCAAGAGATTTGACAGCTTCCTCTTGATCAGGTGCCTCTTGTTAGCTTGTGATATCTCAGAAAATTCTGTGGAAATGTACTAGAGAACCAGAGACTTTTGAGTTGACACACTGTTACATAAGTGTATTATCTGTGCGAAAATGAGTGCAAGGGAGTTCTCTTTATGGTACTGCTGAGCTGCTCTGTCTCCAATAATAACGTGCAAGAAAAAATGTGGAAAAGGTCATGTTGATGAGGGCATCAGAATCAATCTGCTGTGTAGAGGAAAGTTCAGAAGTGGGTCTCTGGTCCTGCTAGAGGCCTTCCAACACCAGCACCCAATCTAGCTCCCTCCCCTTCTGCAGCTCCTGGTGAAGGTTAGCGATGTTCCGGACCTCTCCGCTGGAATCATGTGTTCCTTCGGGAACCTCACTGAGGCCCAGGGTCAAGTCAACGGGGACCAAATAACCTGTCTCTCTCCAGCCGCCCGAGACATCCCACTTATCCCCATGGACCAAGGTGAGCACTCAAGGGAAGAGGTTTTGAATCACAGGTTTAACACCCCCCAGTTGGTATGTCCGCCAGGAAAATATTGCATGGATGGGGAAGAAAATAAGTAAGGTGTCAGTAGGTGTTAGGTCCAGTTCACTGGGACGCAAACCAAAGGCTGGTATAAACAGAATCTGGCTGAGAAAGCAGCAGCGGTAGAATGAATACTGAAAAGTGTTCTGAGATCCAGTCTAGTAGAGTGCATGCTGTTGGAACTGTCTGTTTAACTTAAAACTGTAGGGCAACCTCTTTTGAAAATATTATTATTAATGCCTCGTTTATGTGCTCAGAGAGCTGCTTCTTTCGAAATGTGTTGAATTATTTGTTCGGGAAAGTGTTTTGTATAATTGATGGCGTGCAACACGGGAGCAACTTCTATTGCCTGTTCACGTTACAGTTGGTAAATGGGTCGTTTGAATATGTATGAAAGGGTCTAATTGCAAATTACAAAACAATGTTTACTACCAGTTTGATTCAGATAAGAGCACAGTTGTTCGCTCCAGATGCCCACCCTTGAGCTCACCTCTCAGTGAGTCTATTTATAACCTCCCGCATCTGTACATTGTCATTTGATGGTCTGCCGTGGCGCCGATACTGAGCCTACATTAGCATGCTGACTGAAACTCAACCAGGCCCTGTGGTCACAGCCGTTGCTAAGACACACAAGCAGCTCCTTTGAGGGTCCATGCCAGTAGATTATGTTCTTATCCCGTCCCATCCCATCCTATCCTGTCTTCTATTAAGGCAGACCAGAGCCGACCCCTATTCATGTCTGTTATGTGTGATTGTATAAAGGGGCACTGCACAGTCCTTGAACATATGGTCCGATAATACCATGGTTCCACTCTGCTCTCCCCAATGTTCCGAAAAAATTCTAGTAACTGTTGTCAAAATATGGCAGTGATAACGATTTAACTAACTTCTAATGAATGTGCTGCTCAGGTTTGGCATATAAAGCTCTAGTCCTTTGGAGGTGGAGGACGCTTTAAATTTAATTCTCCCTCATTTGTCAGTGTTTCAATGAAGACCATTGTTTGTCTAGACACTGACTTTGCCTAGTCTCACACATGCAATTCCATTTATAGCTGATTATTATTATAACTCCAATCAGCAAGTTCTGGAATTTTTTTTACCATTGACTTAAGAGATTCTAATGCTATGTGGTCAGATTTCTGAATTTTTTAAACAGTGAAACTGTGTATATGTGGATGCAAAGGTTTAAAAGGTTAAGTATGTTCAAACACCCAAAAGGTGGTGCCCCTGGGGGAAAGTGTGCTTGTGGTGCTTTGCCTGTCTTCCACTTCTTACCTCAACCTCACAGAGATGTACATTGACGTTGAGTACATCCACCGATTGTCAACAACCACTTGTCTTGAGCAGGGCTGCACCGACCTAGAGCCTTACCTGGCAACGCAGGGCTGAGGGGGGAGGGGATCCACCCAGGATGGGATGCCAGTCCATTGCAGGGTAGCCCCAGCAGGACTCCAACCCCAGATACCCACACACAGACAGCACTGGCTAAACCTGCCACGCCACCACACCCCCCTGACATTGACTGCAGAGAAAAAGCAATATAGACAGTGTTCGAGAGCCCCGCTTAGAGGTGTGGACAGGTAGAGGGTCACTGAACCATAGGCTGATGACACAGAGGGAAAAAGAAAGAAAGCTACGCAGCCTGACAGCCATGGTGACCCTAGATGGAAAGTAGACAGACAAGCACATGATGGCCTCACTTGACACGACTCTACCTCCAAGTAAAGTTCTGGTGAGAGCAGCAGCACAGGAGGCCTAAAAAAGTTCAACAACCATAGCAGGGGCATGCATAGCACCTCTCATTTCCATGCTATGGCAAAGTCCAGCTCATGTTCAGCGAGCATTTCACTGAAATGGAATAACCATCCCAAAAACATGACTTTATCTTCAACGGTGAAGCAAAATGTTCTGTTTTCTGAAGCATCTCATAAGCATTGAAACCACAGCCACCTCAACCACACCTTCAGAAGATAAAATAGGTAAAACCGCAAGTTGTCTGGCACCTATCGAAGCTACCCTGCATTTCACCGTTTTTGCCAGTCAGCTACACGTAGGATTCCATTGGGTCACCTGATTCTTCTCTACTTCTGGAAGAGTCGATAACAGACCTATTATGATTATTCTGTGTCCCCATCTCTGCTTGCTGCAGACTGGTTTGGTGTGGAACTGCGTCTTACATCCAAGGAGACGGGCCAGATGCTCGCCAGCACCGAGCTCAAGTTCTACAACTGCAGTGTGCACCAGCTGTAAGCGTTTTCTTCACAACAGTACACGCTTCTCCCACACCAGCTAAGTAGAAGGCCTCAAAATAGACCAGTTCAGCAGATATCTCCAAATCAAAGTTGTGTTCTCAGATGTTTGGAGAACCAGGGAAACAAGTGGTGAACTGGTATTCCTTCATCAGTAGGTGAGGCTTTACACAAAAAATAAAAGTGATCGTGTGGTCATGGGACCAGATCCATAAAACCAATCTCACACCACAAATTGTTTCCAGATCGCTGTAGGGTGGCTGCCATGCAAAGTCTGGCACAAAGTATAGTTGTAAGTTTGGTTGGCAACAAAGGAGCATGATGATCGCAGCGCCACAAGCAGATAGAACACCTCCAGTTCCCTCCCAGTACAGCATCTCCAGCCTATCCCTCTCTGAAATGATCAACCCGAATATTAGAAATTTCTCAAAAGAATTTGCGAGAACTGAGTCGTTGCCTTCTTATTCTTCCCAGAAATGTCTCAGAGACTGCTCTGTAGTTGTTTCCTAGCACATGATTTTTTTGGTTCACTTTCAGGAACTCATCTGATCTATACTTTCTTCCTGTCTTTGTTTATTTTTTATTTATTTTATTTTTCAAGGCCTATAATCTCTTACTCCTACACAGTCACTCTGCAACTCCATCTTTTTTTAACAAATGCTAATGAACTTTTTTTTGTTGTGGAATGCCAAGCAAAGTGTATGTGTTTGGAACTCAGAATTTCAGAATGCAGATGTTCGTTCTCCCCCGCAAATCTCCCAAGTCTGTTGACCTCTGTGTCCCTGACACTCTTGCACATGCACATACGCACACCACACAACTTCCTCGCTTTGACTTTTTGGCACAGACACATAGTTTTAACACTGAGATTGGCTGGTCTCCAGTTTTCTTCGCTTCCACCTCACCCCACCACCCACCATTTGCGGAATCTATTTCCTCAGCCTTGGAGCCAGTGGTGGGATGTTCACCATCTATAGCGTTTATGGCAAGCCAATCCCAGAGACAACTTTTCCGCATTCTCGTTAATGTTCCCGTTCACTTTTACATTAATCTCTCCATGTGCCTCGCTGTGAATGACGTAGTACTGGTGGTAAATCCTGGGATCTTGCTGCCCACACAGGTGCCTGTCATGTGTGAACAGTGCCTTCCGCTGCCATTGGTGCAAGTACCGGAATATGTGCACCCATGACCCTACCAGTTGCTCTTTTCAGGAAGGCCGCGTCAACGCCTCTAAGGTAGGCTTCTAGCCAACGCTTCTGTACCAGGCAAAACCATAGCTCATCACACTGTTGCTACAGCCGAAGAAGCAATCTTAGAATCATGGAGCCCACGTATGGTATATTAGTCAATTCACAAAGATTGAGTGTGTCATTGTTTTCTTGCACTGCTTAGCTTCACTGCAAAAGGGTCAAAATAATTTTTTACTTTACATTTCACATTTATTTAATTAGCAGATATTTTTCTCCAAAGTGACTTCCAGTGAACTCTATGTAGTGTTATCAGCCCATACACCTTATTCACCGCGGTGACTTACACTGCTAGATACACTACTTACAATGAGTCACCCATCCATACATCAGTGGAACACACACTCTCTCTCTGTCACTCACACATTATGGGTGAACCTGAACAGCATGTCTTTGGACTGTGGGAGGAAACCCACTCAGACACGGGAAGAACATACAAAACTCCACACAGCCTGAGCGGGAATCAAACCCACGTCCTCTCACACCACCCAGGGGCTGTGAGACAGTATTTAAAAGTATTCACACCCAGCAGCCTCTCACTGTTTGATTGACAAGCAGACATACCTTTACCAAACAACTGAGCGAGTTGGAGACTTTAACAGGTCGACACTGCATAGTAGTTCTGGAGGAAGTACATACACTGTCTACCCTCTGAAGCAGTGTGTTTGAAGCTATAGAGGAGATCTGAGTGGAAACAATGTTATTCTGCAGTGAATTGGGGAACAGATAAAGAATTTGTTATGTTGTCATTTAATCTGTAGACTTGAAGTCTTGGTAATGAACTGGGTATGAATCACATTAGTAGGAGTATCTATAGACAGAATAACTCCCTTGCCTCTTTGAAAATAATGCTCAGACTTCTTCATAAATAAAGGACGTTTTGTATGAATTCAGGAAAATTTGCTGGCTAGGAATGATTTAAACTTTGGTAATGTATCATGGATAATATAGTTATTTCGCTTTGATAGAGAACGTTCATAATTTGCTGGTGCCTTTATCACAGTTATATAACTGACAGCAAGGTAAGAATACTGTGGCAGTTCAAGGTGAGTGTCTTCAATAAGAACACTACAGCAGGAATGGGATTCAAACTAGCAACCTTAATAACGACATGCTGGATGTAGGATAGAGAGCGCATGTATTTTTTGTTTGTTGGAGGGGTCTGAAAGAGTCTGTAGAAAATCAGTTTTTTCACGATTGTGAAATTCATATCAATAGCATTTTGCAAATCCATTGCACCCCACGGCTGTCCTCATGCCACCCCACCCCACCCCCTACAGGCCTGCCCTCAGCTGGTGCGCTCCGAGGAGGTCCTTATCCCAGCAGGTGAAGTGCGGCCCATCACCTTGCGGGCCCGCAACCTGCCCCAGCCTCAGTCGGGTCAGCGTGGGTACGAGTGTGTGCTCCACATCCAAGGTGTGGCCCACCGTGTGCCCGCCCTGCGCTTCAACAGTTCCAGCGTGCAATGCCAGAACAGCTCGGTAGGCAAGAGCAAAGAGCAAAATGGCAAAGTATAAATCATAAAATACATAACTAATTGTGTTATAGCTAATAGAGCTAATCCCGGATAATCCCACTGCTAAGAAATAAATGACTGTAACGGACAGTCACATGGCCACAAATAAGATAATAATGACAATGAGTCGTTATTAAAACACACTGTTTCTGTATTTTGTCTTTGTCCCTTTCGTCTCACCTCTTGTGCAGTACACCTATGAGGGGATGAAAATCAGCGACCTGATGGTGGATTTCTCTGTGGTTTGGAACGGCAACTTCGTCATAGATAATCCTGAAATCATCAAAGGTACCTTCAGCATGTGAATCCCTACCACCCACCCCAAGCTGGGGTGGGTTTGGACATGGGGGTCAGCTTAAGTGTCAGGCACTGATAACCCATCTACCCCGAGCGCTCATCACCACTCTGTCTTACCGACAGCATCATCTTCCACCCTGGTCAGGCTTTGTAGCCGCAGAAGGAATGGTGCTCCGGGTCTGCAGGCTGGAGGCCTGAAGGAGTGAATGTGTTTTAAAATTGCCTGAGAGAAAAGGGTCAAAACGGGCAAACATTACAGAGAATTTTCAGCAAGCAGAAGCTTTCAGAAATACAGACTGGCAGTTGGAGATAATGAGAGGAAGTCAAGAAAATCTCAAGCCATTTTAAGGAAATATACGAAGGGTTCGTGCATGCTAAGCGCAGTGTTGCGGGAATATCAACAGCTGAGCACAAGAAAAGCCAAATGTATCCAACTGAAAAAAGTGATACCAGCACGCTTGTGTCAAACACTGAAAGACAGTCTTACTATTAACGCTGTAATTGCATTGCATTAAATCTGACACTAGATATTTTTCACTTAACACGTACAGTGACATAGTAAAAATTAGCAGAGCTGTCCAACTGACGGTGTAAGTCGTCGAAAAATAAAAGCTTAAATTACTTCTTGAGAAAAAGCATCCTCTAAATCTGGAAAAAGCACACATCAATGACTTGAACAAACATAACCTGTTTTGTTGCCATGGTGAACGTCATACGCAATAAAGGATTTATGTTGCTTTGTTTTTACACTAGTAGCAGAGTAGACCCCCACACTATGTGTTTATCCCTCTTTCAGTTATAGCAGCATTTACATATTTACTGTTTTCTTGGAAATCCAGCAAAGATCTGGTAATGGACATTTTGCCGGAGTGGGTCTGTCTTGACACCTGGTTCCTCCTCCACACAGTGCACCTGTACAAGTGCACAGCCCAGCGCTACAGCTGCGGGAAGTGCCTCAAGGTGGACAGGAAGTTCCAGTGCGGCTGGTGCAGCGGAGAGGGGCGCTGCACGCTGCGCCATCATTGCCCCGTACTGTCCTATGCCAGCCGCTGGTTGGATCTATCTGCCAAGAATGTCAAGTGCACAAACCCGCGCATCACCGAGGTCAGTTTCCAACATCCGGCGGTCAGTCCGCTCCTTCCCAGCACTGCCGCTATGTTCACAGACTCAACGTTGTGCGATCCAAACTGCCCGCATGGTCCATCTTCTCTTATGCTGTCCATGTGTGAATGCCTGATCCACTGCTTTGCGATCAGACCAGCCTCATTTGTTCTCACCACATTATGCAATCAGCCTGATCTGCATTTATATTCATTTATCTGACGCTTTTCTCAAAAGCAACTCACAACATTAAGCTGCTTACAATGACTTATCCGTTTGTACAGCTTTGTGGCTTTTACTGTACCAATTCAGCGTAAGTACCTTGCTCAAGGGCGCTACAGCCGGGCCTTTGAGTGCATCGTGGCACCTTTGACCACCATGCCGCCTGCCGTTTGGTCCTGCAGGGTCCGAAGTGAATCTCAACAGCATTTAGCTGTGGTCATCATCATAAACCCAGCAGCTGGCACATTTAGACCAGGGAGCCACATAACAGAGACACATTTCTACATATTTTATTCGGAGTATTAGCATAAAAGCTTCCATAACAGTGGAAGCTTTTAAAGGAAGGATTTACAATATTTACAATATCTAAAATTTTTCTTTGTCATGACTGTGTTCACTGCTGGAGACTAAATACAACTGGCATCATAAAGAGTTGTTCCATCTCTCTCTCTCTGTCTCATTATCTTCCTCTTACCCAGTATCCCAGTCTTTCTTTTATCCCACATTTAATCCGTCTGCCCGTTTTCTTATCCGCTTATCCAGCATAGGGTCACGGCCCTTGTATTTAAATGTGCAATATTTAAAGCCTTTTCCAAGCTGAACACACAATTAGGATGGTAGAAAAGTGAGCAGTGCGGTTGTACCACATGGGGAAGCGGTGCACTTCCTCCGTGAGGTGTTTGCCGAATTGGGAGCTCAGGCGGAGTAATGAATGAAGGCATGCTCTCCATCGTGGTAAATGGCCGCGTTAATACCAACTGGCTCATGGAGCACTCATCCTGGCACGCTGATATTGCTCTGCACTGAAAGGCCACTGAGTTTGTTTTTATATGGGAAACAGGCGTAAGCATGCAAGTGTGGCGCTGTGCTTGTGTGTGTCGGTGTGAGCGGAGGTAAAAGGAGATGAGCAGACTGGAGACTCACATCTGTTTTGAGAAGACATCTCCTGCTTGATGGGTTTCAACCCCGTGATTACATGAAATCGCTTGTGGTGAGAGTATGAGGGTAATTCTTGCTCTCTGTATCTTCAGTGGGTATCACTCACTATCACTGACTACTTTTCCAAGCCAAGGTCACTATGGTCCAGAATGTATCCCAGATGCACAGGCCTAAGGAGGATACACTACGGACAGTACGCCAATCCATTACAGGGTAGCCACACGCTGCACACACATTCACTCGGTCATACACACAGTAAGGGCAATTTAGATTCTACAGTTCTTCTGAAACACACCTTTGGACAGTGGGAGGAAACCAGAGTACCCAGAGGAAACCCATGAGAACACAGAGAACATGCAAACTCCACACATAGTCAGATTCTAACGTACGCCCAAACAGCCTATGCACTGTAAAACAACGTTACCCCTGCACCACTGTGCTTCCTTTTCTGTCTTTCTGGTTTGTCTGATTCTTTGTTCATCTGTTAATAATACTGTTGCTTATTTTATCATTCAGACCTTGAAAAGTTAATGCCAGTTAAACCTTCATCCTCACAGTGGAGCTGTTTACTGAAAAATGATTAAGGACTTAGTTTAACAAACCTGTTAATTTATAAGAAGATGAAATGTGAAATTGTTCATATTTCATATATTAAATATGAAAATAGACAAAATATAGGTTGTCCAGAGAACACCCTGGAAACCCTGTGTCTGGCAGTTTAAGTCCAGCCACAGCAATAGCCTCTCTGTCCTCCCGTTTGCACTGAATGCAAATATGTTTTAGATTAAGACTACCAGACCTGGGAATTCTAATGAGCTGGAATCCTGAGTACCATACCGTACCGCTGTGCACGTTGTGCTTTCGAAGCTGCTTGGATCACCACAGCTTTTATTTACCAAACGTGTTTCAGCAACCCCACTGAGGCCCAATTTCTGCCGAGTGCGGATTGTTGGTAGACAACAGCTTTCAGAATATTTCAGAGTGTGTGTCATTTTGTTTTGTACCGTAAGACAAGGCAAGTGAGTTCGCAAGCATCTGCCTCCCTCTTCCTTTTTTTCTTTTTCTTTTCTAACACCATCACCCCCCCCCCCCCCCCCGACGTAAAGAGACGGGTACTTCTCTAATGAGCTAAATTCCATCCATGTTTTTTTTTTTTTTCAGCTTTCAGGATGGAGAGAACGATGTTTATTAACGAAATCCTTAGCGATAATTATTTGCAGCTTCTCGGCCACGTTGCCGTAAGCTGATTTGTACTCTCCGCTGCAGAATGAGTGTTTACAATGTAGGATGAATATTTCATACTTCCTTTACTTCACACTCCCCCCCCCCCCCCCCAGCACAAAGAGGCGTGAAGATTAAAGACCTTTAAACCTTGGAAAGACGAGGGAATTACATTGGCTGGAGGAGCGAGGGGGGGTGCTTGGGAGTGAACGGGGGTGAGACGTGCATTCGAAAGGCTCGAGGATGACGCGGTTGGCTGGACGCTGTACCACCAGCCAGGGGGAAGCAACGGGTTCCCTCTGCACCCAATGTTTGTGACACCGGCAGGAAGCACTGGCAAATCCATTAAAATGCATGGAGTATGAGGGCTCACAAAGAGCAAAATGGGGTGCAGACAGTGGGAAACCATTAGTAACCCCCTTCCTGCCTTGAGGGGCACATCAACCATTATAGCCGTGCTATAAGCTGAGGGGTACTGCAGAGCCACTGTGCACCTCCACACTCATTTACCCAAGCAATGTCGCACATCTAAAGCCCTCGGATACACTTTAATCCCTAGAAGCTGGAAACTCCATGCATAATATCCATATATCTCATTAGGACTAATGTCACTTCACATGTCAAGAACATGACAAGCAACAAAGGAGTTTAGAGATGCAATGCATAAGCCTTCAGGAGCGTAGCAGCAGGGTGCTTGCTGTCCACAATGTGTTCAGAGCTCTTCATTTTTCTCCCTCTTCCTCCATGATGCTTCCAGCAAGGCAGCTGTTTCACCCCCTGCCTTTGCCCTTCTCTCTCTCAGGGTATGCACACTTTGGTTCATCAGCAATAGCAAACCCAGCGACGTGTTGCAGATGTCAGCTGTGGTTCATCAGGGTGACCTCTCATTCCAGGAACTGCTCGCTTCACGTCGGGTGATCCTGTCGCGGGGGATGTATATCCTCAGAGCGCATCGCAGTCTAAGCGCTGAGCTGCACTTGAAGGGAGCTCCCTTTTTGGAAGGAGTGTGAAAACAGCAGGCAGGGCCTAAACCTTTGGGTTGGTCCTGCTCTGCTGCACAAGTTTATGAACATTTCTGTTTGCGTTTCTGCATTTAAGGGGTGCTTTTCTCCAAAGCAATGTTGAGGTATGTAAAAGTGCATTTGGCAACAATAAAGAGCTTCAGGCATAGACACATGACTACTTAAACACAGCTTATAAATAACCTTTTAAAGTAGCGACTGTCAATTGGTGGACAGTGAGAAGGGGGTGGTGTTAGCTGTGATTGACAGCTTCCTCCTGCCTGCCCCTGCCACCTTTCAAAGGGCTACACTGAATAATGAGGACCAGCTGCTGCTAACCAAGAGGAATTCGAAAGGACTTAAAAGCAGCTGGTCTCAGGACTTCAGAGAGGTTTGAGCAAGTGATGGGAGGAAGTAAGAGAGCTCTTACTCCACCTAATTATGGATGGGAGGATGAACTAGTTTTCTAGCCCCTCTGGGCTGCCCATGTGGTTGCCTCTGCCACGCTGCCTATAGAGACGAGTGTGAGTGGAGATGCGACGGTTGTGGCTGTTGTGATGCAAAGAAATGTAGTCGATGGGAGACTGAGAGAAAAATGGGTTGAAAAGAGACGAGTTTTGAGCTCCTTCTTGAATTCTAGGATTCGGTAGAAAGAGGGAGCTCATTGGGGCCAAAACCAAGAAGTGATGTATGTCTTTTTTTTTTTTCCACCAGCTGAACATCACTAGATTAAAGCAGACTTGCACTGCTGTGAACTGATTTTTAAAGATTGCATTTGTCTTTCTTGTCCTTGTAGTCTGTTGCTTAAAATGGAGCTGGTGTCCCAATGTCCTTCAAATAGCTATTAAACCATAAAAATATTTCTTGGGTCATATCAAGTTTAGACATTAATGTCCAGTATAATGCTTAATGCTGTTTGTTTTCAGTACATTGAATGAATTAGCATTCCATATGTAATAGGAAAGCATGATGTGAGATCTGCAGGCTTTCCCTGTGTTTGTGTGTATTTTTTCTAGATGATACGGTTTCCTCCCACAGTGCAGAAATGTCTCCAAAGACCTGGTGACTCTAAACTGACTTTGGTATCTGTAAGAAAATGAGTGTTACATTACTCTGCTCTCTGAATGGCTGCAGGGAGTTTACTGCAAAGTACCTAATGCTGTGAGTCATGTTGGATAAAGGTATCAGCTAAAGACTATTTTAGCCATCTATACAATGAAGAAAAATGTCTGCTAAATGAATAAATGTAAATATCTTTGGTGTTTGTAAAGTGCTCCTATAGGGCAGCTTGTCTGTCATCAGTGTGGTACAGTATGTGTGGACCGATGCAGGAAAACGACATATCCAGTTGGTAAATGTCACTCCCCTCCATATCTTTGTTCTGAACTGGCAGTTTTGTGCTTATTTGGTCAAGTTCCACCTGATGAAGTAGTCAGCCTTTGTGTTCAGCCATGACGCATCCTTTGTGCCTCTTTGCGTCACTACTGGTGAAGAAGAGAGAGGAACATGTGTTAACCCTGAGGCCACAACGTGAAATTCTTGTTTTGTGCAGAGAGTAGTTCGTCCAAAGTCCTACGTTACACGTGTTCAAATCCTTCCAGAAGCTGTCCTGTCCTGCATCAACTGGCCGCTGCCCCTCCCCCATCCCTCACCAGCCCTGTGAAACCATCGCATATGGGCTCAGCAATGGCCTGCAGACTGTGCGCGGCAGTTTGTGTCCGGCATCCATGCAAGTTGCTGGAAGGAGCCCAACCACGAATCGCTCGAGGTGTTATATTGTGGGAGGCAACTTGCCACTTGGAACTGCAGTCAAGTTGGGCTGCCATATTGCACCGTATTAGTGAGTGGGCAGCTGTAAGAATTAAGATGGCCGCTTGTTAGATTTTACTGTAGTCGGCCACCACAGAGGTCAACCACAGTGGTGAGGTTTTCTCAGTTTTTCCCCTCCATTCTACTGCAAGGGATGCGTTTTCATGCGACCACAGCGACAAGAGGCTACAGAGGACCAAACCATCTGATCGTGATTGTTCTCTCATCGAGTCCATTTGTGTTCACAGATGGGGGCTCAGCACAAGGAAGGTTCATTCTGAGTCTGTCTTTCTTTCACCCTCGCGCTGTCATTTTCTCTCCATCACCCTCTTCCATCTGCTCTGCTCCTCATTTTTGCTCTTTCTCATCCGTATCCCCCCTATCCTTTCCCGTTTTTCTACCTCCTCATTTTCTTTCCTTATTACCCCCCTTCTGTTTTCTGGTGGTCTTTTGTGCCCCCTCTGTCACTCCGGGTGGGTTCAGCACACAGTCAATTCCAGTCGCTTTGCTTATTTGCATGATAAACATGCTCAATGGAAAGCAGGTATATAAATCCAAAAGAACAAAACACAATGTGCCTTGAGGAGATATTATTCAGCTTTTGGATAACATACTCCTTCCCCCTCGCCCTCTCTCCATTCTGTTTGTCAGGGCGGCAGGGGCTCTGAAAGCTGATGCAAAGGTGCCTTATTGGCAGGTAACTGCGTTGGAACAGCCAAATCAATTAGAGATCATATATGATGGAGGCTGTAAACAAAGGAAAGGGGCCATTTGCAGGCCTCTTCTGTTTACAGGACAGCTGTGCTGTTTGTCTATTGTTGTTTACGTTTTGAGCATCCAGAAATGTATTCTGTCTCATAGAATATGTATATTTCATCATGTACGGATTTTTAGGACTCTTGGGATTTTCAAAGTATTTGTTTTTTGACTAACTAGTTTAAGAACTATTTTAATCATTCCATGCTCTTTGGTATACATTATCAAAAAGCATCAATATATCGAAGATAATAGAACTGTCCATCGTGAGGGGGGAAAAATATTGCAACAATTTTCAAATGTTCAATTCTGTACTATGTCAAAGGATGGTTTTTGACACTCTAGTTGTAGTGCAGAACTTAGTGATGTTGGAATTTCTTATCTATCACTTTTTTGCTCAGTACAATACCAATCTTTAAATGATTAAATAAACCAGTAGGATGAATGAAAATTAAAGTTTGAACAAATACAGAAGAAAATTCCCCGTGTGCTAGAATTGAAAATGAATTATAAAAAAGCAGTCAAATTTTGATGTGTTTTTCAAAATCCTAATTAAAACAGTATTTTATGTTCAGCTTTTACACATTGAATATAACAGGCTCTGTGCAACTTTGTCAGGATTTTACAGTTCATGCAAGAGATGAAAATATATAGATTTCTTCATTGGAACAGTATGACGGTATGTGCCTGTGTTATCCATCATGGGTCTTATGGCAAAAAAGTTTTAAGAAGATTCAAAGTTCTTAATAGGTATGGATTTCTGTAAAATTCCTGTACATGTCTGAAATTTTTAGAAATGTTGAAATGAAACTATAAATAACGATTTCCATGCAGGCTTTCTACAATTAAATCAATTGCAATAAACTGGTCTGCATGACTTTTGAAATCATGGATATTTAAATACCTTTTTTATACAGTATGTTATCAGAATTCAGTCCATATGTGTCACATTTGTTTTTAGCTGCTTTTCTCAAATTACAGAAAGTTACTTAAAATGACTTTGGAAAACTTATTTTTCCTTTTTATTATTCTGTCACCCATTTGCTCTTCTGAAAAACTTCTAAAGATCATCTTTAATTCTTTATTCTTTTTTGAATAAAAAACAGGTGAAACCAGCAGTGGTATGTTACCTGTAGTAAAAGAGCTGTTGTATTTACAATATGTATCCACAGTAAATGTATGTTTCAAAAGTTAGAGCAGATGAGGACACATCGATACAGGGGAAATGAACAGCAATGTAAAGATTCAATTTCTGGTTAGTGATCAAGTTCTAGTTTTCCTCCCACAGTTGTCTGCTTTCGGCTCACCGACTCTTTCTCTGCAGGTGGTCCCTGTGGCGGGCCCCCCCGAGGGAGGCACACGGGTAACAATCCGGGGCGTGAATCTGGGCCTCTCCTTCTCGGAGCTCGTTGGAAATGTGGAGGTGGCTGGGATCTCCTGCACCCCAATGGAGGATGGATACGTCATTGCTGAGCAGTGAGTCCACTGGTGCAGCATCCCCATAAACTCAGAGTGCTGTGTTTGCGTTTTGCTTGTACTGCAAGTGGATATTACACTGGTTCCCCTGGGACAGCTTGTGTCATCTTTACTCATATCGCAATAAAACCTGTAATGTGATTTAAGCTATTGTTTGTTTTTCCTCATACTCTAAGAAATCCATAAGCGTCAATCTCTTTCTCATTACATGTCTATAGAAAGAAGGCTCGATGTCACTGTAGCAAACTACAGTACCGTACCACAGAAAAAATGCGAAAGGCAGTTTTATGGCAGCAGGCAGCATAGTGGTTAGAGCTGCTCCATTAGGACTTAAAGGTTGTGAGTTGGAAGCCACCTCCTGCTGTTACCCTGAGTAAAGTACCTACCCTAAATTGCACTGGTAAAATTACCCAGTAGTACAAATGGGTAAATAATTATAAAACAGTTAGACATTGTAAGTCACCTTAGAGAAAAGTGTCAGCTAAATGAATAAACCCAAATTCCAATATTAGTAGTATACAGTACTTTGCCCCAGAGAACCTCCTCCATCTGTAAAAGGTGGGTAAATCCATGATGTGTTAAGTAGACTTTCTGTTTGACCTGTCATGTTTAGGTGCATGAAGACCCTCCTCCACTTACAGTCTGTTTAAAAAATGTTGTAAACAGTGAATCAGTTTCGGCAGCAAAAAGCACTTAAATGGTCATCAGTGTGTTGCTTCTGAAAAGGATTGCTTGTTGCTCAGGTAAATGATGCCTTGTTTAGCTGCAAGTTCTGTTCTTCCACAGGAAGTCTTGACCTTGTTCCATGTTGATTATGATGACAGTGATTGGTGACTGAGGAGGTGATCATCAGTGTTCATGATGAACTGCAGTACTCTGGGGCTCGAAATTCCATCCATCAATCCACTGGCAGTAACTCATTCAATCAGGCTGATGATGTCAGGCCACATTTGTTCAAACTTTCATTTAAAGTCACAAATTCATCTCTTGGTTGGATTCAATCCTACAGCCCTGCTCTAATTCTCCACAAAAAAAGTAATTCAGCATAGTACATAAAAGATATTCATTTAGCTGATGCTTTACTCCAAAGCAACTTACAATTATTTACCCAACTATACAGGTGGCTCATTTTAATGGAGCAAGTAGCTTGCTCAAGGGTACTATAGCTGGAGGTGGTATTGAAACCTTTGGGTCCAAAGGCAATAACTCTAATCACTTTGTCACCAGCTGTCCCCAATATGTTGGACCGCTGTCCCCCATTGCTGGAACATTGCCCTCGCCTAATGAGAGCGATTGCATTCCTGTATTTGATCATATATTCTGCACGTGTGTTCTGACAGGATTGTGTGTGAGATGGATGCCGCAGCCATGGAGAGCTTGCCCGGACCGGTCCAGTTGTGTGTTGGAGAGTGTAGACCAGAGCTTCGTGCCCGTTCTTCCCAGCTCTATTCCTTTGTGGTACAACCTGTTTTCTGAAATTCGCTTTCTTTACTTTAACTCTAGGGCTGAATATCAAGGCCACGCAAGCATTGACTCCTTATGACTGAGTTAGTAAATCCAGCAAATAGACACTTTGTAGTGCTTTCTAGGACCAGTTCTCTATTTTGACCTTGCTATTGCATTTTTCCAAAAAAGAAAACACAGGACTTCTGAAGATATTCTTTGTACAAAGTTGTACCTATGGGCTTCTTAGGTCTGTTCTGACAGTGTTTCAGTTATCTGGGGAATGTACCTTGTGTTTAAGGCACACGGGCTACAAGATTTCTAATGACAGCACTATAAAAATGTTTCAAAGGCCATTCCCCCATTCGTTCAGCAGCACAGTGCTGAGACGTTAAATCTTTACTGCTTGTGATCGCTTTTATTAGCACCACAATAATTCATTGCAACAGTGTGGACGAAGTTGTAATGTCATTAAGCTGTTAACTCCTTTAGGGCTAATATGATTGAGGGCTTGTTCTGTACCAACTACATGAATTTTTGAAAAAATTTTATGCTGAATATTAGATAAGGACATAGTAGTGATGTGGAGCAATTCAGGATTTGACAAATACACATGTCCAAATACCTCAAAGATCTGCTTGCACGTTTCCAGGTCCCATGGTTCTTCGTCGGCCACTTATTTCATTTCCGCTAGACTGCTGTCCTTTTTAAATGGGTACAGAGAAGCATAAAGAACAGCAGCCAGATCTGTTCTCACAACTGAACATGTGACTTTGTAGCCTGGGTGCCCCTGCACTGCTAGAAGCTCTCAACTTTGCCAGAGACAAGCTGGTAATCAGGCTCACAATCACAACGTAATTGGCCATTTCTTCGAAGCAAGGAGTTGCTGTGTTTTTCTAGAGGCAATTTAAACTTCTTCACAACTTTCCGAAGGCCTTGGTCTGCAAAGTTCACTGCAGTCACTACAAGTCGGCCATGTACCAAAGTCAACAGCTCATAATTTGACCAAGATGCAATCTAGATACATTTGCTATCTTATTGCCCAGAACAAAGATTAATTAGAGCTCCTCCTACAGATCCTCAAACATAAAATGTAGTCCGAATTTAATAAGAAACTAATTTAATGAAAGCTGCACTGAGTTTCTACGTTATAGATGTTTCTCAGTGTTCCAACTGCCATCTGTTGAGATGTTGATCCATCTGTCTCCTTCCTCGTTTCAAGTGTCAGATGTGGTTCTCCTGAACATCAGTTATTTAGAGAATCGTCTCTTGGGCGTCTAAAGATTCTGCAAAGCAGAAGGCGCACACCACCAGTGCAAATCTAAAACACACATATGAACACGTCCCTTTACAGCGTCACGCTTCCAACATTTGCTGAGACTTTTCAAACATCAAGAGGCAATCCCGAAGTCTTCTATAATGTTCTATCTGCAGATTGATGAGTAGTGTAATGAAAGTCTGTATATGTATCTGAATGGATATATGAGAATATAGAATTATTCTGGCTTTCCAGATGCCTTCAGTGCTTGGCTTATCGCCCACCCGAGGACCTGAGTCGGGAGGCACCAAGGTGACCATTGTTGGGGAGAACCTGGGAGCTGGGAGCAGTGTGGAAGTTCTGTTTGGTAACCAGACCTGCGAGTTCTACAGGTGAGCAGCTCACTGTTATCAATATGTAGTAATACAAAATGATAGACTGCAGTTTTATTAAACTTCTACACTTTAACCCATACATACAAACCCAACCCAAACCCATATATTTAACCTCAGCTGGATAGATTAAGTCAGTAATTTAATTTGAAGAGCCCACAAGAAGTGTCCCCTGGGACCTAAATCAGCTGGGTTTAATTCCTCATCCTCTGTGCCACTTTGTGCTTATACACACACACACACACACACACACACACACACACACATTATTGCCATGAGGAAGACAACCATTGCTATAGTGTAAAGTACTTCAAAATGCCAAAGGCAGAGGGAATACTAGTTTTCACAAAATAATTGGAGGAAACCCCTGTAGGTTTGTCCTCTACAAACAGCAGATTCACCTTCATGTCATGCTTAGTCCATGTCTGCAGAGAGCACGAAAATGAATGGGCTTCAGAACCATCATCCTACATGCACTTTAACAGGTTCTCACATCACGGAAAGCAATGTTTTTCCTTGGACTCATGTCTAACGCAGTGTTAGTGTTTGATCTTGTGCTGTGATGTGATATTTAACACAGGGCAATGAATGAAATGCAGAATGAGCAAGAGATGTAAGAGACTCTAACATCATAGGTTGGGATTGTCCTTTTTTTCCCCCCAAATGTGACTAATGGAGGTAACTTTCTAAATGATAATTTAGAAATTCTTATTGGGGACACCCCTAAGGAGACAAGCTAAACATTTTGACATAACCGAACATCTTGAAATGCATTCAGCGTAGTCTAGATTCACGATGTCAACAGTGCAGCACTGAATGGAGAACCTCATGAATCATGGGTTCCTTCTGCAGTTTATTTGTCCTCACTGATAAAAATAGAAGGGCTATGTTGCTGACTGGCTGTAACACCCGGCTAATGAGCCAGAAGGTGCCCTTGCTGCTCCTTGGGAAGGAGCCAGGGGAGTGGTCTGTTCCTCGGAGAACTGGCTCCCCTCCAACCCTCCTCCCACAAAGTTCTGTTTAAAGATGACCGCGATTCTATGAGGTTAATGAGATATTGGGTAATTGCAGCATTTAATTATACTGTTTAGACCGTGATTTCAGCAAGGGACACAGTGTGGGTTTCTGGGAAATGAAAAGAAAGCGATGGCGATGGGTCGAGCATGCTGTTGTGGGCATTTGTGCAGCATCCTACTTTCGTTCTCATCCTCCCCCACTCTGCAGGAGGACAGCAACAGAGATTGTGTGCTATTCTGCCCCCTCACTGACGGGTGTGGGCACAGCACCGATCCGCGTCAGTGTGGACCGAGCCTGGGCGCAGGGGAGCCTGACTTTTGAGTACATTGAGGACCCCACTGTGCAGCGTGTGGAGCCCGACTGGAGCATTGCCAGGTGAGGCCGCTTCCCATCGTGCTCATATTGAAGGAGAGGCAAGAGTGTCCCCTCTTCACCAACAAAACCGGTCAATGACTGGTTCAGGTAAAATGGAATTCGGTGATGTGATATGAGTACAGGAGTAAAACCATCTCATTTAATAGAGCAAAAAGTGATAGAGACAGATTCTCATAACCAGCAAAACTGGTCATAGACATACTTGTGTATGCAAAGCTTACAGCCTTCTGGACTGCCTTTGAAGCTGTGAATTAACCATTCCTGATGTTGTGAAACTGTGTTTTACTGACTTTCCCAGTTAACCCTTATTCCCTGGACAGGAATAGTTTAACTGTTGTTTTCCATTGTTTCCTGCTCTGCTTCTCGCAAATGACAAGCACACCTGCTGCATCAACTTGATGACATTGTCCACTTCAGTTTTAATATCAGGTGATCATTCAGGGGGGCGCGGTGGCGCAGTGGCGCAGTGGGTTGGACCGGGTCCTGCTCTCCGGTGGGTCTGGGGTTCGAGTCCCGCTTGGGGTGCCTTGAGACGGACTGGTGTCCTGTCCTGGGTGTGTCCCCTCCCCCTCCGGCCTTACGCCCTGTGTTGCCGGGTAGGCTCCGGTTCCCCGTGACCCTGTATGGGACAAGCAGTTCTGAAAATGTGTGTGTGTGAGTGTGATCATTCAGAAATTATCTTGAAATGTTTCATCACAACCATGTTCTCATAATGACATGAATGATAGGAATTTGCTAAGAGTCAGTGCCAATTTGACTGCAGCCACACTACAGTAAGCAGTAAGGAGATAGTGGTGTTGAAAGTCATGGAACTCTTGGGATAGGTGGCAGTTGGGCATACGGACTGGAATTACATTGTTTTGCCTACTCCAGAATGTGTCACAAAGAGTTTTTTGAAGGACAAATCCTTTGAAAAGTTTCTTGAACAGACAACTGCAATTCAGAAAGCTGCCCTTCAATAATGCCCAAGCCCCTATCCTCACCCTGTACTCTATTTCTCAGCGGACACACCCCACTGACCGTGATAGGGACTAACCTGGACGTGGTGCAGGAGCCACGGATGAGGGTCAAGTATGCTGGCCGTGAGTCTGTCAACGTGAGTACTGCAAGCTCTCCCTTCCCTTTGTGAAAGTCAGATAATCTTTCATATAGCAAAATTGGCAAATTTTTCTCTTTTTTGTTTTTAAATGACTGAACAAAATTACTTTGAGTGATTTGTTATTGCAGGGGGGTGTGGTGGCGCAGTGGGTTGGACCACAGTCCTGCTCTCCGGTGGGTCTGGGGTTCAAGTCCCGCTTGGGGTGCCTTGCAACAGACTGGCATCCCATCCTGGGTGTGTCCCCTCCCCCTCCAGCCTTACGCCCTGTGTTGTCGGGTGGGCTCCGGTTCCCCCGTGACCCTGTATGGGACAAGCGGTTCTGAAAATGTGTGTGTGTGTGTGTGTGTGTGTGTGTGTGTGTGTGTGTGTGTATTTGTTATTTTGTTAAATCATAAAAAAAAATAACAGGAGGAAAATCAATTCAGATTAAAAAATTTTAGAAAAAAACAATAGTTCTTGTTTTTTTTTTTCCTTCCAAAGAACAGTGATTTTCATACTGTCGCAGGATGTCTGCTTGACTTAGCAGCGCTGTCAGATACATTCAATTAGTTAAACTCTCGAGGCTACGACGAGTGTGAGGAACCAAATTCAAAACCAAACACACTGTTAGCTGGTCTGAAACACAGCCCCACTGGAGCCTCAGCAAAGAGAGTCTGCGCTTCTTCGCTCAGCCCAGAAAAAGCCCTGTGGTTCTGTGCCAGTGCAGGGTTACGATAACAAACACCATCGTTCTCCCTGCTGGAAGCCCAGCTCGCGACGAGTCATTGCCCCGCTCTGTCAACACTGTACTCATCACTAGGGCCTCTAAACTGCCTTCCCTTCCCTCCCCTCGATCGCTTCACCCCCCCCCCCCCCCCCCAGACTTTAATCACAAAAACCCGTGCAGGATCTAAGTCGCTTTCCTTTGTTAAACGCTTGCTGCTTATCACCATGCTGCAGTGAAAAACAATAATCTTAATCCCAGTAACAATGGGAAAGCTCATTTTGCTTTATCCCCCAGAAAACAGCAGGAGAAGAGCCATCCCCCACCTTGCATCGCAGACTCAAAGCATCTTTTTACGTGAATGCTGCATTGTGCATCGTACCCTCCGCGGTTCGGCTTTGGGGGCTGAGCGCTTGATGCAAAACGTGCTGTCGCTGTTACGTCAACAAGGCGTTCCCCAGGGGAGCACTTACAAATTCCCAACACGGTTACCAGATAAACCACGTTTTGTGCGTTGGTTATGTTTCAGTAACCCCCTTTCTGGGTTTTAATTGCTCATTTACAGGTCTATTAAAAGGAAACTGACATCATGGCAGTTCAAAAATGGGACCTGTGGCTGCAGTGCCGCCAAGTGCACAGACCTCCATCATTTTTGCCACACTTTTAGCGGTATAACAGTGTACAGCTGTAAGCTCTCTAAGTCGTTGTGAATAGAAGCATCTGCTAAAGGACTGAATAATGTCTTGTAATTTATGTAGTAGCATCGTGTTTGAACTCGTCTCTCAATCTGTCCATTCTCCTCCTACTGCGCTGGGCAGCAGGCCCAATACTAATGTGTGTTGGCTCCAGAGCTGCTAAGAACATAATTCAGTGTTCTAGCTTTGAAAGGTTTTTTTTTCTTTTAATATAAATTGCCAGTATTAAAAAAAAAAACATGGTGCTCAATTGCTAGCATATTGCATACCATGTTAGCCATAGGCTGCTGTAGAGTATGACATGCAGTGATTTGTGAATCTAACAACAATCACCTGTCTCTTTTAGAAAACATTCTGCCTCTCACTTGTGTTTTTTTTTTTTTCTTTTTTCTTTTTTTTTTTGCTTTTGTATTATTGGACACTTGAATAGGTACAAATACAGAAAGGGGCATGTTATCTTAATTAATCCAGTTCCATGAGTTACTACGCTCACCACCCAAAGGACTCCCTCCGCTCCAGTAAGCTCTGTATAAATGAATAAATAAAGAGGGGTTGACGCAAAAAGCCGCAGGCTGGGATGGCTGGTACCCTGGCCACGTGCCCCAGCCCTACGCTATTCAGTCCTGTCTTACAAACAGTCCCTTAATGAAGTCAGTCAGGTCTCCTGTCTCATTCATTCCTGTGCCAGAATTGAGCCTAAATACACATCTCTGGCTTTGACAGCAAAAAAGGTGATAGTCTCAGTAACTTCATAATGTAGCCAGCAGGTGGCATATTGGCTTATGTAAATGTATTGTGACCTCCAAGTAGCTTCTTCAAGTCTCTGTAGCCCTGCTCTAGCATCATGACATATATTACTTGAATGCTTCTGTGAAGTACACAGCAGTAAAAACCAAGCAAGTTTTAACCACTAAAAATGCTTCAAACTGAAAAATAAAAGCTTCTGTTAAGCAGTTACATAATGTGATGTCAAAGGCTTACTTGTTCACGTAGCTCAGTTTGGCAGTTGGTCTCTGCATAACAGCTGTTAAATGGCGAGTTGTCCTGCAGGCCCTCGCTACTGAAGAGCTCAGCATCACTGCAGACGATGCTCAGTGCCGATGGGAAAACAGCCCTCATCCCTACATCATTCCCCTAGAGATCCAGGCAAAGAAGTAGATAATAGGCTCATCTGCGCATGGAAAAATGAGAGGTCACTTTAAGAAGACGATATTGCAGAGAATCGAAGGAGCAAAATAAATGTTTGTCTCTAAAAAGGAATTGTTGTGTTTCCCTCTTGAGTCATCCCAATTAAAGCCAATGATGGATTATACTTAATGTTCACAATGCAGCTCTTTTTTTTCCATGTGGTTTTGTGCTGTGAATAAATCATGAAGTAGCTCAGATCATGTAGTTATCCTGCTAAATCTTGAGTCCCCCCTCCCCCCGCCCACTGAGGCAGCAGGCAGTGTAGTGGTTGGGCTACTATCTTTAGGTTTGGAGGACTTAGGTTTAAATCCTACTTTCTGCTGTTGTACCCTTGAGCAAGGTACTTACCTTAAAATTGCTTAGGGTGAAAATTACCCAGTCATTATCAGTAACTTTAAAGAAAAGCTACAGATAATCATACTGTGTATCTAATGTGACCAAAATTCAAGGCTTGGGTTTACCATTGTGCTCTTTTGGAAGGTTGTGGTTCTCCTTTAACTACCGTTGAGTGTTCCCAGAAAGCAGGACATTTGACTGAATCCACAGTCATTGGGGGTCAGGGTGCTAAGGAGTTACTGGTGACCGGTGGTTGCAGGATCATGGTCACCGAACCCCTGTTCTGTTCGGCTTGATAGGGCTGCGTTGCAGGCCGTGGCAGCCAGCGCACAGAGGAACAAGAGTCCTCCGAAGCTTTGAAGTTATTTGAAGTTATTTTCGTTCTAATTCCATTCGTCCTCACAGACCCCAAGAGGCACGAATGCGACAGAGCCAACCACCTAATCTGCTCATTGTCCGCACGGGTCCCCCTGGATCACCAGCAGGAAAAAATAAGCTCCTATTCACAAATACTGTCATTTGAAAAGCAGGTCATTTCTGTTGACGTGCCTCGCCTCCGTTCACATCAGGGACAGAGTAGCTCCGCTTTTGTTACTTACGTGATTGTTTTTCATTCTCTGTCTATTGGGTCTCCGTCCGCAAATGAGGGAAGGGAGCACATTCGAGTTATGTCATTCTTGGTCTTTTTGATATTCAGACATTTTGAGTAGAAAAACCACAGTTGTCAACTCTAAGAAAGACAGCGCACAATTTTTTTCTTTGAACTTTTCTTTGGATGGTGAAAATTAGCTCATTTCTGGACCATTGTTTGAAATGAAGGGTTTTACAATTTGGATTACTAATTCCATTGCAGGCCACTGGCCACAGTTACATACTTAAAATCTGGTCTATAATTCATATGCCTTCCTGTCTTTCTTCCACCATTCCTTACCATATCCAGGTGTGCAAGGTACTCAACACAACAACCATCAGCTGCTTTGCTCCACCCCTGACAGCTGAATACCCTCCTGGCCCAGATGTGGTGAAGCACGTGGATGAGTTTGGCTTCATCTTCAACAACGTACAAGCACTGCTGGTCTACAATAGCACAAGCTTTGTCTACTACCCAAACCCATACTTTGAGCCTCTAAGTTCTTCTGGGGTGCTGGAGCAGAAGCCTGGAGCCCCTATCATCCTCAAGGTGGGGGTACTTCCGAAACACTCCCCGCAGTCCTGCTTCTGCTGTTTTGACATTACCACCGATGGAATCATGTTATGGCAGCTGTGTAAGGGAAGAATAA
The DNA here is from genome assembly GCF_900964775.1 of Scleropages formosus. Lineage (NCBI taxonomy): Eukaryota > Metazoa > Chordata > Actinopteri > Osteoglossiformes > Osteoglossidae > Scleropages > Scleropages formosus. Next base: position 2,172,198 of record NC_041827.1, read on the forward strand.
AGATATCCTTTTACTGCTGGGAATCTTTGAAGAGCAGACTGCTGTTAGAGCACACAGGAATACTTATGTTGTTATGCCTTGGGAGTCAAATTTTTTAATGAAAGCTCCACTGCAATCATTCCCTTATAATAGCCACAGGGTCTGCAGGTTGTCATTGGGTCGCAGAACTCAATTGATTAAATAAAGGTACTTTGTGGAGAAAAAGTAGCATTACCAGACTTTTGCAAGCAGAGTTAGCTGCTGATGACAACAAGTGATTCATAACTGCAAAAGCCAAGTTATTTTCTACTCAAACAATGATTTAAAATAACCATCTGAGGACTGGGACATAGGATAAACACTCCATCCTGCTACCCTTAGATGGGGTAATTTGACTTCCAAAGAGAGAACTTAAAATCAGCCAGTGACAGAAAATGATAAAATCGTAGGCATTATGAATGGATTCCATGTCTGCAAGGAAATCGAGTAGTAGATTCCTTGTGTTGAATAGTGGCTAAATTGTGTGTGTTGTTGAGTTTGTGGATGTGGGTTGATCATAAGTCTGGGTCTACCCCTTACCCTCCACAACAGGGTAGGAACCTGGTGCCCCCAGCGTCAGGAGGGGCCAGACTGAACTACACAGTGCTGATCGGAGAAACACCCTGCTCTCTTACTGTTTCTGAAACCCAGCTGTTGTGCGAACCGCCCAACCTCACTGGCCAGCACAAAGTCCTGGTGGGTCAACCTCTCTGCTCCTGTATGGTTTTTGGACGTGCCTTTGCAGCTCTATATGTTATCTATAAGAGGTCTCCAGTTTTGTGTTTGTGTGGGTGTCTCTGTAAAGGTTTCAAATCTTAAATACCTAATGATCCCTAAAAAACAGACGATTTGCCTCCTTTTTTAATGTTAGTGGTAAGTTTCCCTCATTTAGCTCAATATCTTGTGTTGTTTTCGGCATGGAGTTTAATTCAGCATCAATAGGAAATCCACGCAAGCAAATATGCAAATGTGATGTTATCAACAGAAGGTGGATTGTAATGAAGACAGATCTTTCCCATACCGTCACATATTGGTCATTTCCTCTATATGCTTCATCAAATTAAATCAGCCCAGATTTCATACCTTGTAGAAATTTTGCCACTGAAGCATATTTTCTAATGATGTTCGTTGTGCTTGCCTCTGCATGTATGTCCAGGTCCAGGTGGGTGGTCTGCACGTGTCCCCTGGCGCAGTGCACATCTTATCGGACAGCCTGCTCACCCTGCCAGCCATCGTGAGCATTGCGGCTGGTGGCGGCCTGCTGCTAGTCATCGTTGTCCTCGTGCTCATCGCTTACAAGCGCAAGTCACGCGAGAATGACCTCACTCTCAAACGCCTGCAGATGCAGATGGACAACCTGGAGTCCCGTGTGGCCCTGGAGTGCAAGGAAGGTCAGTGACGCTTGGACCATTTACAGCTAGAGTAAATTAATGCGCTAGAAATCTTTACACAAAGTTTGAAGGCATGCAAGTGAGGTGGTATTAATATGAACTTTCTGCCACTGCTTGAAATATTTCTTTTTCTTTTGCACTTTAACTTTCAGATGAAAAAATGTTTTGCTTGTCAAAGGTTTTTTGAAATGCAATCTAATCCCCAGCTAGCTGAAACTACTGGTCGATTTTGATAAGTCCAGTGTGAAAACTGAGGAGAGGCAATAATAAAATCATGGTGGAATAATAAAAAGAAGAAATCATATAAAGAATAGTAAGCTGGCTTTTTCAAACCAACTTAACTACCCACTTTCAGTCATTATAACAGCCTTATGAAATATTGATGCCTTTGTATGATGCAATTTTAGAGCAATTCACAGAATGGCAAATTGGTACTTCTAGTGGCTTGTGAAGTTTTTTTTTATATATATAAACCAATCATTTTGAAATGTACTTTGAAATTATTTACATAGAATTTACTTACAGATATTATGAAGTTTTTATATGGTGATGTACAATCATACAGTTTAATTGGGTAAAACAGAAAACCTGTCTGTAACAGTAATTTACTTCGTTTTCAGGTTACTTTGTTTTTGCTGTTTTAGCCCACAAACCCCTTAGGATAGTAGGGAACTCAAATATAATAACCTATTTGTTTAGATAGAGTAAGTTCTGCCTAATTATTACATGTTCTTGTGCACAAGGATGGGAGATGGTGGTTTTATGAGTGCGAGGTTTGAAAGAGAGTGGTCTTCATTTAACCCAAACAAATCCCAGCAAAAGTACTCCAGCCTTCACTCCCACATATGTGCGTGCATACACACACACACACACACACACACACACACACACACATACATACACGCACACAGAGAGAGAGCTATGAGCCTCCTAACTTCAGCAGCGTTTCAGTGAATTAATACAGGCAGGGCAGGACCTTCAGATAGGGAATAAATGAGATCAGAGGCTGGGAGATCAGATGGTATCTATCAGTGGTCTCCTCTTCTAGTCTATCCATGGCACTTCGACACTGCCACCCAGGCCCGAGATCCTGGTCTTGGTTTCCATGGCAACTTCCCCTGTTAAGATGAGGGCATTCATCTTGGAGGCATCTACCAAGACATAGTGGGACTGGTGTTGCCATGAGAATTGTGACTGGGCCCAGAGTATAGTGTCAGTACCTACTCTCACCTGGCTGTGATCATGTACACAGTGACTGCTTTAACAAAAGAGGATGCCTGTAAACGTGTGTCTGAATGTGAAGAGAGAGAGGAAAAGATAAAACAAAAAAAATCTGTAAAATGCAAAGTTTTAATGAAAAATTTGTGAAACTCCATTCACACTGCTGGTTTTGCAGCTTTAACCTCCTTGGTACCATCTTGACCATAACCTTCTAATATTTTGCTTCTCCTCAGCCTTTGCTGAACTACAGACAGACATCAATGAACTGACCAGTGACCTGGACCGTGCTGGCATCCCCTACCTAGATTACCGTACCTATGCCATGCGAGTCCTCTTCCCAGGCATTGAGGACCACCCGGTGCTGAGGGAGCTTGAGGTGAAACCCTCACATTTTTTTCTTTCACATCACCCTAAACATAATTCCCCTACCTGGTTTGTTCTGTCCTCATTTTACATAATCTTGCCTTACCCTACCACAGCCAGAGCAATGTATCTTACCAAACCATACATCACCCAGCCACGTCCCAGCCAACAACTTTTTAACCAACCATAAATCATCCAAGGGTATTCAAACTCACTACCCGTACCGCACACATCTTCCCCTGCCACACTGCAATCAGCCATATGCTGCCACAGTAAACCCAACCTCATCTCACCTAACCACATCCTAACACCATGGACAGACATGTAAGCATAAACTGTATTAAAATGGCCCTATTTGATACAGATACTGGGTTTCTGTTTGCTTTATATTTTCATGTTGACTCTTTGTCCAGAATTTTGTCAACCTCACATGTTGTGGAGATGTAGTTTGCTTGTAGAAGTGATTGGTACCTGGTTCTGATTTGCAGTTGAATACTGTGGAGAAGACAGGCGTACCCCGTTATCCGCCCTTAATCCATTCCTGAAAACGGTGAATAATGGGAAGGCTGATAGCAGGAGCCCATTTCCCATTATTCATTATGGGGAAAACTATAGTCACTTCCCAGAACATCCCAAAATACCCCAGCTATCTTTGACAAATGTCTCTAAAAATGATATACAACACTTGAAATAATAATTAATTAAAGTAATCATAATGATAAAGTGAAATGGTACACTATGCTATATTTATTTCAGTCGCCCAGAAATTTTGTAACAACCTGCCAGGACCGTGCTGTCAGAACACAAGCTTTGTTGCACCTTTGCATCGTTCGAAAACAGCACTCAGAGTACACACACACACACACACACACACACACACACACACACACACACACACACACACACACACACACACAGTGCTGCATTATGAGCGCTACCTCTCCAGTTGCCGTTGCTACGATGTGTTTTATAGCTTTTTTTTCATGAGTTTGAGTTAGAAAACATAAGGAAATGTGTTCTTAGAGGCTAATTTTTACATTTTTTCAGAGACAGTTTGGGAGAAAAAGGCGTTATAGCTGGAGGGATCAGGAAAAATAACAAAGAAGGGTACTAATTTTCAAAAGGCATTATAACTAAACCACTGATACCAGGAGGGCAAATATCAGGGTACTCCAGTACAGGCTTTTGTAGCAACTGCGTAAACTTGGTTCAGTGTCAGAAGAGGTGATCATGGCACTGTAAGCTAACCCTGTCTGTGCCTCATATATGGGTTTGCAGGTCTCAGGTAATGGACAACTGAATGTGGAGAAAGCCTTGAAGCTGTTTGCCCAGCTGGTGAACAACAAGGTCTTCCTGCTGACATTCATCCGTACTCTGGAGCTGCAGCGCTCCTTCTCCATGCGCGACCGTGGCAACGTCGCCTCCCTCGTCATGACTGCGCTGCAGGGCCGGCTGGAGTATGCCACTGATGTGCTCAAGCAGCTTCTCTCCGACCTCATTGAGAAAAACTTGGAGAGCAAGAACCATCCCAAGCTGCTGCTGCGTAGGTACGACTGTTGCTCACTGGGCCACCTAATAGAGGAGGAGAGGGGAGAGGCTCTAAGAACAATGATAGAAAGTATATCTGTCTTACTAGTGGGTCTCTGCACAGTACATATTAAGATGGGGCTTAAAGGATGTATGCACAGCAGACAGACTGCAAAAGACCAGAGCGAGGAAAAGATTTGTGTTTTAAGGAAGGCATTGAGAATTTGTGTAGAACCTGATCTAAGACACAGGCACAGCTACCCAGGATAAGGTATATGTACATACAGTTGAGTAAAGGTTTTTCAGCCGTTTCGAATTTCCTGGATTTCTACTTGAATGGTTATATTTAGATGTAACCTGATCTTCATCTAATTCGTAATAAATAAGGGCAGTTACTTAGTTACCAGGCACACATTTTACATTGTCATATCTTTACTGAACAAATTTATTTCCATGTGGGAAAAAAAAATACTAGGAAGGCGATCAGGAATAATGAATATTCTCATAAAGTTTTATGCAGCTACTCGTGTGATGAACATTGGTTCATATGGTGGAAAGTAACAAACTAACTGTACTTAAGAATCACACGTCTCCATCTAAGTCTCTCCTTCTGCTAATGTAATGAACCCATTGTATTTTCTATGTACGTCGCGTTGGAGAAAAGTGTCTGCTAAATGAATAAATGTAAATGTAAATGTGCCGGCACAGCCAGTTCTTACTTGCTTTGGAGCAGCAATATGGAGATGAGGAACAAGAATCCAAGGCAGAGTGCAGAATTTTGGAACAAATTTACAACCTCACTTGTGTTTCAGCTTGTAAAACAGTCAACAGTGAGTCAGTTTTCCTTTTGCCCTTGCTTTAGTCCCTGAGAAGGGTTTACCTTGGGCTGAGGAAGGGTGCAATGCTGAATATTTAACAAGAGGAACTAGTTACATCCCAAAGCTTGTTCGCTAATGGGAGGTAAGGGGAAAGCTGGAGGTCAATGGAACTCAGTTGTACTTATCTCTGATGGGCTGCTTTTGTTGAGGTTTGACAATGTGCCTCAAAGTAACACTATTGCTGAGTGCAACGGCATAAGTCATATATCAAAAGGTGCAGGAGGGAGGAGTGGGCTGTATATCATATGTATATGTTTTTGGGGAAGGTGTACAGACGGTCCCCAAGTTGCGATGGTCCGACTTATGATTTTTCGACTTTACGATGGTGCGATAGCAATATGCGATCAGTAGAAACTGTACTTCCAATTTTCAATTTAGATTTTTTCCTGGGCAAATGATATGAGGTACAATACTCTTTTGTGATGCTGGGCAGCGGCAGCAATCCGAATCTCTGTCTGCCATGTGGTCGCTAGTGTATACAACTGATAATATACGGTGTTCTGTGTTGCCAGCAATTTTTTGGATACCTCCCCCCCGTATCTACGTTGTCTTTCGTGTATCCATCATGTCCACAAAACTCTCATCTGTGTTACTGGTGAGAAGAATAAGAGGAAGACAGTTACTCTTGAGGAGATACTCAAGATAATTGCCCAGCATGAAGGCGCCAAAGCCATAATGGTCATCGCACATGAACTTGGACTTTTGCAATCAACAATCTTGACCATCTTAAAGGATAAGAAGCGATGATGTTCGGTAGGTTAGGTGTATTAAATGCATTTTTGACTTACAATATTTTCAAATTACGATGGATTTACCGGAACATAACCTCATCATAGGTCAGGGACCGTCTGTATAGGCATGTAGGCTGAAACTCCCAGTTTTGTTTCCACAGCAGACGTTGCATCACTAATAGGTTTATGCAATAGGAAAGAGACATGCATGTGGACCCAGACCACTTAGACTTTCTCACATTTATTTTACTATCACCTTTAAGTGAAAGGTCACATCAATGCTTTGCACCCTATTCTCTTGTCCTTAATGCTGCATATTCCACCAGAACCTGTGAAAAGCTGCTGAGAATCTTTCTCTTTTATCTGCCAGCACACTGGATGGAAAAAAAATCGACAGATCCAGAGGCTAAGGAAGTGAGCTGAAATAAATGAGCAGTAATTGTTTCCGTGTGTTTTCCCCAGCTGACCCGATCCCTGCTACTGCACTGAGGCAAAGACACTTTCTTTTGAGAGATGAGGGACATTTATTAATTAGCGGTGTTGTCACTTTTGTTAGGGGACATGCATGAGGGATGTTCGTGAATGCTGAAAATAGAGGAACTTGTCATTAGCAGATAGACTTTGCAGTTTATTTTTGGTTGAATAACAGCTGGCTATTCTACTTATTGAAAGAGCTGAACCATCTACGTGAAAATAAACCAGACAAATAATTTCAGGCTGGGCCATGTGTTAAGGAAGCTGTGGAAGGGAGCGCTGCAGTGGAAGGATATGAATTATTGCTCATGGTGCAGTCTCACACCTGGGGAAGTACTGAGAAACTCACTGCATCCATTTCTTTTACTTGTATTCAAGCACCATACATTTACATTTACAATTATTCATAAAGCAGATGCTTTTCGCCAAAGGGACATGTAACTGAGAGTAAACAAACATGCATTTCATGACTTTATAGATGAAGACACACAACTGTCAAAGCACAGCAAGTTTGTCCAATACTACTGCCTTTGTCACCACTTATTGCATAAGTAGCTGCCTCTAGAATTGATAGGAAATATAAAGGTTATAGTAACATGATTTAATGGAGGCTTCCAGAGCAGTTACATGATGTCACACCAGCTAAAAGCCAGTGCCTTGCAGCTGCTGGGATGTTGGGTTCAAGTCTAACTGAGGATGTGCAGAGGGTGCATTTTTTTATCTTGGTGTTTCCACCTCCCAACAATGAATGGAACTGGCAAACCACTTCTATTCCTCCCTTTCCATAAAAACCTCACAAGAGTCACAAAAAACAGCATTATGAGTCGAACTTGATGGCACTTCCATTAATCAATCCATCCATCCATGTGCAATAAGAGGTCAGGAGAGAAATGGGTCTGAAAGAGATGCAAACCTTCTTGAATGTTGAAATCCTTGCCCCCTATTGAAATGGGTTCAGCAGTTCTGAGAGAAAGAGGGGCTCAAGCCGCTAAATCAAAACAAAAACCACCAAGCGGCCAGAGGTGGAGAAGTGTAACAGTAGTACTCTTGCTTGGGTAGAGAGTCATCAGGTCTTGTAGGTCTTATACTGTAGACTGAGGCTTGAACTTGACACAGGCAGCTACGTAAGCCAAGTGAAAGAATAAAGGAGGGGCAATACACAAGAACGCTTTGGGATGTCAAACACAACCATGCTGCAGCATTCTTGATGAGCTGGACAGGCTTGATGGCAGGAAAACCAGACCAGACAGCTGTGCAGTGTATGTTATGAGATATATACAGATCCTGCAGATGTTATCCGAGATGAATCTGCAGCATCAGGTTATGGCTTCAGTGTGTTGAGAGAAGGAAGTACAGCCAAGGATGATGGACTGGTAGAACTGGATGTCCCATATATGATGAATTGAATATTCCACGGATGATTGCTCTCTGGCCAGAGATGATTCTGCGTTTGTCTGATAAAAACAGATTTTCTCAAATAGGTAGCATGTGCTGGAATTGGCTTCTTGTTGGATTTTGAGGAAACTATTTCAAAATACTGCGATAAGCGGTCCAGGGTATAGCCCTCCTAGTCTAGTGCTCGATAATTCCAGGAGAGGCTCAAGGACAAGTGGTTAATAAAAGCGAGTGCGTGAATTTCAAAATGGTTAGAATGCATGAATCCCTCTTTGGCTGTGTATTACAACAGGGGTGTGATCTGAATTTGTTCCATGTGATGTGCAGCTGAATTTAGAGGACACATAAATTTCAGTGTTTATAAAGTGAAAGAGCAAAAAAATGAAAAACTGTGGAAATAGTTTTGGAAATGCATCAAAATCAAAGAAAATTAAGGACATAGTCATACAAAACAGAAATGTGCTATATACATGGAGAACATTAACCGATTCTCTGTGTTCATAAACTTGAATCCTTACTGACCCCCTGGAGAGCTGAGAAAGGCTCAGATAAGAATTCTAGTATTGCTGAAAATTAAAAAAAAAAAAAAACTGAGATATTACAGTGCTTTATAACTTATCGGGATTTTTACTTGATTTATGGAAGTTTCTGGCGTGACCATGTAAACCAGGATGGTGAAGAGAAGAATGAGGTCTGAGGTGTGTTCACACCACATCCACATCTTGTGCTGTGACCCATGTGGCTTGTGTAGGGGCGAAGGAGGGCGGGGGAGGACTGTGACCAATCTATGGAATTCGTATGCATACACACACACATTTTCAGAACCGCTTGTCCCATATGGGGTCACGGGGAACCGGAGCCTACCCGGTAACACAGGGCGTAAGGCCGGAGGGGGAGGGGACACACCCAGGACGGGACGCCAGTCCATCGCAAGGCACCCCAAGCAGGACTCGAACCCCAGACCCACCGGAAAGCAGGACTGCGGTCCAACCCACTGCACCACCGCACCCCCCTATTGAATTCGTATGCAGTGGTTACTGAAATTTTTCATTTAAAAGCTTTTGTAATTCAGCACTGCTAGGTATTAGGTGCCCCAGACAAAGTCTTGCATATCCATACAAAGCCATGTTGTAATTTAAATTTCATTTTGGACAAAGTTTACAAAGATCTCTGTGTTTTGCCCATTTCAAGGGCTTAAATATGACGGCTTGAAGACTTCCAGCCTGCTGGCTTTGTGGGTCATTGCGTACCGCAGACTCATTTAGTCTCCTGGTCACAAGGCTTGTGTTCAGTCAAGATCAGCACCTTTGGTGTCAACATAAACGCTCATCTCTTCTTGAGATAAAATCCCCTTATTGCTGCGATTGCGCTGGAGATCCACTGTTTGCTGTGGCACCACAGAATGTGAACCGTTGACATTGTGAACGATGTCTGGTTTCTTCCGTAACTTTCACTGAGATGCTCAAAAAGGAAATTTGCAGCACACCGGGCCTTCATTTCCATAGCACAGATTGGAAGTGTCTCATTGGTATGGGCTGAGGAAATGCTCAAACATTTGGGATATCTCTCTTGACCTCCCCTTTTGCACACTGATCCAGCTCCTTCTAATCAAGCTACAGTGTATTTAACTTATTTATGAGCTACAAGAAACCATTCTCAATGGGCTCTGTGATAATGAAACCACTTCTGCTGTTTGTGAAAGAAGCGTAATTAAAAGTGAGCACCAGAAAAGGAGGGAGGGATGGAAAAGAAAGGGAAACAAAGCCAGAGGCTTTTTGAGCCGTGGAATTAAGGAGAACCAACATTATAAAGTGGCTTAATGGCTGCAGTTAACTTATCACGCATTTGTTCAGCGAGCGGCACATAATGAGAAGGAGTCCTTTCAGCTCCTCTGTGCAGAAGGGAAATTGAAATAGAGGGAAGACCTTCCCAGTGCCGAGATCCCGCCAGTCACAAGCGATGCATTCACTTTGAAGACGCTACGGTGCAGCACAGATGAAGATTTCAGTTACGAATTGTTGACAGGCCAGGGGATGGTAGACGCAGCTGTTCATTTCCAGCTGTCAGCATCGCTCGTCCTCCGGCAGTGGCAAAGGAGAGCAGGGATCGTTGAAGGCCGTCCTACGTTGATGCCCAAATAACCAGTCAGGTGTCACCTCAACTTGAGGCCCTGCTGTTGTGATGGAGGCTTGCATTACCCCCTCCCATCGTGCCTCCCTCCCCCAACCACATTGCTCATTAGTGCGAAAAGCTCTCAGGGGCCTGTGTTTCATCGTTAAGTGTCAGAAACCAATATCAAGTGTCACAGAAGAGTCTAAATTTTTCCCCACAAACGTCAGTAGGGAACCGCCTAAAAGTGTAATTGTGAAACTACCAACATTTTCCATGCAAAATGTTGTCATCACGACTCATGGAATCAAATTTTTTATTTAAAACAATACCCAGCTTTATAAATAGGTAAATTATTGTAAGTTGCTTCCGAGAAAAATTTCAAGCTAAATGAATAAATGTAAATGCAAATGTACATTAAACATTTTGCATATGCTTTTATCTTAAGCAATTTGCATATAGTGCTGCTTCAATGTGTATGAAGCCCTGTGTCCCCAAGTTTTACCACAAAATGGTTATTTAATGAGAAAGCAGACTTATGTGACATAGTAGGTGTATAATGACCAATTCCATATGTTACTTTTGAGGAAATCATGTCTGTAGCAGAAACACACAAGTAGTGCAGGTGTAAAAATAAATGAAGCCCAAGTTGCAGTAGTTACACCGGGTAGGTAAGTAGAATCAGGGGTGTAAATCAGTCATTTATTCATTTTATAAGTTAAAGATTTTAATTTTATTTACATTTAATGTATTTCATACATTTATATTTATTTTAAAATTTTCCACTAGAATAATCACCATCCCTACAGGGTTCACACACTTTCAAGCAGCACTGTATAACAGCTTGAAATCCATCAAGCATTAAAACTTAAGAGTCCAACAACAGTTTTCTTAATGTGACTCAAACCCGTGTCCTTTGGACTATAGAGCCAGTCTCTTTACCACCAGTTTTATTGGTAAATAAAAACTGATTAGTGATTTTTTAGAGGGGGAGGGGTTAATGTAGTTAAGAGTACGGATGGGTACCGTTTAGGTGTGAGTGCAGTGTGCTTCAGTTCCAACCTACATTTTTTTTTTTTTTTTTTTTTATACACACAGATCTCTCAGGTGTGAAATGCTCTGGGCTGAGGTTTCAGCTGTGCTGGGAGGGGCTGTTCCCCCTACCTGCTCCACAGAGACTTACAAATTGCAGACATGCAGTTCTCTGGTGAGCGGTGGGCGGGATGGGGAGATGGCAGGATCTCTAGTCCTCAGTGGCGCTGCGGTCCAACCTGCTATCTGTTGGCATAATTGCCTGGCGGGGGGGCTGAAGAGGTCTCCCAAACTGCAAACTCAGAACGCACACGCTTTTTTAACCAATGCAGTGTCACACTTGTGGACTGCATCTGTTTTTCTCATAAGGTACTGCATGGATACAAGGTGGTATTTAATGGAAACGTGGCATAATCCAATGTCCTTTTGGTGTATTTGTTCACATTCCAGCATGTCTGCTTTTCCTTCTGTCAGTCCAGCCTTTTGTGAGATGATCCTCACTCTGCATTCCCGCCTCACTGGGTTACTTGGGATTAAGATTCTGGCCCACACACTTCCTTGTCTTCTGAAAGACAGAACGCAGATGTTTTTCATTGCTGCGGGGGCCTTCTTAAGTTCAGTAGGCAGTCACACGCACTCGTACACAATCGCTTCGGGCTTCCCTCAAACTGTGGACTGTAAACATAACCCAAGATTTGTGATTTTTCATTGTGGTTCTCCCTGGGTCTCAGCAGTGAAGGAAAAGACTATTTGCATGCCATCGTAATAACTCTCACGTTCCCAGCTGGTGGTGTAGTGGTTCAAGCTGCTGCCTTTGGACTCCAGCCCCCAGCTATAGCACCCTTAGTACTTACCCTAAATTGCTCCAGTGAAGTTACCTACCTATGTAAATGGGTAAATAATTGTACATAGTTTAACACTATGAGTCGCTTTGGAGAAAAGTGTCAGGTAAATATGTATTTTGTATAGGGCGACAGGAGTGGTGTTGTCCTAAAGAAGGATGCACACTGCAGTGAACGCAATAGGTCACATGGTCAAACGCTTCATTTCCACACAGTGTCTTTATGTGCCCTCCTCTCCCTTGCAGAACCGAGTCCGTTGCTGAGAAGATGCTGACGAATTGGTTTGCATTTCTGCTGCACAAGTTCCTCAAGGTAACTGACCACAGCCTTTCTTACTCTGCTGCTGAACAACAGCACGTACTGTTTTGTTCTGAGCCGGAGCCTATCCCAGGGACATTGGGCACAAAGCTGAAGGGGGGGGGCACACTGGATGGGATGCCAGTCCATCGTAGAGCCACAACTCGGTACCCAGGCACACAGCTGGGCAAAGATACAGGAGCAATTGCAGGGCAAGCATCGTGCTCAGGGGCACCACAGCCGGAGGTGGGGATCGGACCAGCAACCTCCGGAGCCCAAGGCAGCCGCTCCTTGAGCAAGGTACTTACCCTAAATTGCTCCAGTAAAATTACCCAGCTGTATAAATGGGGAAATAATTATAAGTACCTTAACATTGTAAGTCACTTTGGAGAAAAGTGTTAACCGAATAAATGTAGTATTTCACAGCTTGTGCAAGTGTTAGAATACTCGTCTCTGTTTATCCATGTGCGTCTCTGGACTCATCTGTATGTTATAACAGTCTGAGTGTACTTTTCGTGTGCGGGGTCACATAAACAATCCCGGACCTCCTGTCACATCCCTCTGGCCTTCTCTCTACGTTTACAGGAGTGTGCGGGGGAGCCCCTCTTCATGCTCTACTGTGCCATCAAACAGCAGATGGAGAAGGGCCCCATCGACGCCATTACCGGCGAGGCACGCTACTCGCTGAGCGAGGATAAGCTCATCCGCCAACAGATCGAGTACAAGACCCTGGTTAGCGCTGTCGCAAACACACACAAACACAAGCACACAGAAAGAACAGGTCACACAAACACATGAGCTGAGTCAAGCACTCCTACATGTTTACTCTGATACACAGAGATGCTCCCAGATATGTAGGCTAATAAACACCCGAATACAGCACTGCTAGAAAGTGTGATAACCCTATGGAGATGGTCATTATTCTTGTATGAAATATTTAAAAATGACATATTAAATGAATAAATGACTATGATTTACACCCCTGATTCTACTTACCTACCTGGTATAACCAATGTAACTTGGGCATCACTTATTTTCACACCTGCACTACTTCTGTGTTTCTGCTACACACATGATTTCCTCTAAAGCAACATATGGAATTGGTCATTACACAGCTGTTATGTCACATGAGAAACACTGATCCTCATTAAATACCTATTTTGTGGTAAAACTAAGGGACACAAGGGTTTCACACACTTTCAGGCTGCACTGTACATGCTGTATAGCTGTAGTATTTCTATTTTCCATGATCTACAAAGTCTAATGGGAATCTGAGATTCACGGTTTGAATAACTGCTTAACCTTTTTGCAGGATTAATAAATATGAGTTGGCACTGTGTCCCTTTCATAATCGTTGCATTGGTCAATTATTGATAGGAAACATATATATGTAAGTTTCCTTTTTCACAACAAACCTGCTCCTGGCTATGAGCTTAGCTAGTCTTTATTACACAGATAGTGGATCTACAGTCGGTGGCGCCGCTTCCTGTCGGCTTTGGGCTGCAAACTCGGATACTGTGGAGATGACACGGCTCAGATAGCCCCCCTGGGGTCTCTGGCATGGGGCCTTTTAATACCCCGCTGGAGCTGGAAATTGGTGTCTCGCCGAAGGTGTGAAATTAGATTTTCAGTGGGTTCGGAAATAACACTGCGGTGCACCCACAGTGCTGGGGTGGAGTAGACAAGCGTGGCACACGCTGGCACCAGATTGGTGGCAAGTGCCCTCATGATCACCTCCCTCCTATTATGTCTCTCCAGATCCTTAACTGCGTGAACCCAGACAATGAAAACAGCCCAGAAATCCCCGTCAAGGTGCTCAACTGTGACACCATCACCCAAGTGAAGGAGAAGATCCTGGACGCAGTCTACAAGAACATGCCGTACTCCCAGAGGCCGCGCGCTGTGGACATGGACCTGGGTGAGACTTACTGGTATTCTGACCGACACACAGATACGCTAACTGACTAACACTGTCGCCAACTGCATAATGTGTCCTTACTAGCTGGAGGGCTGAAAGGATGACTGACGCGATCATGGACACACTGAGAGCCCAACATACTGACGTGCCCATCGGCTGACACATCAAAGCACAAAGCAACACACCGGTACTCACGGAGACTTTGACTGAGACACGAAGTGACAGACTCAATGAGACACTTGCAGGTTGACAGGCTCCCTAGTCACTCATCCATCGACTGGCGCGCTGATGAGTAAGCAACTGATTGACATGCTCACTGAAACACAAGTGACTGAGCAGGTACCTGTGTCTCTCTGGCCTGGTTGACCGATCCGGAGAAGAATTCACAGATGGATCCATAGGCCGGTTGATGGCCGCACCATCTGGGCTGTCACCCCAACTATTTTATTTTCTTTTCAGATGAACTGTCACTAACCCCTCCCCCCCCACCTCCGCTCTCTCTCCAGCCCCCACCCACGCGCATTTAAAAACCAAGTCCCGCTCATGCTGACAGAGGATCCATTTAATGAGAAAACTGCATGACTCTAAAAATAATAAATCCGATTTTTCTAATTCCTTTCAATAAACTCAAAGCCATGTGCCAAGTCAGGAAAAGCATTACAAGATTAAACTGACTCTCAGACAATAAGTTTAAAACAGAAAGAAAAGATACGAAAGTAACAAACAATAGCAGAGAATTTTTTCTTCTTTTTTTTTTTTTTTTAAATGTGAATGAAATGGGTGAATACCGAATAAAAAAACAAATTAGAGAGAGGCTTTGACAGAAAAACAGTTTCAAAAGATGGCCAATTCCTGTAGCCCAGACCATGGTAAAAATGTGTCATTTGCCAAATTGGCATTGTTCTGTCATGGTGGGCTGGGTGGGGGGGTTGTTCAGCTTGCCAAGGTGTCCTTGCTGGCATTGCACCCACCCCCTATAGGTTTGCCAGGTGCCTGCAGGTTGCTGGTAATGAGCAGTTGAATACAAACCTCTCCTGATCAGACACTTTTTAGACAGCCCAGCTCAGTCTGCAGTGTCCAAAGGAGTCGATCATTGCACCTGATCTAATTTTAACGTTTGCCTGCGTTGTTTTTACCTCTTCGGGTGGTTTTGTTCATGCTACTTCAGAGTGGCGCCAGGGCCGAGTGGCACGCGTGGTCCTGCAGGACGAGGACATCACGACCAAGATTGAGAATGACTGGAAGAGGCTCAACACTCTCCTGCACTACCAGGTAAAATAAACTCTGTTCACCCTACTCCTGTTGCATAGCTCTGCCCCCTGGATGTCCCCACATTTGTCCTACATGTTACATACTGTGCAAAGACTAAATCCTTAAACTAATCCAGTAGTTAAAATAATGTCTTATGCAGGCAGAATAAAGATTAATTGACTGAATTGTTGGCTCTTCTGGAGGTAATTGTGTATCTGACATTTTATCTTTTCTTTAACAAATGATATCTTGCCCCTTCTCATCGCATTCATTTTGAAATAAATCTGGATGTCAGCTACATAGCTAACCAAAAACAATCAAATGCCATGTTAAATAACCAACCAGCAATAAACAACCAGCTCAACCAGCTAATTCCTGTGATGCTATAATAATGAAACCTCATCATGTTTAAGTATTTCTACTTTTTTGTTCATCTAGATGTGTTTTCCAAAAGTCCCTAATCTATGCATGGCACAAATTTGTACGAAATATCCCATTGATGAGCTTCCAACCCATGAGGATGCAGAGATTCAAGTTTCAATTTAAGACAATGTCTCTTTCTCCTGAGATGTACGTCACTTTGGAGAGAAGCATCTGCTAAATGAATAAATGTAAATGTAATTCAATTTATTTTTATGGAGTGCTCTTCTCACGCAGTGACACAGAGCACTTTAACACAGGCATAAGGCAAGAGAAACAAATACATAACATAGAAGACAGCTGACTACCGACTATCATAATATAATGCTTTTATAGAGCTATAAGTATGTCTACTGGCCACAGAGGAAAGGAACAAAAACTCCCAACTAAAAATCGAGGGAGAAAAAAAACCTCTGGGGGTCCAAGGCCCAGTGGTTGCCCGCCCCTCCTGGGCATTCTAGGTTAAGTAACAATTCTAAGCCAGTTTACAAGTAATAATGGTATTGTTGCTGTATGGAAGCTTGATGTCCCAGCTCAGTATGGTACGTCTCGTCCAACATGGCAGTTGATCATCACCATCAGTCAGCATTGGGAATGTGCGTGTGACCACCGGCTGGCCTCCTCAGCTCTTATGTAGGGAGACAATGCTCAACAAGAAGAAGTAGTTAGCAATTTGTAACTTAAGTAAATTTAATTTGCATTCGTGTAAAGGTGGGAAAAACAAACACAGGCAAATGGAATTACATTTTGAGGTGGAATGCCTGAGTAAACATGTAAGTCTTTAGTCTGGATTTGAAGATAGAGACAGACGGGACATTTCTGACAGTAACTGGTAGAGCATTCCACAGTTTAGGTGCTCTGTAACTAAAGACGCAACCTCCTACTGAGGTCTTATTGATCACAGGTACTTTAAGGTAACCTGCATCCAATGAACGAAGATATCGTCCTGAGATATGAGAATCAATAATCTCACAAAAGTAAGCTGGAGCAATGCCATGTATTGCCTTACAGGTCAAAAGTGGGATTTTATATTATTTATATAGAGATTTGTTTGCTTATTTGTGTGTTTTTGGGAACATCTCATGTAGACCGTTGAATTATTTTAAAACTCTTCTTTGTTCTGCGAGGCAAAGGAAGTAGAGTTTCTATAGCAAACACTTTTTTTATTCTTGAAACTCCAAGGTTCGAGGAAGAAGTTGGGCATGAATGGTGAATTTGAACACACCTCACCTTAAACTATAGGTTACCTTCTACGCCATATTGTGATCGCCTACCCGGTAGCAGTAATTGGACATGCATTATTAATAGAGCCACTGCCCTGTGGGTGGGTAGGCGGCAGAATCGGACACCCTCTAACTGAGCTCCTCCTTCCTGTAGACCTCTCTCTGCCCTCATCTTTCTGTCCGTCTTGAGTCGAGATGAGCCATGGAAGGCAGGCAGGGTCAGGAAGGGTCATGCATGAGACTAAGGTGGAATTGGGGTTAAGCAAAGCTTATTGAGACACCAGTCATGGCGATGAAGGGGAGTCTGTCACTATTAGTGATCAGTGAAGAGAATGTCACTGTCACTCTCTGTGAGGTCTCAGATCAGTTTTATGGAAAGGAACAGCTTTTTTTATTTAAAAGCTGGTGCCCGTTTTCACCATTTTTTTTCACTTTTCTTCAGTATGCCAAGGATGGGCATTATTATCAAAGACTGTACTCAGCGGTTGCTGTGGTACTGCAGGTGGACAATAAAAGCTGTGCCTTATTTTTGAGAGGTTTGGCAGTTTGTCAGAAGATTGCGTCTACACTCACTCTGCAGCTCAGAGAGGTTTTGGGAGTTTGTTGAGCCGTTGGCGGCTGGTGAACAAGTTTTAGAAGTGTTATTCTGGATGTCATGCAGAGGCTAACCATGCACAGGCAGAGATGAGAGACAGACAGATTCATACACCTTGTTTCATGTCAGATGTTCCCCTTAATGTGAGGATTACATTCTTTTTTGTGGATGATCGTTTGGTTCTGTGCTCTCTGGAGATCATCATTAGCTCATTCTTACATCCGTAAAAGACTCCTCTCCTTTGTCCATGGCAGAAGGGGAAAAAAGAAAAACTCTCAGTTTTGAGCTGCTACTGGAATCTTCCCTGGCCGCTCAGTGCAGAAAAAGCAGCAGTCGTTTACAGCCCACAGAGAAGTCGATCTGCTCCTGAGGACAGAGACACAGTATTTTGCAGCGAATGTGTTTGACGCCGGATCCCGCTGTAGTCTGAACAGCCGCAGCAGGACAGTTGGATGGTTCCATCGGACTGGCACAGGGAAGAAGCCCACGCCACAGTCGGCAGGCAGGCAGAGCAGCGTCCTCTCGCTGCCGGGTCCCACGCGCCACCAGACAACCAAATGCACAACGTCCATCTCCCATGGATCCCCTCGCTTCTCCCCAGGAAGTGGCAGGAATGCTGTACTGTTTCACAGCCACTCGCTGAAGTGTTATCCTTTCTTTGCCAGAATACGATGGCGGCGGACTCACCCATCAGGTGTCATGCAATGGGACAGGAAGCACTGTCTCGCTCTGACTGCCCGCTACCAGTTCTACTGCCCAAAAGTGATGAGCGAAGGACTTGCACACATTTTCGTAGTTCTTAGAAATGGAAAATTGAAGACGGTGTGCGTATTTCAGAAGCTGATAGTCCATGAGCGGTGTGAGGGATCATTTCCATTAGCATATTCTCAGCAAATGTAGAAAGAGATGGCAAAAAGTTGACTAAAGGTTACACTTCTATCTCCCCCTCGCAGGTGTCTGACCGTTCGGTGGTGGCGCTGGTACCCAAACAGACCTCCTCCTACAACATCCCCTCCTCAGCAAGCATCTCCCGCACCATCAGCAGATACGGTGAGGTCACTCTACATCCTGCACCATACATCATCTCCTTTCCTGCGCCAGCATGTCGCTCTCTGTTGCCTCGTGCTCCTCGATATCATTACAAAAGCTAGATGGTACGAACACTTAACACATTGTTTACCTGGGGTGTTAAGTCACTATTTTAAAAAGCTCAGCTTCCACTGGGACATTTTACATGTTCCAGTTTTGCAATATGTGTGTGCAGTAGGTGTTCTACAAAGGTTACGTGTCTTGATTTACCAAAGTGATGTGAGTTTGGGGCAACTGGTAGCACAGTGGTTAGCAGTTCTGCCTTTGCACCCAAAGGTCACACGTTTGATTTCCACCTCCAGCTTTAGTACCTGCTATAGCAAGGTATTTACACTAAAATTGTCTAGTAAAGTCGGGGGCACGGTGGCATGGTGGGTTTGGCCGGTGCCACCTGTGAGGCGACTCTGGGCCTCAAACCCTGGCTGGGGTGCCTTCCAGTGGACTGGTGTCCTGTCCTGGGTGTGTCCCCTCACTCCTTGGCCTTGTACCATGTGTTTCCGAGTAAGGCTCCGGCTCACCGTGACCCTGCTTGGGACAAGTGGTTGTTTATATTAGTCGGTTGGTTGTTTAGTCTAATAAAATTTCCCAGCTGTATGAATGAGTAAATAATTGTAAGTAGCTAAACATTGCACTTCACTTTGGAGAAAAGTGTCAGTAAAATGAATAAATGTCATGAATTAGTCCTGTGGTTGCTGTATTTTGCATTAGGGATGCAGCCGCAGAAATTTACATGAGGTCTGTGGTAACTTAAATTTCAGGCTGAGTATGTTGCCACTGTGTTCCACACTGGGCTCATTGCCATAATGTTTTACATTGATCCTGTGGGTACAATGTTTCATTCTGAGGGTGTTTTACACTGGCAGGGAGCTGGAGAGCTGTTCCCATCTGCTAAAGCTCTCGGACTGGCTGTTCACTGGCACACCAATCTTTTACTTTTCTCCCACCAACAGACCACTGATGGGGTGGGTCTGCACTCAGCCCTCAGCTTGTGTCCGTCTTGTTCAAGAGAGCAGTGGCATGGAGGGGTTGGTGCATCTACCGATGTCCTTTCTCAAAACACATCAGTGCTGAAGTCCAGCTCCTCCATCTGTGCGCTAATGTGTTAAACACATCAGGACAGCTGCTAGTGTAGTGGATGGAGCTGCTTTTTTTGGAACCAAAGGTCAGAGGTTTGAATCCTACTTTCACCTCTAGTACCTTTGAGTAAGGTGCTTATCTTAAATTACTCCAGTAAAATTACCCTGATGTATAAATGGGTAAATAATCGTGAGTAGATTAGAAGTGTCAGACAAACTAATAAATGTAAATTGAGCCCAAGGTATAGCAGTCTAGCGTTTGAAAGGTAAATACCCTGACAGGACCGGCATACCTGTGATGCTCAGGTTCTTCCTGCCTGCTCCCCGGGCTGTCTGAGTCGGAAAACTGTGTGCTCTACCGCAGGAGGGGAGACATCGTGTTGAAAAGCACGAAGCCACAAAGAACGGCCCTTTAACAACAGGAAGTAAACAACTGTAATTGTGCACAGGGGATGATATGGGGGTGTCAAATACACCTCTAAAATATGGAAATGAAGCAGCAGGGGCTGCGAATTGAATCTGTGTCGTTCACCATGCAAGAGGAGCAGAAGATGTGGAGTTTAACGTCTCTCTTTCATCCGACCCCCAGAAAAGCAAAGTCTCACTCTTTTGTAGGGCATTTTCATGAGAGCCACATTTCCGTGTACGCCGGAACTAATCGGGAGACATTCCATTTGCAGCGGGGCACGAGGGACAGGAGAATACAGGGCTGGGGGTCAAGGCCTGTAATGAGGTGCTGAGAAATGAGTGTAATTAGGCGGAGCGTGCAGCGCTCGGTGTCACGGAGAGAGGTCGGAGCCGCGTTCTCGGCAGCCGCGAGGTTTGCAGCCGTAGGGCCTTGCTGCCTGCTGCGCAGCCTTAGGGACTCCGACATCGATTGTCATTGTGTTCAAACTCCTTCCCAGACAGACAATTTCCTGGCTTTTAACACTGCTCACTGGTTACTGCTATAGTTCTGAGAACACGCGGTGGTACAATGAGATATTAACATATCTGGCAATTCAGAATAATGATACTCTGGTGCTTTGAATGCCTATTTCACAATATCACCTTAGTCGCCATGGGTTGTGGAGCCTATAAAAAAGACTAACAAATGTCAAAATGTTGACATGTATTTACATATATCTTTAGTAAGTGTTGTTTCATGACGAGGCTTCGTCGGAGTGTGATTCATCCTTAGCCAGTCATGTTTCTCCTCCCGAGGAGCACTAAAGATGAAATCGTCCCCTACGGACCTGTCAGATACCCACGGCCAGACCATCCCTCCAGTCGGCGTCCCCTCTCCCACTCAGCTTTGTGACACACGGTGTGAGTTCATGGGGTGTGAATCTGAGGAGTGTGTGACAAGAGCCCATTGCACACTGCTTCTTAGAACACATAGATGAGGGAGGGGAACAAAATTAACAAATCTTTATTTTAATTTTCTAATAATCTGCATTCACTCAGTTCACAAACAAACTCAAGCAGAATTCCTGACAGGGAAGATCAGGCAGCTACATTGTAGGAGCTTTTGACCACCATCTTCATTGTGTCTGCTGTTGCCAAGGTTGTAGTGCTTGACTTTGTTACTCTTTCTCTCTTGTGTCAAAGTTTAAAAATCCAAATCCTTGATCCTGCTGTCGTATCCATGAGCAGGGTACTACACACTGTGACAGCTGGTAGCAAGTGGTTAGAGTTGCTGCCTTTGGCTCAAAAAGTTCATGCGCTTGAGCAAGGTACTTACTCAGCTGTATAAATGGATGAATGACTGTAAGCTTCTCACTGTAATAATTGTAACCTAAAAAGTGTAAGTTGCTTTGGAGAAGTGTCAGCTAAATGAATAACTAATCCAGCTGTATAAATGGGTGGGTGACAGTAATTGAATTGAATTGATTTAATACACAAACCTAACCCTTTACACTGTTTTGGAGAAAAGAATCAGCTACTTGAATAATCAATAATTCAGTGTGTGTTTCAATCATTTGCATTGCCAAGGGGTACTTGAGGAAGAAGGTTGTGGGCCTGCATTTCTTCTGCCCAAAGAGAATTAATAGCCTCCGTCCCTCACCCTCGCAGACTCGGCCTTTCGCTACACATCGGGGAGCCCCGACAGTCTGCGCTCCCGTGCTCCTATGATCACCCCCGATCTGGAGAGTGGGGTCAAGGTTTGGCACTTGGTCAAGAACCATGAACATGGCGACCAGAAGGAGGGCGACCGAGGCAGCAAGATGGTGTCCGAGATCTATCTGACTCGACTGCTTGCCACCAAGGTACGGCCACGCAGAACCCCCACAGCACCTTGATCTGTTTCCACCTAAAGAAGCTATTATGGGGTACATATTAGGTACCACAATTCATCAGGTTTTCATAGTCTCAGTCAGTCTTTGAGATCAGCTAGAAATTACCTGAGGACATGGAACGAAGACCTTGAATGCATAAATATATAATTTTACAGTTCTTAACCTCATAAATAGCTTACATTTACTCACTTTTTTGGTTGTGTGGTTTTATTAAGACTGTTGAAGATGAAAAAACCCTTTTCAAGGGTAGAGTTGAACTTTGTACCATACTCCTAAAGAACTTGGTGGCACATTTGCATATGATGTTTGGAAACTCCAAATGCCTGATAAAAAGATAGAGCTTTTAATAGCTCTTTAGTGAAAATCTTATGTACTTCATTAAAGCACAGAAATATGCTGGAAAACATTTTCTGCAATAGAAATGTTTAGAAATGTTCCATGTTTACAAAGAGCAGCAGGCACTGCTGTGGAACATGAACTGGTGTAAATGGGTTAAAAATCCAGGTCCCTGACCACCGTGCCATCTGTTACTGATAGACCCACGACAGCGTTAGTGTGATGCTGGGGATGTTTGGACGTTTCCGTATCTCCTGCTTGGCTGGCAGCAACAATCGTGTCCTTTTCTGGTAGCATCTCAGACACATCATTGTTTCGATTAGCAGCCTTTATTTCTTGTCATGGCTGTTCAGCCAAGCATGAGCTGAGTTTTCAAGCTGTCCTCTCTACCCCACATCTGCCCATTTAGGGCACGCTGCAGAAGTTTGTGGATGACCTGTTTGAGACACTCTTTAGTACGGTGCACCGTGGGAGCGCCCTGCCACTCGCAATCAAGTACATGTTCGACTTCCTGGATGAGCAGGCCGACCGGCACGGCATCCATGACATGGATGTGCGCCACACATGGAAAAGCAACTGGTGAGTGCCTCCTACAGACTGTACGGAGTACTGCACCACTGCAGAGGGAAAAGTCCCGAGGGGACGGAGGGAAGGCAGATTATGTCTTCCCGAGTCCAAATTTAATGTAATATTAAGTACTATATCTACAGTGGAAGCCTTGCAGGTCCGCTATTCATCTTTTATTCATGCGGAAAAGAATTTTTTCCAATGTGATTTACATAGCTTTTTAAAAATCTTTTCATTCATTAATATAACTACATCAGGTCTAATGAAACAGCTCAGGTAAAGTGTAGCCATTACTGTAAATTTACCTTACCTGTGTGTGCACTGGTCTTTGTAAGCCTGCAGCAATGTACAATTCAGAGCTGTGGTGCCTGCAATCAACGGCACTAAAGATTTACCAGATGTAACTGTCAGTTATTAAGCTACTGATGATCACTTTCACTATCAGGATGATTCTGAACACAGTGTCTTCCATAGCTTGCCTCTGCGGTTCTGGGTGAATGTCATCAAGAACCCGCAGTTCGTCTTCGACATCCACAAGAGCAGCATCACGGATGCTTGCCTGTCAGTGGTGGCTCAGACCTTCATGGACTCCTGCTCCACCTCAGAGCACCGACTGGGCAAGGACTCACCTTCCAACAAACTGCTCTATGCCAAGGACATCCCCAACTACAAGAGCTGGGTGGAGAGGTGACTTCTATTGGGGGGAGCATTTTCAGTGAGGCAATGGTTGGGGAAGCACATGAAATCTAAGGTGTTAGTTTAGTTTGCTTCAAACCCGTTTAACCGCCATAATTCTGATGCAGGGTATTTTATGAACTGTCCCCAAGATTCATCTGCAATAATCTTTATTATCTGATCTCGGTAGAGAAGTGTGAATATGAACAAGAATTGAAGTCTATAAAAAACATTATGCCAAACTGGTCCTGTGTGAATTCTTTCATCTTACTGTTTTATAGCATACTATTATCACTCAGCTCCTTAGCACTTTGACCTAAAAGACTGCAGAACATTTATTCACACTGTTTACCGTTTCAGACTTGACCCTTTAATATAACTTAATATTTTGCAGGGAATTTTAACCCCTTTCTCAAATATCAAACTGCTTTGTCCATATCTATCTGTCCTGCACGTCTCCTCCCAGGTACTACGCAGACATCCACCGGTTACCCGCCATCAGTGACCAAGACATGAATGCCTACCTGGCAGAGCAGGCGCGTCTGCACTCCAACGAGTTCAACATGCTGAGCGCGCTCAATGAGATCTTTTCGTACGTTAGCAAGTACAGCGAGGAGGTAAGTCAGCCCTTTCCCTCTGATGGTGGACCTTCTCTGTGTGCTGGACTTTTGTCACGCTGTGATTTGATGTAGGTCTGAACTCTGGACTGAAAACACCAGTGTGAAGAGCAGCCATGTGTATCCTGGGTGTCGCCTGGTGGAACCTCTCTCCCTTATCTGTTTCTCATTGTCACCAGACCATTTCATTCTGTTCTGTTCTCTGAATCTTATGACACTTCTGCTACACCTCATTTGTTTTATTTTTCTCTCTCCCCTCCTTTTTCTGCTTGCAATTTTTTTCTCTTTGCCTGCTTATGTTTTTTGTTGGTTTCTCTGCTTTATTTTGGCGGCCTATACTTACCAATTTATGGTTGCCCTGCTCTTTCTCTGCAGATCATAGCAGCTCTGGAGCAAGATGAACAGGCCAGGAAGCAGAGGCTGGCCTACAAGGTGGAACAGCTCTTGGGTGCCATGGCCCAGGAGGGTTGAGGGACCCCACAACACTGCCTGGATTTGGAGGCACTCGCTCTAGTCCCGGAAAAACACCACTGGCCTTGTTAAAATCGCTTTAGTTTATTTTGTATTGGCAAAGCTGTGTACATCAAGCCCTCTTGTAAACCTTTGGCTCTGTGTGGTCATCGTGACTGTGGAGGTGCACCAACAGGACAGACTTGAACAGGTGCTAAAGCTTCCTTTCCAAGGATAGGGTTCGGGTTGCCGTTTCTGCACTGAACTCTCAGATGGAGAACTGTAACTCAACAGCCAGCACCAGTGGGTGGGATTAGCTGGATCCACACAGTGAGAGACTGCAGTGTTCACTTCCTACTTTGAGTCCTCAATGTGCTCACAAATTTTTATTTATTATTTTTTACAAGCGTAATTTATTTCCATTAATTTGATCTTGGTAGGTGGCTTGGACAGATATTGCATGATTATTTGTGATCTGTTCGAGATTTGTAGAGAGTGCTATAGTGAAGATAATTGGACTGTTGCTTTTCGGCACAGAAGAACGACTTTCCTTCGAAGGGTTGAACCCAGGGAAGGTGTCTTGGAATATCCTGAATTGTCAGAGACTGAATGGAATTCCAGCATAGTTAAAGATCATGAAAGGGTCTGTTGAAATCCTTCTTTTTCATGGTCATCGGAATGCTGAGTGGCCTCATGAGTACGAACAAAAAATAAAAACGCAGACTTTTTGTTCGGCAGGACCTTCTTCACAGGAAATGCAGCTGTTCCATCCTCCATGCTGTCTGCATATATGTTACCATACATATGTTGATATAATAAAATGTCTTGCTCTTTTTAATTCATTTTTCAGAATATTTTTATTTCACAAAAAGACCTGGAAGGACTGCAGCTGACAAAAAGAAACCATTTTAATGCATTCGATAGGCGTTTTCCCCTGCAAGCTGCTTACTTTACGCTCAGACCACTGCCTTTCATTCTGAATGAGAGGACAGTCCACTCCTTTTACACTGCAAACATAAAAGAACATTTTAGGGAGAAAGAGGCCCTGGTGGTGGACTCCAGAGATCACCACCCTCATACCAATGGCTTAAGCTCAAATAAACTCCTGTCTGTAAGTCACAGTAGACCAGGGCAGAAGGGAGAGCCATTGTAACACATTTCTCCACATTGGAAAATGTGGAGGAATATACTGTAGGAAGCTGAACCCCTTATACATAGTAGTAATAAAAAAAAAAAATTACCTTCCACCTGTGCTGCCTTTTGCCACTTTGTGCAATTTAAATAAATTTTCAACTCCTTAACTCTTCAAGACATTAAAGGTTATTTATTTAGCCACAAGTTTCCAGCCTCACAGCGTTTCCAGTTTGTACTGCTTAAAAGAACTTCCTATTGGCTTTGCTTTGTGAACTTGTAATGACAAAGGAAGGGCTGCTTGTAACATTTACACATAAATGTCTACTTTGGGCCTTTTTTCTTCATAATTGTACTTGGAGTTAAAGTAGATTTCCTCTCTTTATGCAAAATGCAAGAATGTAAACATACAGAGAAATTGTCTTGAATAAATTTTATTGCGCTTAAAATTTTAAACTTTAGAAAACTTTAAAAAAGATGGACATAGCGAGTATATCTGGTCGAATGACATACAATTCAGTGGTACCCCTCTGGCACCAAGGAGTTCAAATAGTTTAAGTTCCTTTAAGTGTTTGAAATATATGTATTTATGTATCATATGTCAAAATAACTTAGAAGCAGAAGATTAGGACTGAATTACCAACAGTCTGCATGAAACTTTTTTATTACTTCCACAGTTTTGCAGTGTGCATCAGTAATGTCAATTTTGTCTACCAGCATGCACAAATATTGATGCTGCTCAAATTTTGAAGGCACAACGCTTTAAGACATGATGAAAGATCCCTGTTAGTAGCAGTGCAGATATACCAGTTGAATACATATTTAGTTTTTCTCTCTTTTTTCCAAAGGCTGTTAATCACTGGCAAGCATTCTAATTCAACAAGTTAGCATGTGGCATTAACAAGTAGTGCTACAAATTGCTCACTGTGATTCAAAATAATCAACCCTGTGTGAAAACCAATAAACCAAGAACAAATGTCAGAGCCCATAAATAATAATCCTTAACACAAAAACAGGAAAAATTCACACTTCAATGGCACAAACCAGCAGAAACAAAACACATACAAATGTTGCTGGTTTGGAGTCTCAATGTCATTGAAAGGAATTTGAGTGGCATCACAACCTGTCAAAAATCATTTTAAATAAAAAATGAAAAAATCAAATGGCACAAACCCGCAAAAACAGCACAAGTGAAATGTACACGATTTCATCTGTGGTTGTGTAGAAATCCCAGCTTCATGAAGCTCATGAAAAAGACGTGTCAGCTAAAACACTCTCTGTCCACTGGCCAAAATGCTCTCCACCCAGGAGGATGATTACTGTTTGGCTTTAGTGCCAAAGGTTCAACTGCATATGACAAGTATTTATTGTTCGATCATCTGCCAAACGGTAAACTCACGACTGACATTGTTTTCCAGCACTAAGGGAATCCCAAAATACCATTTCAGCAACTCCGTGGTGTTTGTTGAGATTTTTCAGCTCCATAAGCACTGATCCGCATGATTCTGCTAATCATTGTCTTTGACTGACTCAGTGTATGTCCCCCCTGGGGTCCCGCAGATTAAGTGGTTTACAGAGAAATGGAAGAACTGCTGGACCACAGCCTAGTCAAGCAGCATTGGCATAAGCTCTTGATTTTCCCATTGGATGTTTCAACTCCTCCCTCACTCATATAAGAGCTAGACACCACTTGTATGGCAGTATTCAAAAAATTCCTCTGTGGGAGACAGACGCAGGACTTTTAGCTCTTGTTTGTCAGAAGTGGTCTTGCAAAAAAGACATCTACAAATGGCCACTGATTGGGGAAACCCTTTAACACAGATGAAATAGGAAAGGATGTGACCAAGCAAATTCAAGGCTTTTAATCAATTGTCCTCAGCCAT
Source organism: Scleropages formosus (assembly GCF_900964775.1). Lineage (NCBI taxonomy): Eukaryota > Metazoa > Chordata > Actinopteri > Osteoglossiformes > Osteoglossidae > Scleropages > Scleropages formosus. Next base: position 2,199,986 of record NC_041827.1, read on the forward strand.
TTTCATTTTGTTTTTCCGACCAAAAATCCGTTTATATCTCACGTCACTCCCCATTTCTACCTCACTCCTTTTTTCCATAGACAGGTATGTTTTTTTCATATACATAAATACGTTGGTACACTATTACAATATTTTTAGTCTCATGCTTCTGCTTCTGTACTCAGGCAGTGCAATCCTTTCACCAGCTGAGAAATCCGTCCCTCTATTTATTTTCTTGAAGCTTATCTCTCACTGAACAGTAGATGTTTGACAGTTCATTTAAAAGGAGCCATTTTATCCGCCATTCCCCTCAGCAAATTTCATGAAAGACAAAAGAGCAGAGAGAACTTGTATGGCAGAGTATTACACATTAAAACAAAAACAACCTTCCAGCAACTTTATTATGAGCTTGTTGATTGTTTACACTGGACTTCTGTAATTTAGTAAAATGATAATGGTGATGATAATGATTATACAGGTTGTGTGTTCTTGTTTTATAAATGTGTTGTGGACAATGTAAGGAATTTATTGTATTTAAAATAGTCGTCCTCATTTTGGGCTTTGTTGTTTTTTTGGTTTTTACAATAATATAACTGTGTACCTATTGTAAATATGAAGCACACCTATTTTGCAAGACGATAATCCACTTTGTACTGTTGTTATATATGAATAAAGTTATATATGGTAAAGGAAACGTAGTAAGAATGTAATTGTTTAACCACGAAGACCTTTAGAAAGCAACTATTCTTACAGAAGAGCCATTTCTTAGCTTTACAAAAAAAGTGACAGCCTAGTTAAGTAATGTTTAATTACTTTACTTTTATTTCTAATTGCAGACCAGTTATGTATGGATCTAACCGAATACAGAATTTTAACAGTTCAGAAAATCATGTAGGGACTAAATTGGGAAAAGGAAGTGTTGGGTCACATTGCCATTTTTCAAGATGGCCGCCTAGCCGTTGTCTCCCCTCGAGACCCACAATTTACAATGTTTTCTCACTCTATAGTGAGGAAGGAAGCTGAGGTTGATATATTTCAACGTCTCATTCTGAGGATGACAAGGATTATCCAAATTTTTGGGTCAACATGCTCTCAAAAGGCAAAAAGAACTAAAGCAAAGACCACAGAGAAAAGGTTGACTGAAACCATGCAAGCAAAGAAGGTTGCTCAGGGCGCATCAAAAGTTTTTCACAAAGAAGAGGAGATCAAGGTTTTCACCATCCTATCTGTTGCCCTTCAGGGTAGATTTGCTAGCATGGATGAAGGAGCTATCATCTGGGCAAGCAACCTATTTGATGTTTGACAGAGTGAACAATAAGTAAGCTAAGCTAAGCTAAGCAAGCTGAACATTTTGGAAACTCCACTGAACACTATCAGTGCCAAATTCAAGAAACTGTACCTTTGTGGAAGTTTTGGAAGCAAAACTCTTGAGTCTAAGTGATTGCATGAACACTTTTGGTCCTCACTTCATCTGAGCCAAACGCTACATTTCTGAATTAGAAGAGACGGTGGAATGAAAAACTAAATCAATAGCCGCCCTGGAGCGGAAAGCTGAGTCGTACCAAGTAACACTGGATGAAAGGACAACCTAGGTTCCTCGGGGGACTGCTGGCCAAATGATGCAATTTCAAACACTTCTGACTCCTCTAGAACTTGAAAACCAAAACAGCAGCTTGAAAATACGTCACGGAAATAGCCTCTTCATGAAACGTGACACAGAATCTGTTTTAAAGGAGACACCTGGGGTGCAAGGAAATGCTGAAGGATAAGGAGCAAACCTCCAGTACTTTGTCTTTTTCCATAGCCATTTGTGGAGCTACATGTTCTCTGTCAGTCTCACAGAAACTGCATTATAGAGTGGAAATTGAATAATGGCAGCTTCATGAAGAATTTTCTGGAATGGTTTTTAAGTCAAGGCTTTGCCATGCTGCTCTTAGAGGTCACCAGTGATTGGTGGGTTGTCCCCCCTTCAGAACTGGGTAATTGAAAGTATTGATTCATCAGTTCCATTATTAATGCTTCATGTAGCCTAACTGAACATGCATAACACAGTGGCATAGAATGAGTGTGAAGTGTAACAGGCAAGTACATGCATTAATCTTCACATCCCAGACACCTACAGACCATGCATGTTTGCAGCGTCACACGAAAACATCCGTATCACACTCATCCTCTCTCGCACCAGTGTCTCGCTCCCCGTCAACTCTTTATTCTTTGGAGGTGTTTCTTCACTAACAGGAGTTTGTCCTCTTTCTCTAGGATACCAAATTTCTAAGTTACATAATTTCTCCAATTCCATAATTTAGGAGATGACAGTAGAAACAAAAAGTAGTGATGAACTAAAATGATAAATAGTCGATTCCAGCTGAGCAGCAGGTGCAAGGAGCAACACTGAGACAGCGAAACCTCCTCTGTTTTTCCACAGCATCCTCTCAGTCACCTTCTGATTCATTTACCTGTCCAGTTGTCTCTCACCTCCAATACAGTATATCCTATTTCCAGTCGCAAGTTTACCGTAAAACAGCTGTCACTAAATGTGTTTTTTTTTTTTTTTGACTCATCATTGCAAACATATGTTTCCATTACAGGCAGTACACATTATGAGATTGGAGTCCATTCGTGCTGTACCTCTGACCTTGCTAGATCGCAAAGAGGAAAATAAATGCAAGTTTCATAGTCAGCAAAGTGAGAAAAATATTAAGGCCAAGGTAAGGTTTTCAGCCCTGTGGCACCTTCTCAATATTCAGTGATGGTGAGATATTGTCCGGGTGTGGAGGGGTCGGGTGGTAATGCAGTGCACATGACAACCTTTTTGACTTTTGCCATGGGTTAATTGTACGCCGGCAGAACCAGTGAACCAGATACTAGCTTACTAATAGCTCCCTCTGCCACATGCTCTTATTCTTATTCATGCAAGGTTGCCAGGGGGACTTTTAGTGGGTGGCGTGAAAGATTAAGTATAGTCATATGTTTTCTTAAAGTCATTTCATAGCATAATTTCACCATAATTTAATACACTTAAAGTGACTGTTTTTTGCTGTCCATATTTACCTGAGTGATAATGATCAGATTTCCAGAAATTCTTTCACTCCTGTATTAAAAATTAATTTTTAGGGACAGCTGGTAGTGTTTTGATTAGAGCTGCTGCCTTTGGATCCACCTTTATGAATTACCCACCTGTATAAAGGGGTATAAATCTGTAAATAGGTTAACATTGTAAGGTCTTTTGGAGCAAATGGTTAGAAAAAATGTAAATGTTTAATTTTTCTTCCTTTGTTGGCCCAGTGTGGTCCAGAACCTTTCCTAAAAACTTAAAGCGGGGTGCTCCGCAAACGAGATGCCAGCCCATCACAATGTAATGACACATACACACACTACATTCAATTCAGAGTCTCTCCCTAGGCTCAAGAAGATGTCTTTGGACTGCACAAGGAAGCCAGGACATTCAAAGGAGACCCATGTGAACAGAGGAAGAACATGCAAACCTCACAGAGGCGAAGCTGGGTTCAAACCCACGTTTGAACCCACAGTTTTGCGCTTGCAGAATGACTGTGTAATACACCACCTGAAATTGCTCTCTCCGACAGTAAGAGACTGTAAGTAGTATTAATTATTAAATGACCTTGTTTCTTGTGCTATTTTAGACATCTTCCAACAGGATGTATTATCCTGAATCGACGCTGTGTGTGTTCTGTGTGTACCTTCACAGTGAGCGTCTCCGTCTGGTCCTGCGGAATCCATTAGAGACACTCAGTGCCACCTGCAGTTTCAGTGACAAATGCTGATAATGTCTCAAGAGTTAAGACTTTCTCTTAAAGGGATTAAACTGGGAAGAACCCAGGGGATACTTCAACGAGAGCCTGTGGTGATTGGATCTTTAGCAAATATATCTTCATGTCTAGAGCAGCTGGTAGTGTGGTGGTCCAGCTTCTCCCTTTCTACCCAAAGATCGCAGGTTTGAATCCTACCTCCAGCTGTAGGACCCTCAAGCAAGGTACTTACCCTAAGTTGCTAGAATAAAGTCACCCAGCTGGGTAAATAGCTGTAAGGAGCTTAACAATGTAAGTCGCTTTGAAGAACAGTGTCGGCTCAGAGAATGAATGTATTTGCAAAAACGTCTCAAATTGCTCATTCAGATGCTGTCTCTTCAGATGTAATCTTCCGTCACTCAGTCACAGACGCACTCAGAGCTCCTGCATTGCTCATTCGTACAGACGCACAATCTCGTGAGATCATCACTCTGAGAGCTTCGCTGATTGATATCATGCGCAGCAGCATGAAGCCTCATTTTGGTGATAAGAAATCCGTACACCATACACACTCCTAAGGCTCACCTCTGTCTCATACACTCTGCTCTTCTCACTCTCTTTCTTATGTCATGTATCTATTGAGATGTACAAGACCTGTGAGACTCCATGGCTTTCCCACAGACTCCAACTCAAATTCAGTTCACTGGCGTATTCAGTGCTGTGCCATCTCCCCACCCGTCTCTGACACAGACAGCATGAGTACAGCTGGTACCATGATTACCTGCACGGCTGGGATCGGGACGCGCTCGGGTGTGGGCGGATTTCAAAGCTGCCTTTCGGCGTTGCTGCCGCGCTGGTTCCTAATTCCAGACAGCTGAATGTCATTTGCCCGAGTCATGGGTGACATCCTTCACATCAGAAGGCTCTGCTGCTGAGTGCCTGCTGGTTTCGGTGACAGGCATTGCTACAGTGATGGACCTGGGGGCGGGGGACAGGTAATCAGCGGTACGCCCCCGACATTAAGAACATTTTTGTGAACTTAGCAAAAGCTAGGGTGAGGTCACACATCATATCCTTTCAAGAGATATAACCATATTTATGTTGAACAGAAAAAGTTATTAATGTACAGACCCAAAGCTGAAATACAGGAAATAATGGTCATTAGATTTGTAATTACTCCATAAATTTAAGAGTTATTTGAAGTGAGCATATTCACATTGTCATTATGAGTAAAGGAGAAACATTTCAAGAACAGGAGTATTCCCAGAAATGTTACTCATTGCACTTATTTGTTTTGCTGACACTTCTCTTCCAATTGACTCACAGTGTTCAGATATTGACACTGATTTAGCCATTTACACAGTTTTTGGTCATTTTTACTGCCACAATGTAGGATAAGTACCACTCTCTAGGGTGCTGCAGCAGGTGGGGGGATTCAAACGGAGGAACTCTCTGCCACCTGCTGACCCTGAACTAGGTCCATCAACTTGATCGATTACTGTTCTTCATTTTTATTATAGCTTTTGTGCTTTGATAGGTTTTCAGGCTATAACTGTCACCATATGGACTGTGTGCCTTAAGACAAATCCGCTGCAGAACTGCAATGCAATTTTGTAATTCTCTTGGTGTGATGTGCTTCTTGCATTGTTCTCTGAGATGCGCATCATTTTGTATGTTAAAAGAGCAAATGAATGAATGTAAATATAAATGTAAATGTAATGGGGAGAATGATGTCATTTGCCTTTTTCTGTGGATCTGCAAACACAAAATCAACCTGACTAAACCGTTATTACACCAAGCGCTGTGAATGAGCTCCATCTTGTGGCCCAGTTAGTTCAGTCAGTCTATCTTTTCAGGTTCATTTATGAATTAATCTACAGGCGGTCCCCGACTTACAATGGGGTTACATTCCGATAAATACATGGTAAGTCAAAAATGTCGTAAGTCGAAAATGCATGTAATATACGTAATTTACCAAACGTCATTGCTTCTTATCCTTTAAGATGGTTGAGATCATCGATTGCAAAAGTCCAAGTTCACATACGATGGCCATTACAGGTTTGTTACCTTCATGCTGGACAATTATCTTCAGTTTCTCCTCAAGAGTAACGGTCCTCCTCTTCTTCTTCCCACCAGTAGCAGCGAGCACAGATGGGTGTTTCGTAGGCGTGATGGATGCACAAAACACAACATGGATACGGGGGGGGGTATCCAAAAAAACACTAGAAACACAGAACACTCCAGAGTAACGGTTGTATACACTAGCAACAGCATGGCAGACTGGGAGATGCGGATCGCTGCCAATGCCCAGCATTACAAAAGAGTATCATACCGCATATTGGTTGCATGGGAAAAAATCAAAATTCAAAATTCAAAGTATTGTTTCTACTGAATGTCTACCGCTATCGCGCCATCGTAAAGTCAAACCATCATGAATCGAACTATCGTAAGTTGAGATGCATCTGTACTTACCTGGTCATCGCTAATTTTATTATCATCCCCTTTTTCGCTGGGACCTTTGTCTAAGGCAATTGACAATGTTTGCTTTTCATACTAAGTGACTTACAGTTATTTACCCATTAATACAGCAAGGTCATTTTTACTATGTTGTGTGATGAACGTCGGTGCATATGGTGAAGGAAACAATCTAACTGTAACTGTACTTAAGAGTCACACATCTGCAGCTATGTCTCTTTCTCCTAATGTAATGACCACATTGTATTTTCTATGAGATGTACGTTGCTTTGGCGAAAAGCGTCTGATAAATGAATAAATGTAAATCTACTAGAGTAATTCAAAGGAAGGTACTACAGTGGGAACAGGAACTCAAACCCATGTCCTTCCACTGCAACGCAACAGCACTGACCTCTACTCCACTTGTTGTTTACGTGAGCATTAGCATATTGGTGGCTATGCATTATGCCGAAGGGCAACAATATAAATTTGTGGTATGTATACAGCTATGGTCATGCTGTGGGCAGGTACCATGTATTACGCTGCATTATCTGTGATCTGTCATTGTCTCATGTAAGGAATTAAACACTGATACTGCTATTACTAGTAACTGACAAAGTGAATGATCATCTTGGATCCACCTGTAAATGAGGGGTGAGTCTTGCCATCTGCCATGAACCTTGGAACGTCACCCAGGTAAACCAATAAAAGAATAAGGGAAGCGCCTCCATACGTGTAATATAACTGCCTTCATGATCTTTTTCGGGGCTCTCACCAGGAGCACCTGGTCATGTAGTTGTTAGAGTTGCTGCCTTTGGATCCAAAGGTTGCAGGTTTGAATCCCATCTCCAGCTGTAGTACCCTTGAGCAAGGTACTCACCTTAAGTTGCTCCAGTAAAATTACCCAGCTATATAAGTAGGTAAATAACTGTAAATAGCTTTGCATTGCAAGTGGCTTTGAAGGAATGTCATATAAATGAATAAATTTGTTTGTTCTCGTACTGTTCGCAACAATGGTGTAAACTCTCTAACACTATGAAATGTGTCTGGATGCATTCATGTCAAATAGATTTCAGCTGTTTCTATGTATAATTTGCCTTTACTGGAATTATTAAAATATATGTGGTGCATTAAAGGCATTGCACAAACACCATGTGTATTTAATTTAGGACAGTACATGTTTGCGTGTTCATGTCTGTATGTTTGTAGTCAACAGAGAAAGTAGAACAAATGGCTTCACTAGCGACCGTCCGTATTCATGTGTATCTGCATCCAATACACTGCAAGAGCAACATCCCCCCGGGCGAGGTGTGTGTCCCAGCTGTGGGACTCAGCACAGATCCATAGTCCCCTGCCCACATTTCACAGTAGGGTATCTTAATGGTCACATGACAGTGTGTGTGTCTTTAACGTATCGTGACACTCGGTTTGTTTTGACAAAAGAAACAGCTCCAAGACCTTCTTACATGAGACTTGAAACATGAGAGTGGTGATGTCATTCTAATTCCTCACCAGTGCTTTTAACTTACGGCCCCCCCCACCCCCCGCACGCAGACCAGCTTCTTTAATACACCCAGACACATACATGCATGCGCAAACACACACACACACTGCCATGCATTCCTGCACACACAAGTTCCCAAACACCCAACATTTTTCTGGTATATAAACACTCACAGACGTGTTTGTTAAAGATTCATGTTCATATTCCCACCAATATTCTTATACACAGTATACTATACCACAATGCACACACACACACACACACACACACATTCTCAAACTCACACCCAGTCCTAAGCAGGAAATTGCACCAACAATGTGAGCTGTATTTTTCGAGTGTGCATAAAAACTCAAACACACGTCCAGATTCTCATAAACTGTATCATACAAGCATAAAAAAACACATATCCATGAATACATTTGCATGCACATCTCTCTCTCTTTCTCTCTCTCTCACTCACACACACACACACACACAAACCCAGCTCTCCAAAATGCACATATATCTGTACATTAGTGAACAAAATTTAAAACAACTGCAACCTTTGGCATCAGGGAACCAGCAGGAGCTGCAGGAATCTCTTGGTCAGGGATGAGAGGTCCAAGGAGAGACTGAACAAAGACTGTTCTTGTGTGTGTGTGTGTGTGTGTGTGTGTGTGTGTGTGTGTGTGTGTTGTTGTGCGGAGGAGTTTGGGAGTACGGCCATTTTCACCTGGTGTGGGGCTCTGATGATATTCCGACTGTGTCCTTTATCTTCTAAGATTGTATATCTTGTGTAAGTTTACAGTACAGACTCGAGTGTTTACCACTGTTACTGTGGATAATCCTAAACCTGAGGGGTTCATGACGTAAACGGGGGGTCTGGTTCCACTCCCCCTGGAATTCCACAGGAGCTGCAGTGTAGAGTTCCCGCCTTAACACAAAAGGTCGCAGGTTTGAACCCCACGTCCAGCTGTAGTACTCTTGAGCAAGGTACTTTCCCTCAATTACTCCAGTAAAATCACCTAGTTGTGTAAATAGCTGTAAGTAACGTAGCGCTGTAATTTGGTTTGGTGAAAAGCGTCAGCTAAATGAATACATGTAACGCGGTGTAATTCCACGTATCTTCAAACTGCATTGCGGACTTACGTGTGTGTGAACCCCTACTGCCAGTGACACCATACAAATACCCAGACATGGTACTGACACAGCCCCAGCTGGGAATCATCTCAGTAATACCACCTGGGTTATTGTATAAAGTATCCAAGTGCCAAAAAATTCCAAGCTTATAAAAATTTGCATGATAAGAGGACATGCCAAATAGATCATATTTTTAGATAATAAGATTGTTGTCATGTAATAATTATTATTTATAACTTTGTCATGTTGATCATTATTTTCCATTTCATTGTTGTACTGGAGACATGTCTTTTTCAGAACTGTATTTCCACAAAATCTGCTGAAAAGAGTTATTTGAGAAATGTTATATTTATTGCTTCTGTCCTGTACATGTGTAGCTGGTTTTCTGGTATGTTCTGACTCGTTGCTAAATTTTGGGCTTCAGCTCCATTAGCAAGCACCTTATACTGTATTAGGAGTGTAGATCTGCCAAGCCCAGTGAGAAGGTGGCCAAGGTCTGACTTAGGTTTGATGCGGGGTAAGGTAAGATGACTGGTCAGATCCTCCATGGAACCAAGAAAAATGAATGGAAATAATTGCTGCTCCCAGGCTGGTGTCTGAAGAAGCCTAATGGGATCCGGGGTCATTTTAGTCCACCATCCGAGATCAATATTTCAATCCAGCGATTTGCATTTTACTTCTGTTCCTCCTGACGTGGTAACATACCTTTAAACTGACAGCATTCGTCTTTCCCGGCGCTCTCAGTTACACAGATCAGCAGCGACTCATACTTTATGTTTGGATCATACTCCTTATATCATACACAGTGCCTTCCAAAAGAATTCAGACCTTTGATTAATTCTCTTCAATCCCCATCAGTCAGTGTAAAGTCTGGATGTTCTCAATGTGTCTGCAGGGGTTTCCTCCAGGCACTCTGGTTTCTTCCACCAGCTCCAGCTGCAGTTCAAGTGAGTTGGTGTCTCTAAATCGCTCTTACTTTATCAATGGTTAAGTAACTGTTCTTATGTGTGTGGCTACCTTGTAACAGACTGGTCTCTTGTCCAGGGTGTACATCCCCCTATCATGTCTTGTGCCCAGTGATTCCAGGATAGGCTCTGGACCACCTCAACCCTGATTAGTGGTTATTGAAAATGGATGGATGGATGGATGGATGGATTCTTTCATTTAACTGAATCATCAATGGTAAATAGAAATTTGTCATTTTATTTCAAAACACTGAAAGTGTTAAGGTGGCATTGTTTTATGTCGGAAAACATTCTTCAGAAAAATGAAAAAATAATGAACGAGGCTGTTTCCATAAGTTTTCAAATTTCGCACAATAATACTTGGCAGAGCCACCTTGTGCTGCAATATCCAGTTTAAAGCACTACTCAAGGGTTTGGGTACTTCTATCAGTATTTGCTTGAACTGACTTCAGATTTGACACACGATGCATTTTGGTCAAAATTACAGTGAATTCTTTAACTCCTGTTCTGGTTCTCTTTTAACAACAGTACTGTCAAGATTTCTGAAAAACGTTATTTCTGCTCACACCCATCTGTACTCCGCAGTGAATATTTTTGTAATTGTACCTGAGTCATTTCTGGGCACAGAAAGTGCACGTTTCTCAATCACTGGGTAACATTGGTTTCCTGATTCCTACTTTATGGTGTTCGTTCCAGTTTGAGAGTCCAGTTCAAACACAAGGTGCTCAGGCACTTCTTTGTATCTTACGGTAAAAACAAGGAAGATTAGATCGTTCCAAGACTTTAAACTGCTACCCTCACTTTACCCTAATTTCAGGGGATATCACAGGGTTCCAGCGTGCAAACATCTTCACTTACAAATGGCAATTTTGAATCACCAATTGACCCAAACACATCTTTGGACTGTGGGAGGAAACCAGAGCACCCAGATGAAATCCGCATGATCACGGGGAAAACACGTAAACTCCACACAGACTGGGTCAATTGTGCACCGAGGTCCAAAGACCCCAGGTGGCGTGAGACAGCACTGTGACCCTCAGTGACAGCTGGGCAGCAAAAACATACCATCATAGATAAGACTCCTGGGATGCAGCAGCTTCCTTTAACTGTGCTTTAGAATCACATGTCTGCATCCAACTCTCTCTTTCTGTTGATGTAATGCACTAGTTGTATTTTTTTCTGAGATGTACACTGCTTTGGAGAAAAGCATCTGTTCAATGGATAACTGCAAATGTAAATGCACCCTGGGCCCAAAAGGGTAAGCAGTCCCTTGATAGCAGGATTGAGCGATAAAAGTAATCAAGAACAAATGTATATTTCATGAACTATGTGTTCCAAACTGAACACTGGCACTGGGTCACATTAGAGCAGTCAGATGACAGTAATGGCGAAGCACACCAATCCTCCACATCACATGCTGATACAGTTCCATTTGCTCAAACCTACCATGACCCTGGGGGGCCTTCCCATTTCAGTCATGCACCCTACTGCCCCTGAGCCAGCTGGAAATGCACCAACCTTTTGCTGCTGTTTCCATCGCACAGAGATATGACCGAGCCTGACAATGAGGTAGAAAAAGGCCCCTTTGTGGAACACACTCGCTAAACGCAGGGAACAAACATATCCGAGTGAACGGACCAGTTTTCTCCTTGTTTCCTTTAAACAGAGACATTCTCTGTGAGGGGGTCATAAAACCTGCTTACCTCACAAATCCATTCCAAACCCATATTGAAGTCTTCAGTGAGCAGGGGGAAATTGAAAACAAGTGTGTGTGTGTGTCTGAGAGCGGGAGATCGACCATGCAAGAGAGTGTGTGTGGAGCATATGAATTTCTAGTGTACACATGCAAAATACCTGCTCTGCCAAGACATTGCATGTATTGCACACTCATCTATGGGTGTTGGAGAAGTGTGCAGCATTACTACATGTGTTTGTGTGTGAGAGAGTGAAGGGGCACCCACACACACATACACACACACACTGCCGAAGATCCGTCTCTGGGTTGTGTGTTCTGGACCTCCCTTCACATCAGTGAAAAGTTGTGATTTTCTGCCCCACTCAACAGGACACGATCGTTGCCACTTCCTCTGTTTTGTACTTGCAGATACCATGTTTGACCAATTGAAAAACCCATCTATTACACCCCTCAGCAAAGTATTTGCATAAATTTCTCTAGTAAAAATATTTGGCTGTATAAAAGGATCAATAAGCAACTTGTAATTATTTACCCAGCAGGGTAAGTACCTTGCTCAAGAGTATTACAGCTGGAGGTGGGATTCAAAGCTGCAACCTTCAGGTTCAAAGGCAGCAGCTCTAAGTACTATGCTACCAGCTGCCTCTTACATTTTTTCAATAACCTTGCAAATCTGTCTAAAGGCTCCAGAAAGCACACAACATCAACCACCGATTTTATGACTGCTTCCCATCGATATTGTTTTCTCAGCCAGTGTGAAACATTATCAGTTTCACATCATTCCACATCTTGTTAGGTTTTTATCCAAAGGCGCTTAAATGAAGCGCCTCTTACATCATATCACTGCACGTTCCACATCCACCCAGCTAAGGAAGCTCCTTGGCCACTTTGACCACATTTAAATACATTTGAAACAGATCTGTAGCAAGTCATGCAAGAACTCTTCCACGTCCAAGAATATGTTTTGAAACAATAAATAACGAAGCAGTGAACGTTGCCTTGCCTGCACAACATGTGCTAAAGATTAAAGTGAAGGCCAGTGGTTCCAAGAGGAAGTGAATCTGTGATTCACATGAAAAGTCCAGTGAGAGCATACGCTAAAAGTGAAGCGTGGACTTCCGAATGGCGGTTGGACTCCTGAGGAAAGTGGAACTTTACTGTGTTTTTCCTCTGTGCCAACCAACCAACCAATTCCAATAACTGCTTGTCCCGAGTGGGGTTGCGGTGAGTCGGAGTCTATCCTGGAGACATTGGGGACAAGGCTGAAGGGGGGCACACCCTGGATGGGACGCCAGTCCATTGCAGGACCGCAGCTAGCTACCCAGACACAGAGCCGGGTGAAGGTACTGGAGCAATTGTAGGGCAAGCACCGTGCTCAAGGGTACTACAGCAGGGGATCGAGGCAGGGATCGAACCGGCAACCTCCGGAGCAAAAGGAAGCCACTCCCTCGCTGTGCCTCAAAAGGAAATCCATTACTATACTGTGACTCATCTGGAGAAGCACCGACGTCTTTTCTGGCGTCACGCGACAAATTGCTCAAACCGGCATTTTGTAGGATCTCCGTTGCCCAGGAAGGCCTTGCCTTGCCTCTTTTTGAGAGCTCAGTGGCACTGCTCTTCCCCCAATTCCAATTTGGATTTGGATTTAATTACAGGCTGCTGACAACGGGTGACTCAAAGGCATTGAGAAGGGTGGGTGGGTCGGGGGTTGGTTTTGTCATGCACCATATAACTGGGGGTCCCACACACTCGATTGCCCTCTCCCTGCACACACACACTTCCCCCATTTTTGACAAGCACATTAGCACAGACTCTGAAGGCTCCCGCATGATCGGATCCAGATGCGCGGCAAGCACACGTACCCTACATACGTGCATTTTGGGTCATTCCATACTACAATACACACAGAACATTGCATGCTCACGGTGCAGCACGTCGCTGTTTAACGCCTGGCAGTAACACGATGTTTTACCTCTCATTCTGGACACAGATGCCATGTGGAAAGCAAGTAAAATGTAACTGTGGACTTTCTGCGCTGCTTTTGTAGCGCTTTTGTTCGCTTCAAATTGCGCCACATTGTCCTTAGATGCACCGGTAAGAATGGTGAGATAAAAGCAGAAAATTGGGAATGTGGAACATCTACTTAAACTGGCTGTCCAGCTGTTGGGAAAAAGTGTGCTGCTGGTGGGCTCAACAGGGCCTGTGCTTGGGAGCAGTGGCTCTCGATGACCCGCAGTAGCATTGCACTCTTCTCCAGAAGTTCTGCCCCACCCCACAACTCACACACTCTCACACACACACACACTCTCACACACACACACACACACACACACACACACACACACACACACACACACACACACCATCTGAACCGCTTATCCCATACAGGGTCACGGGGGAACCGGAGCCCACCCGACAACACAGGGCATAAGGCTGGAGGGGGAGGGGACACACCCAGGACGGGACGCCAGTCCGTCGCAAGGCACCCCAAGCGGGACTCAAGCCCCAGACCCACCAGAGAGCAGGACCCAGTCCAACCCACTGCGCTACCACGCCCCCCCCCCCCCCCCCCCCCCCACTCATGCTGGAGTAAACAAAGACACTCGGCCAGCATGGACACTTGGAAAGCCAGCATGTGGAGTAGAAGGGATTCTGGAGCAGGGCGTGGTGGCGAACGGAGCTGCTGGATACCCCCCAAACTCGCCTTTAGGCGGAGGTCCAACGTGGGGAACACAGGGGCGCTAAAAACAAGTCACAAGACGTGGCACCATGTGGCCCTGTGGAACCGCCACACGGCCAGCGTGGAGACTAACGCATCCCACAGCACCAAGTACACCGGCAAGACCTGAACACAAACAGCAAATCTTGTAGCTGTCTGGTTTTACATTGGGAAAAAAGTATCTATAATTACTGCAATTGTACTGCTCTGTGTGCAATTACAGATGTTCAAGTATAAGTATTTTAATTGAATTAAAATTGTTAGTTACACAGGTATTCATAAGTAATCCGCTCAGATGCTTTGTGTGGAAATAAGTGGAGGCATGGATTCTCAAGCCTAACTAATGAAAATGTTGCAGAAATGTTCAGATAACATGTAAAGTGAGAAAACGGAGAGGAAATGTGAAAGTTTTTTTCATGAGTGTTCAGAACAATTCATGACCACATGCAGTACAAAGTCAGGCAGAAATGGCATCGGTCAGTTTCTCCGTCACACCGTCTCTGTCCCTCTAGCAGTCGCTTTCGCTTCATCGCTTGTGGCTCTGGCTTGTGCCCTTCAGAAGGGAAATGAGACACAGCTGAAGGGTTAAGTGAGCATCTGAGAAGGGGGTGTGGAAATGGAGCAAAGCAGCGGGGGCTATATAACCCTGCAGAAGCACAATCTGAGCTTTATCCTGGTGGCCCCTCTGAAAGTGAGAGGAAACCCTGAAGCCAGGGACACTCCCACCTCGACCCACCAGCATACACCCAGGAAGGTGCGCAGACACACACGCACACGCGCTCGTACCCTCAGATGCAGAAAAGGATGGTGACCCCTGCGTTGAGAATGAATGGAACCTGGACAACATTGGCCCTCGCTCTGGCTCTGCTGGCGCTCCTCTCTCGCAGTGAGTATCACACTCCTTCCTGCACTCCTGCCTCATTTTGCCAGATCCTGGAGCAGGACTGGTGTAGATGCTTCCATGTTCTTCCCGCTCTTTCTTTGGAGCTCTCCTCTTGAGAAAGCTTCACCGAACTCTCAGACTGGATTGGAGCTCAGAGTAAGATGTGTATCTCTGCGTGACTGACAGCTCTCTGTGCCTTTTCACTGTGTTCTGCACTCTGCCGTGGGTACTTGTGGGTAGTACGTGCACGGCATGGGATGTGGAAAGAACGAGTCACTGAGGAGCAAATCCAGACAAAGAGGCGCGCTGAAAGTAGAGCTCGATTACTGCTTGGATGTGGAGGGTGGAATGGGTGGAGCTGAGAAGGGTGTTGGCTGCAGTGTAGAGGAAAGCTCCACCATTCCATATGTGTTCAGAGAATCTGTTTCACTGGGCTGCTGTTCGAGATATATGAAACCCATGGTATATGGATGCCACAGTGAGTTTACATGTTCTCCCCATGTCTCTGTGGGTTTCCTCTGGGTGCTCTGGTTTCCTCCCACAGTCCAAAGACATGCTATTCGGGTTCACCCACAGTGTGTGAGTGACAGAGAGTGACCCAGTGTCTAAGTAGCGTATCTAGCAGTGTAAGTCACCTTGGTGAATAAGGTGTGTGGGTTGATAACACTGCATAGAGTCCATTGGATGTTGCTTTGGAGAAAAGCGTCTGCTAAATAAATGTAAACTCACCGAGCTGTAGCCAGCACCGAAGTGCCAAGGCTTTGAGAACTTTTTACCTGGCCCCAGACATCACAGCAAGAGAAGATTCCACATTCTCTGGGGTTAGCCCCGTGTGTGTGTGTGTGTGTGTGTGTGTGTGTGTGTGTGTGTGTGTGTGAGGAGTTTTGCTGGGTTGCAGCATCTGTGAATGCAAAGTGGGTGGGGTCAAGCTCCTGTGGCAAACAACAGTCTTCCGCTTCCACATCCCAGACACCAGCGGTGCGGGTGCAGGGGTTCGGCTGCAGAACGGTCTGAGGTGCTAGGATCTTGACAAGGGTGCGTGGGACACATGGAGTTGATCAAGCTGCGTAGTGGGTTGTTATGGCACTAGATCTGGAGAGAGAGGAGGGACAGGAGGAGTAGCCACACTCACACGCACACACACACACACACACACACAGACTGCCCAGATGCCCACAGCACTGGCTGTATAATTAGAAGGCTCCAGCAGTTGCTTAGAACAGACTTTTTCTTCTAAACATACCATCTGCAAATGTAGTCCCAGTAATCCAGTTATTACTTTATGGCTATTAATTTGCAAATCAGATAATGAGTTACCTTCCCAGCCACCAGTGAACACTTTCACAACCCAACCTCATTGTCAGAGTCTTCATCAAAAAGCTGACAGCCCAGGTAGACTTCCTAGAGCTGCTGTAGGCCTTCATGCAACTGAAATAGAGAGGGTGGTCCAAACATCGGAGAAACCCCAGCTTGCCCCGTAACCAGGTTCCAACATTCTTGCAACCCTGCCGCAACACAGCCATAACAGTGCAAGCTGTACCGTTGCCATGGCAGCGGCTTTCTTGAGAATGTCTTCGGCTAGAGGAATAAATTATACAACCAGTACGGTCTGTGTGTTCCCAGTGTCTCTCACAATGGAAAACTTTAGCAGTCTGGAAGAAACGGCGACCACAAGAACCCTCCTATTAGTGATCCTGAGCTCTGGGCCGGGCTCTCGGGACGTTCTGGAGCTCAGCAGCTGTGGCGCTGCGCAGGAATCACTTGGGGAGGAGCTGAGGCGACGCAGTGGCAGCGCGGCCTTCCTCCACCATGGACAGAACTGTGCCCCTCATACTGGAACGTGTGTGTGCGTGTATGTGCGTGCTAACCTGCCAAAATATCACTTTCAAAGGGATGCCTCTGTCACCCATAGCAGCAAAGGACAGCCATGGCAGGGTTGTAATAAGAGTCACTGGGTTTAAGCCGACATGATGGATGCTTTTATTTTCAAGGCAGGACTATGCGGGCCGCGCCTAAAATGCCAACGCAACAACACCTTTGAGCTCCGAGGATCAGCTCTTCGTATGTGCAGCAGACAATGAGGCCTGTTGAGGAACACGATGAGGCTCCGCTCCATCTCCCGCGGGTTGTTTTTGGGGTTAATGTTTCATGGCAGATACATGTGTTCTGTTTTTGGAGGCCAGTCCATGTCATGTGCTTGTGAATTCATATTTAGCTCGGAATACAAGCGTTTCTTTTGCTTGGGTAATTTAATTTCCTTTTGACAGGGTCATGGTTTTAATGCTGTGGGTCTCGGCGAGGTGCACGGGGATTTTA
Source organism: Scleropages formosus (assembly GCF_900964775.1). Classification (NCBI taxonomy): domain Eukaryota; kingdom Metazoa; phylum Chordata; class Actinopteri; order Osteoglossiformes; family Osteoglossidae; genus Scleropages; species Scleropages formosus. The sequence goes on from NC_041827.1 coordinate 2,217,367, forward strand.
GCTCTTTGAAGCTGTGTTGCGGCTCCTACCGAGGAAAAGACGGAATGCTGTAGCCTTCTGCACCTGCCTGTGAGCCTTGGCGTGTCGGGACCCAGATCAAAATCGATCACAGGACTGATTGCATCCATGATGGCCTCTTTTTGGAGAAGTGGGTGCACCTTTAGGAATTGCGAGAGCTAAGACAGGTACTGAGGACTGGTGTTCCCGAGGACTCTGTTTCTTTTGCTCTGTCTTCCACTATTCGAGAAGCACTGAGATAAGTCTCAAAAGGATTCAGGATTATGAGAAGGGAAAATAAAATGTAGGCCCTGCAGAGCTCCTGGTGCGAGCTTCTGCACATTTGGCTGCCTGTGTGTGTAACCTCCTGGTGAGGGTGGGTGTCTTCTCTGGAGATGTGGTTATGTGAGTCAACCCCCGAGACCATATCCCCTGAGCCAAAGTCAGAGATGAGTCACTATTCTAAGTATAAAACAAGTGTGACTGTTCCGGAATGGGCAGGGCTGCGGTCAAAGCATGGATACTCTTGTGGATAAAACAAACAAACAGTAAATAAGCAGTAAGATCACACTTGTCATCTGTGCACCAGTTATATGGAGTTAAAATTCAGGAGTTTTAAGGGTTAGGGTGTGGTTATGGTTGCAGGCAGAAGTGGGAGTACAGTAACTCCGAATGAGAAGCGTGCCAGTGACCACCACGTCCTGTCAAAACACCTTCCCCTCCCATAATTCCCCATCTCAGCACCAGTGCAGGTCTTTCATCCCTGCTTCCTATAGACCAGCTGCCCTTTGTTCGCATTCACACACCCGATTCATTCTTTTGTTTGTTTGTTGTTACATTCGTAATTTCAGTTGTCTCACACACACACACACACACACACACACACACACATTGTCTGAAGCCGCTTGTCCTAAGTGGGGTCGCAGAGAGCAGGAGCCTCACCCAGCAACACAAGGCGCAAGGCTGGAGGGGGAGGGGACACACCCAGGACGGGACACCAGTCCATCACAAGGCATGCCTGAAGTGGGACTCGAACCCCAGACCCACCAGAGAGCAGGCCCCAGCCAAACTCGCTGCACCACCACACCCCCCACATAATTTAAATTCCACAGGAATTCCTTTAAACTATGTTTTCAGTTATATACTTGTGAACAGTGGGAACTCGTGGGAGCAGGAGGCAGGGCCAATAACCTCATGAGCCCACTGTAGCTCCTACCCCCACACCGTAGAGGTGCGCTCCCTTCACACCGGCTGAAGGTTTACACTTTACACACATTGCAGTCTACTGGGATGAAAGCGGACATCAGCTCACTTTCACTAAGAATCAAACGTTATTTGCTGAACGGCCTTAATGAATTGCAGGCAGTTGTTAATGCTTACATGTCCCGTTCATAACTGCTGCGGGTGAACATTTTGTTTCCAGTGCTCTTGGTCTCTGAAGCTGTGGAACATCTGCTAAATCTTTATATTTGAGAGGAAATGGCTGGTTGATGCTGTGGGACTACAGCTACGGTACAGCAGTGTTGGCGAAACCTGAAGTGTGTTATGAGGAGTTAAAGTCTATATATGCAGGAACACAGCAGTGCTCTTATGAAACGAAACGTTAACAATGGCTGGCATTTACACTGAGCACAGTCAGCAGAAACATAATCCAATCAGATCTTCCTATAAATAAGATTTATAGCACTTAACTGAGCGCTAAACATTTACTGCTTGTACGTTCAAAGAATTACATTAGAGAAAGGTCACAGCTCACTGGTGGCAATTAAAGCAGAACTTGACCTTCCGTGTTAAATGTTTCTCCTTACAGAGAAACATGTTTCAAGCACTTTAGCCTTTTCTTCAAAAAATCTATCAATTACACAGCAAGACAAGTAACAACATAGCGAAACAGCGCTTTTTGTACTGATCTAAAAATCTATACATATCAGTAGATTGAGAGGTGACTGTTGAACAGCAGACCAGCGGTGGTGGAAATTCCGCACGTCACGGACTCAACTGGTTTTGGATTGCGGTATCGTCCTGTTACAAGACCTTGGCTCAAATGGTCCTCCTTCCTTCCATATCAGAAGAGCTCTTTTGTGGTTCTTTGCCTCTGGGAGGAAAACAGATGTAACGTGCCCTGGTTGCACCCGCTGTCAAGACGGGCCATTCTAGCCCAAGGATAGTAATTTCTCCCGGTAATTAGGGCTAGCTTGATGTGCGGGACCTTTCAGTACACTTTAATCGAAAACACATGGTTGCATCTTGTCAGCCCCTACAATGTGCCCGTGTGCAGCATTTCTTTCAGGGTCTTTTACGAGACTTTGTTTCCCAGACCGGGTGCAAGTAGCCATGCTGTCAGCACGTGTATGTTACCCAAGTCAAGAAAATCTCACTCCACAATTCTGTTTCATCCTTTACATCATCCCTGCCAGACTGCCACGCCACAGTTAGACAAGAAACCGGCTGCCTAGACATCCGTCTAATTACCTTGCAAACAATTGCAGTGATTTCGGATTATCTGCAGACGTCTGCATGGTTTGCAAAGGTTTAGAAAATAGATAGTTTCAGCACTCTCACAGAAGGCGTGGAAAAGACTTGTCAAAACACGGAATGATTTAGCAGATGTTTGTATGTCTTATTTATAGTAATATCTGAAACTATTGCTAATTTCTTTTTTTAGTATTTTGATTTAAACACATTTTAAGGAATCACTTATTCAAAAGAGCGGAAATAGCTCAGACTTGAACAGATTTTACCTGCAAAATCTGAAAAGGGAATCAAACAGAGTAACTTTCTTTTTCTGCACAAAACCCTATTTTATGTTTGGAATAATAGTCCTTCAGCCAGCCAGAGATTTTTCCAATAATAAAATTTTGCAGGTCTTGGGACTAGCCAGAATTAGAGTACGTACAAAGACCTTAGCTGGATAACATCCCCACCAATAAAGGATGTGTAAAAAATACCCCTTCTGCCAACCAAATTACATTTAGTGCACAAGTGAAGAGTATGATTCAACACTTTGAGAACAACAAGAAGATTGATGAGTGTGTGTGAAGAGGCCCTGTCATGCAGGCAGGCGGATGGGGATGCAGGAGAAAGGCGGATATCTGCAGTGGGATGGGAGTAACACGCAGGATGTCGTGGGGCAGATGTATGGGTTAGGGTGTCAAAGGCTTTCCCATGGCCACTGTTCTCAGAAGGTTAGGCAGGGAAAGACTTCCAGTCAGTTTTCACTCTCATCTATCAGTGGGAGGGCTGGGTACAAGGTAAACCTGAGAGGGGTAAGTGGAGGGCCACATGGAGTAATTTCTCTTAGAGGTGATGGGGATGCTGCACAAGCCACTAAGGTCTGGAGGAGAGTGGAGCTGATGTCCACCTGTTGCTCTGTTTTGCTGGCTGCATAAGCCGCATTAACAAGACAAAGGGAAGGGAGGAACTCTTGGAGCTTTTTTCATGTCTTTTTTTCCATTTCATTGACTATATTGGTTTTTTCCTTCCCTTTGCCTATTTTCATTCTCTGTTCCTCTTTTCTGGGGATTTTTGCTTGTTTCCCTTCCCCAAACCCTCAAACTGGAAGTGTGGAAGAGATGAAAGATGGCCTCCTGGAAAAGAAAATTCAAGCAGCAGAGGCCTGATGGGGAAAGAGGAAATGGAGAGGTTCCCAAAATAATAAGGTTGATCAAGTGTGGCTGAGCATAACTGTGGTATGAAAAAAGTAATAAAATCTATATGTTTTATTATTTATACATCACTATACAGTCTTCTCGCTGAGAGAATAAAAGAGATAAGAATGAGGAGTATTTGACAGAGCGCTGTCTTACAAGTGATCGGATGGATCAATCGTCCCAGCCAAATTCCAAAGATTATAGAACCTAAGGCTATCTGATGGTATGTGCTCTCGAGATTAATCTTCCATTTTTGGCTTAAACTGCTCCACAACCTGTAGTTGGGTGCCAATTCCATGTAGCCACAGCCTCACATCAATATGATAGCTGTAGATGCTGCTTAGGTCTGTTATTCAGAAGATAGTACTCTTGTAGTGTGTTAACTGTTAGAATTACCTTTTAGAAGGTAGTATGTTAACAATCATGTATTAACCATAGACTGACTTCAGTGTTCAGCATTTACATTACATTCATTTAGGTGACACTTTTCTCCAAAGCAACTTGCAATTATTTACCTACTTATATAGCTGGGCAATTTTTACTGGAGCAGTTTAGGGTAAGCACCATGCTCAAGGATACTATAGCAGTATGTGAGACTTGAGCTGGCAACCTTCAGGTCCATAGGGAGCAGCTCTAACCACTACACTATTAGCAGTCACTCTTTTTCCAGATGGAGCACTAAGGAGGGACCCTTAAAAATGTCTTCTCTCTCTGTCTATCCAACCCCAGCTTCCAGGAGACTATACTGACTATACATCTGCTTCATGGCATTGTTCTCCTCTGACTTGGACTTGGTTATGTACCAAAATACAGGTTTCTGTCAAACACAAGAGGCCTAGGGTATCACTAATAATGTATAAGGGATACAGAAAATGCTTCCAGCTATGTCTTTTTTAATAGTATCCTTGCATTCCTCCTGTGTCCATGCCCTTGATATCCATAACTTGTCTTTCCAAACGTTCCACCTGCCTCCTCCGAAGTTTCGGCTCTCCTCCTTTAATCTCCTTCCGTGTCTCAGCGGTTATTCAGAGTTTGTGAGCCTAAGGCAGTGGTGGAGCTCTGGATGTTGTGAAGGCCTGTGTGTCTGTCTTCTCTCTCCATAATAAAGGCTTACGTGCTTCAGCTTGGTTTTTCACTATCTAGCAGACCTCACAGATGCATTTAAAGAATTGTTCATCTGAGAATGTTGCATTGTGGGAATGAATGTCTGTGACAGTTTTTAGCAGGAAGAAACAGACAATGTTACAGGATATACAGTGATTTGGGGGGGCTAATGGAGGAGTATGAGAGAATTATAAATGTTGACAGTTTGACTCTGGGACCGTACTAATAACATGCAAGCAAGTGATAACAGATGAAGCGTATCTCCCCAGATTTCCTGAAGGAGATCCTGTCTCATATTTAGGGGGGAAGGGTACAGAATCTGAAAGAGAAAGATAGACCAAAAGTTTTTCATATGCTGCCACAAATAAATCAACCATAACGGACACCATAATTTCTCCAGCAGGCGTTATTGTTAACGATGTTTGTGGTTCCATAAGTCCTCAATGAAACCTCATTTCGATCCAGGCATGATATCAATCCTGTTTCTGTGCAACATGAGTGGTACAAATAATTCTGAGGGTATAGCTAATTCTTTGATTTGTCTCTTCTCTTTCTTCACTCCTCATGACTTACTTCCTTTTTCATCTTCATTTTTACATCTGTGAATGGGTGTTCAGTCTTTCTGCCTTGTAGTTTCACTGCCTATTCATGAGTCTAAAATACCGCCGATGACAAGGTGTGCTGCAAAGATATCCAGCAATTCATATTTTCCAGCTGACATTTGGAAAAGCTCAAGGGCAAGTCTCCACAACTCAGACCTGCAGATAAATCCTGCATAACATCCGCAGGATCCATCCTTGCCTCACAACTGACTATCCAACTACTTGTCCAAGCCATGGCGATACCCCGTCTGAACTACTGCAACTCTCTCATGTGGCCTTCCTGTTATTGCCATCAAACCTCTACAGCTCATACAGAATGCAGCTGCACGAGTTGTGTTTGACTTGCCGAAGCGTTCCCATGCATCTCCTCTACTTGTTTCTCTGCACTGGCTTCCTATAGCTGCTCGGGTCAAATTTAAGACCCTGGTTATGGCCTACAAATGCATCAGTCTAGAACTGCTCCCAGATATCTACAGGACTTGATCATCCACTACATCCCAACCAGACTGCTGTGCTCCTCCACCTCTGCTTGCTTGGTGGTCCCACGCCCGAAAGGTAAAGCACAGAGGTTCTCGGTTCTGGCTCCGTTGCGGTGAAACAACCTCCCAACCTTATCAATTAGGGATGTGATGAGGAATCGTCGATATTCTGATAAAGTTTTATGCAGCTACTTGTGTGATGAACATTGGTTCATATGGTGGAAAGAAACAAACTAACTGTACTTAAGAATCACACGTCTGCATCTAAGTGTCTTTTCCAGCTAATATAATGTACACATTGTATTTTTTAAGATGTACGTCGCTTTGGAGAAAAGCATCTGCTAAATGAATACATGTAAATGTCTTTGAAGAACTTAAAAACTTTTTAATATTTTTTTCTTATAATCATTCACCCAGCTGTCCAATAAACCGTAGACCCTGGAGAAATCATGCTAAGTACAACTTAAGCAACACACTAAGTCTTCTTGTCACCTTTGCCCTTTTCTTTTTCTTCATTCTCATTTTTTATTCTCTTCTTCTGTCATGATCTATTATTTTTGTCCATGATCTCAAACAGTGGAAACACAAAAACTAGCATAAATGTTGTGAAAATGATCCAAATAGTGGACACCTGTTTTCTGAGACAGTGGCACAGTGATGTATGAGTCATTATACGGGACAGTATTAAACTGTCTTTAACTCTTGTAGAGACAAAATACCATGTACTTTACTGTGCACATGGGAATAGAAGATAAAATTGGTTAAATTTTGGTAAAATTTTTAAAACTGGATTTGTGAAAATAGCCTAAGGATGCAGTTCTCATTTAACAACATGGTAATAGGCCTCATAAGGTAAATTCTCAGTGTTGGCTGCAATGAAGTTAAATGAACTTCCTCTCTCTTTCTGAGCTGCTGGATTCTGTTTTGCATTCAAAACCTGTCTCGAAATACATCCCTTTTGGAATCACTCCTCTCCTTCCAACCAAACAGTTCCATAAATTTGCATCATTCTATTTGTCACAGTCATATTAGTATGGCCAGTCAGACTCAATTGTACTGGGAGCTACTCTTGCAATGTGCACAAGGGAAAAGGTGGTATCAGAGAAAATAACTCTGTTTCAACACTTGAGTGTAGATTTCTCAAGCTCCTTACCTTTTGAAACATACTTTCTCTACTTTGAGCTGTAGACCTCTACAGAGAAAAGCATCTCCTAAATGAACAAATATGAATTTAAAGGCAAAGTTACATTCACTTTGAAAACTGAAGCAGCTTGAAACTTCTCCAGCACAGATAACTGATCGTGAAATATTGAGGAATTAACGCAGAATTGGGCTTTCAGAACAGACATGTCGGAATTGGGTTTTTGTGCAATGTTCTGGATTCTACAATGTTCCTCAAGCTGTTCATAAAAGAAAAAAAAAAATTTCTCCATCCTTCCTCTAAGATGTGCAGGTCAGGAAACAGGAGACCACTCAGCAGCACATGGGGCTGCAGCTGGCGACTGCCCACGTACACACATGCACTGCAATCCCTGGCTTTCCACCTTGTGACTCCACAGTCCCACAGCAAACCCTTTGTTGGAAAGCAGATGGGAACTAGTGTGGGTGTCGTACCGAAGGAGGGTAGGGTTTCACAGTTGGAGGTCGGGTGGGCTAAGTGAAAAGCCATAAAGGGCAGAGAGAGAGAAAAAGCTAGGAAGTTCTCTGCGGTATCCTTAGCAAAGTACTAACCCTGAAGTGAGACAGTAAAAATTACAATGAATTCAGCAGCTCAGAAGAAGAGAAGAAGCTCATTTAACCTCATTGAGAACCTTTGGACTTTCAGCTTGGCATTATTTTTGTGGAATAAACCAAGTGGCTAGAGGTGGAGGAGTGTAGAGTTTTTGCAAGGGTGTCTGGATTGACTAAGTCTTGTCGATGTCAGTGCAAAACCTTTTAGCATCTTGATTGCCAAAATAAGAGTGATACAGTAGAAATTACAATGCCGTATAAATGGGTTTATCACAACAATGGCATGTTCAAAGTGACAAGTGCAAGGGCGATCAGACTCATCGAAGGCTTGCAGTTCTTGTAGGACATCAACAAAGTCCAAAGCTCCCAACATGTACTTCCAGTTTTACAGGAGACCAGTCTTGTACTGTAAATCTAGCCCTTAGAAGAAAATCAAAAATATCTAATGGCTTTCACATTATTTAGTGACGAGGTAATAAACATGAACATGTGCTGATATGTGCACATCTCCTGTGTGTGTGAACTTTTGTTTTAAAGTTAAAAAGGAACAGAAAGGTGTTCAGCTGACTCTTGTGCATTTCAAGAATTTAGTAAACTTGCAAAGAATTTACCTTATGAGGTCTATTACCATGTTCCACCGTGCAGCAGAGTTGATGACACTTATTGAGCATTGATATATTAACAGTCCTAATATGCCAAGCTTAATTTAGAAGCAAAGTTAGAGCTACAGTTGAGAACAAAAAGAGAGCTCATTCTATTAAGTGCTTTAATGGGAATTTAGACGCGTGGCGTCGTAGGGTAAGAATGGAATTACCTTTATCTCAGCACACCGCAAAAACTGTGAAATTATTGAAATAAGTGGATGCGCACAGAGAGAGAATACTTGGTGCACCTGGGATAGGCTTTTTTTTTCTTTACAAGGCCTGGACAGGACAGGAATATCATTCAGCATATTGGCCATTATCTGTTATAAGTTATGTATCGATGCCAGAACTTGTTGTCCTAAGCAGCTTCAGGTCAGCCCCAACACAGCCCAAGTGCCAAACCACCATTCTGAAGCAAAAGTTGTCAGGCAAGTTACACCTTGCCAGCTGATGTCTCTAAGCAGAGGTGTGAATTAAAAAATAATCAGTTTATCCTAGTAGTATCCTAGCAACTGCTCTGAGAGATATTCCTGGTAGGGTGACCTATATCATACTGTAATCACACGCAAGTTAGCAATGGACAGGTGTGGACTGTGCTGAGCTGAGCAATGCTCACACCGGAAAGATGGACACAGATACAGATCCCTGTACTTACACTGTACATGTTGTCCACATGGCAAAGGGGAAAAGCAATAGTGCCATTTCCTAGCTTTCTGTACTTTCTGGGTGAACGTACAGGGGTAGGGAGGGGGTGTGTGCCATCGACCCGCCATTCAGTGCCGATTAGGCCCATAAACCACCTCTCCATGAGCCTACCTCTCTACCATTGCTATGAACCTATATTAAACATTATGACCATTTAACTCTATGTGCCAAAACCACACTGTATGTACAATTTGTTCAATTCAATACTTTTTGGATTTAAAGCTTATGGTTACATTTGATCTTAGGGAACTAAGCGCTATCAAGTGAGATTAGACTTACAGTGACCACTCGAGTGGTTTTCATGGTCAAAGATGGTACCAAAGCTGTTAATTTTTCCTCTCTTTTTTACATCTTTGGCCATGAACATTTAGAGAACATGTGAGCTTCACACACCCTGAGCCAGAATCAAACCTACACCTAAAAGCACCTCTCCGGTTCTGCGTGGTATCAGCTTAACAAACATAGAGTAGCGAAAAAAATCATCTTAAACCTAAACAGAATAAAAATGTTGTTGTACAGTTTTGGCTTGCTCTGTATCTATAGTGTTTTACTCCACACTTTACACCTTCGTAACTTTAAACAACAAATGGTAGAAAAACTTTTACTACAGTTAACAGAAATGCAAAGGGAACAGAATGCTAAGTAAAATTTTTAGTTAATCAATATAAAGTACAAATATATGGTTCAACTATTGCTAACCATATTCTAAATTTGTTTACCAACAAACGAAGCAGTTTTTTCACTTTTTGATTTTGTTTTTCTCTTTTTGCGCTGCATGTTAGTCACAGGTGGTCTAAAAGTGCTGAATTCTTTCATATGTCATGAATCGCATGGTATTGTTCATAATTTCACACTGTGTACTCTTGTAATTTATTTCAGATGCTGTGGTCTGTGAAGATTTCCTAACGTTCGAAGACAAAGAAGAAATTGACAAGTTGTTTAGTATAACTTTCAAGCCAAAGATATTTCGAGGAGACGGAGAAGGTTCATTCACTCGTATAATATCCTCAGGTAAGATCCAGCTCAAGTGTTATTCTTGTCAGAAATCACGTGTAATAGCACAGCTGGCCTTCCTCACTGTTACAGGATGCCTTTCAGCTGGGCAGTCAATAATAGTGTAGAGGATGACCTTTGTGTAGTGTAGAGGATGACCTTTCCAAATTCCAAAAGGACATCTCACATTTACTTACATTTACTCATTCAGTTGGCAGTTTTCCAATGCAGCTTATGTTGTTGAGCTATTTACTCATTTATACAGTTGGGTATTTTACTGGAGCAATTTAGACTAAGTATCTCACTCAAGAATACTATAGCTGGAAGTGGGATCTAAATCTACAATCTCTGGGTCTAGAGGCAGCAGCTCTAACCACTGCACTACCAGCTGTCTAAAGAGCATTTTTACTGTATAGTGAAAATTAGCACATAACACAAAGTTTGTTTGGAAATATCGTCCATATCAAATATGAACTGCATCCTTTTCAAGCTCTTATAAAGCAGTATGTGACAGTTCAGTGCTCTGTGACGAAAAACACTGATTTGATTCTTTTTTGTTACAGGAAAAGTGAACTTATTTGATCCCAGTGATGTAGCTACTGAAGTGTACACTTTTATGAATATGATTACTACTTTCTGGGATGTCACACCACCCCCTGGAGGTGAGGATACCTGGAGGCAGTCTGAGGGTCCAGAGACCACTATCCAAAAGCATGGTAGCCGAGTATTTACTGGAACAGTGAAGCCCTTTAGAGAAGACAGGCGGACAATCCCAGGTGATCTTGATAAAATCCATATAACCAATTCAAAGGTGAGCTGTTCTCAATTCGCTACTAAAAATGTACATTGTTATTTATACCTTTCTTTTATTAGATGCTCTATTAGCTATTGGCTGTTCATTATATATTCTTACAGGTGCTATACTAATTTTTGATTTTGAACTATATTGACTTTTTAATGCTACCTGCTTTAAGATTGTTTTTTTTTCTGTGACGTGTGTATATATATGTAATTAATTCATTTAAAGTACAAGTAGATTGAAAGCATACCACTTACACTAAAAATCGTGTTCTGTCATCAGTTGTATTTGAGGGTTGAACTGATTTACTGGCTGAAAATTAATCATTTGCAGGTTGAATACATTTTTAGTCTCTGGTCACAACCTGTTGTCTGGTTAACTGGTAATGTCAATAACCATGAATCATTTAGCTTCAGGCTGAACTTTTTTGTTTGTAGGCTGAAATTGTATGTGTGGACAAGGAGAAGATCAGCAACAGAGATGCTGTGAAGCTGAACCTAAAATTCAAATCCAGTTGTGTACGTGTTGAAGGGTCTGTCAAACTTCCAGCATGCACATTATACTCATCTATCTGTCTGATGGTGCATTTCATCAATGTGTCTGCCACCTGCTTTGCTGTCTTATCTCCTATACTGAATATCTAACAAAAATAGAATGACTACGATATGTAAAAGTCAGCCAGGTAAAGCATGGTAGATACTCTCCTAGAAAATGAGGAGTACATTGTAGTTCTTTCTGGAAAAGAAGGTTTTCATCCATCACCAAAGATTTAATAAAGAACTAAAATGTATTTTGATCAAATCCTCTGGCAATAGAAAAAGGTCAGTGGGTATGTGTGTGTGGTGTGTGTGTGTGTGTGTGTGTGTGTGTGTGTGTGTGTGTGTGTGTGTGTGTTTAGGAGGAAGAATTTGCAAGTATTAAAAAGAGACAGTAACCTGCTTTGTGCTATCTCAACATAGTGTTCAGTTTTTGTGGGATTGGAGGTAAATCATTTTTTCATAACCAGCCTAATAAAATTAGTTTTAAGGGAAAATGACTGATACAAGTTATAAATGAAATAAATGAAAATTGTGTATGCTTTGTAGATTTCTGTCTGGAGAACAACTGCGTAAATACTGGTACCATCTTTCCACACAAAGACATCCACAAGCTCATTTGGTTTTTACCTGATTGCTGCACAACCAATCAGATTGACCACATAGTGATCAATGGTAAATGGCACAGATCATTAGGAAATGTTACAATATTTCGTGGGCAGATGTTTACAGCGACCACCATCTAGTGAAAGCAACTATCGAGCTGAAGCTATGCAAAGCTAAATGGGAAAGTCGGCACAGGAAACATCTTGACATTGCCAAGCTGAAATGTCCAAAGACCAACAAAGAGTTTACAGTAGAACTGAAAAACTGCTTTGAGCTCCTAGCATTGAC